>NC_134536.1:146598479-146945979 GCF_050624435.1 Tenrec ecaudatus
AGGAACTCCAGCTCCTAATGGCAGCCCAGGAAACACGGTCAGTCTCAGCAGACCTGGCCCACGTAGCCCTACACTCCAGAAGCAGGAGGAATGATACAGAGCTGAATACACCTTGCCCACTTTCTTGGGTCTTTCACATCCCAGACATAAATACTATGGTCATTGTACACACAAGACAGTCACTGATTTGCAGGATCAAAGGTCAAGGCGATGGTGTCCGGATACTTCGCATTGGCCACTCCAGCGAAAAAGCGACTGAGGAAAGAGTGGGGTGGGGTGTCCAGGGCAGACAGGGCAAACTGTTGAGTGAGCGCTAATGAAATGGGGCACTCAAGGGAGGAGCAGCAGGTTGGCCAGCAGTCACTGGAGAAAGAACGCAGCAGCTGGTCTGGCATTCCTTGCCATGGGGCTCTACAAAAGAACACAAGTTATTTCATAGCCCCCAGCGTCAGGCGGAACAGTGTGTGGCCGTGATGCAGCCAAGCAGATGTCAGGCCCTTCTAGACTCACGTCAGAGGACAAGGAAGGACACTGTGCAAGCCACAACCTGGTCATATTCATTTCCTATCAATTGCAGATTTAGTCCCCTCCTGCCCTGAAAGAGAAATTAATATACCCAACTGCAGAACTGCCCCGCTTCCTGACAGCACTGAAACCAGAGCAAAACTTCGCTTCCTGCAATCACCCAACCCAAGGCCCGAGGCTACAATAAGTCCCTCCTACTGCAGCTGCAACCCAGGACCACCCTGAGGGAGAAAGGCCTGGTCTGTCAGGTTTCCAGTCTCTCTCAGAAACCCTAAGGAACTGCCCGTCTGTCCTTGCTGTGGTCTTTACAGGACAATGCATTACCACAAGGCAGACTCAGATTACCACGGTTGCCCACAGTGAGCAAGAAATGCTAAAAGACCCACCTGTGCTTGACTGCAAGGGTCTTCCCAGAGGTCTATGTGTGCCCTCCTCTCCTTGCAGCATGCCAAGGATGGCCTGGCACAGAGTGGGGCTCTGACAGGTCTCAGGGGCCCACCCACACCGCTCACCTGGCCTCTGTGATGTGGGCAATGTCTGTCCCCAAGGCATGGGGCCGGGGCAGCGTGCTGAGGAAGTGCAGGTTGGAGGGGTTGAAAAGGCGCACGGTGCCATCAGCACAGCCACAGAAGATGTAGTCCTGGCTCACCGAGATGCAGTGGGCCACTGTGGTCTGTGAGCACAGAAGCCCCAGTCAGCAAGGGCGTCTGCCCACTCCTTCACCCGACACCTCAACAGCCATGAGCCAAGAGGCAAGGACAAGTGCAAGGCAGACCAACTGCCCTGGCTGGAGCCCCTCAATGCCCCTCCCTCTAACAGCAGCTAGCCAGAGGGCCCACAGCCCCGTGCAATTAGGGGGAAGGAGTCAGCAAGCCTTATAAGGCACCTGAGGTTTAGGCAAAGACACACTCAGAAAAGGCCGGCCAAGAGAAAGGCAGCAGAGGCAGCGGACAGGGCCAGCACACTTACTGTGATGCTGCCTTTGTGCTGAGCAGAAGAGGAAAGCAGAGGAAGAGGCAGAGACAGAGAGCGCGAGCGAGCAGAGAGGTTCCCAATCACCTTCCTCCTCCTGGGGCCTCTCTCAGCGTGCATGCAGACCCTGCTGCTAGCCCCAGGACCCCTGGAGCCTGGAGGTGACAGACGGGAGGGTGCCTACAAAGCATTCACTTACCCTCAGCTCCACCCACTTGTCCAAGAGTCTCCGGTCACTGAACTCGCACAGCTGCCCCGAGGATGTGATACAGAAGGTGCTGTCAGCCTTCTTCCCGCAGCCACAGGCTACATCAGTGAACAGGTTGTTCCGCAGGTCCGCCAGCAGCCCGGAGCGGCCCAGCAGGGGCTCAGTGGCATTCACCTGTGGAGGCACACCAACCCACCCACCCTGCAGGCTACCCCCTGGAAAGCAGGCCCTGGGGAGAGAGGGAAAAGGCTTCCCTTGCAGATTGACATAGCACCTGGCCCAGCTGAGTCTTCCAAGGGGCTTTTGAGCATGCAGAAGGGGGCGCAGGTGGAACAGATCTGGGCAGACCCCACACTGGTGGCTACTTGCTGCCTCACCTTTGAGGTCTTGCTGTCATCAAGGTACCAGAATTTGATGTGACGGTTGCCTGCAATGACAAAGTAGCTGCAGTCCTCAGAGAAAGATACTGCTGTCACCCGACTGGACACCTTGTTGGAAGCCACTACAATGTTTTTCTGGAGAGAAAGTCAAGGGAAATCAAGGCTCTGCTTCTAGGAGCTGAGGGAAAAGAAACTTACACACTGAAGGAGGTTAGACCAGCTGTGAACTTGACCTCTCCTTTTGCCCCTTCTTCAGCATCCTAGATACCCAGTTGCTCCTTTCTGCTCAGAGTTCTCTAGAAAGGGACTGAGGCCAGCAGGAGGAAGTGAAGGCCACCTGTCAGCAGTTTCTTGGCTCCCCTCCCGGCCCTGCCTGTCCTGAGGCCAGCAGCCCACTCACCTTCCAGGCCCAGACATTGACGATCATGTCATGCTGGTAGCCCACTGAGACAATGTACTTGGCGCTAGGTGAGAAGGCCACACACGCCACGCCATACTTATGCTCCTGAAGCTCTGCCATCTGGCTGCGCTCCGACACGTCCCATACCTGCACAGCAGGCATGTGTCCACTCTGCGGGGACGAAGACCCCGAAGTAAAGGCCAGAGGCAGCCAGCTCCCTCCCCATCCACGGGGGCCTGGCCCTCCCAGCCACTGGACAAGAGCCTGCACATAAATGAAGGACACCTAACCTAATGTGCCTGCACATGAATCAAGGACACCCCCGGAGGGAATGTGATCAGTGTTGGGGAACAGGGACTCTCAGGGATGGGCTCCTGGCGTGATTTGCATGGGCAAGAACCACCACTCCTGCAGTTTGCTCCCACAGCCTCACAGGGCAAGTCTATGGGAGGGCAGCCCTGTTCCACACTGTGACCAGCAGGGGGACTCCAGGGATAAGGAATGTTTTAAGGAGGTGTTTTCCAAAATGTGGTTCCCAAATTGGCAGCTTCAGCCTCATCGGGAACTACTTGTTAGCATTGCAAACTGAAGAGAGCCACCCCAGACCTGCTGAGCCCGAGAGCCAGCAGTCTGTACTACGGGGCCACCATAGCACTTCTGACGCAGGCTACAGCCTAAGAACACTGCTCTAGGGCAGACCAAACACCCAAAGTGGACACCAGTACAGAAAGTCAAACTTGGCACCAGTCCTATGCGGGCCGCAGGCTGTCACTCTCTGCTAAGGCCAGGCCACCCCCTCTGCAGTGCCTGAGCTTCCTTCCTCACTCACCTCGCCGGTGACCAGGTACTTGCCATCAGGAGAGAAGGCAAGGGCAGTGATGGTTTTCCTGAAAGGAATGGGGGCAGGCTCAAGAGGGGCACTGGCAGCCTGGCCCAGGTCTGGCCTCTCACAGTGCCCTCTCAAAACAAGGGCAGCAAACCCGGCCTCCCTGTGCTGCTTCCCTTGCAGGCCTGGGGCCCAACAGGGCCCAATGCCACAGAGAAGCAGGTGGCACCCCTCTGGCCATCCCTGGGGAAAGGTGGCACTCCCCAAAGCCCCAGAGCCCATATACCTGGAGCTGTTGAGGATGTGGTGCTGCTTGTGTTTCCGGGGATTGAAGAGCACAACCACACACCTGGGGAGAGGGAGAGGGGAGCACAGCCTTATCACCCCGCCTCAGTGGCCCAGCCCAGAGGACCCCACGTTGCCAGAGTGCAGCTGGCTCCTGGCAGCACTCTTCTGCCTTTCTCCCCTTCTGTAGCCCCACACAGTGCAAGGGCCTGTAGGGAGCCCTGCCTGCCCAGTGCTCTGTGCACCAGCACCATCGGGCCATGCCCCATAGTGATGGGGTGGCCGGTCTTCCCAGAGCCCTTGTCCCTACCCCAAGGCAGAGGGCAGAGAGATGGATGCACATGATTTGGCTAAGAACAGGCCTCAGCTGTGCCCTTGTTTACAGACCTCCTGGTTTCCAGGAGAGAGCGGGATCTCTCATGTCTGCACCCATGTGTGTACTTGGCAAGAGCCAGCCCTCCACATGTTGGATGAGGAAGCAAGTGGAAGGTCAGGGCCCAGGGCCAGACCTGCAGGGAGACTAAGGAGGATGGAGAGGCAGAAAACTGCCTGAGGGAGGGAACTTCATGGAGCTGCTGGCCCACGTCAGACTCTTTAGCCCAAAGATCCTGAGCAGCGCCATTCTAACAGCCTCCAGGCTCCCTCTCCAGTCAGGCAGCAAGGCTGGGTGAGATTGCATGGAGACTGAAATTCAAGAGTGAACTCGAGAGAGGGAGGCAGGTAAGAGTCAGGGACAAGGAGCTGGGAGCCAACAGCTCGCCAGTGTCTCAGGGGCCATGGCGCTCAGCAAGTTTAGGCCCTCTGCCCAGCTGTCCCCTCTCTTCATTAGCGCTATGCCTACTACTTGCTATTAGCTGGCCACAGCAAGCCTGGAGCCTGCTCCCCCAGGTAAGGGGGTCGACTGCGTAGACGGAGGAGAGACTCAGTAGAAGGCTACTTGTCCCAACACTGCCTTTTACAACAGGAAGCAGACACAGGACCCGCATCTGGACCCCACTGCTTGCAGATGGGAGCAGAAGCTGCAGCACAGGGCTTGGTCTCTTCTGCAGACAGAGGCCTCCGGCTCGGCTCAATGAGCCAGTTCGCTATGCAAATTCCACTGTCAACTAGGGATTCTGGGATCTTGGAATTGCACCAGGTAAGCTCACAGCTGGCTACCAGGCTGATTGACAGCCTTAGAAGCCTGAGCAACGCCCTCTTCTCCTCAGAGTCCCCCACCCCCTCCAATCCTTTTTCTCCCTCTTTTTCTTTGTTCTCTTTTTTATGTCCTTTCTCTCTTTAAACCGATTTGAAGACCCCTGCTCTCCACATCCCTTGAATGAGAAAAACAAGATGACATTAGAAACACGCAGACACACACCTGCCCAGTTGCTCTGAAGGATAGTCTAATACATGGGACTGGCCTAACTCCTCTAAAACAGAGCTGCCTGCACAGAGGATGAAAGGAACTGTGCTCAAACACTCAACCACATTCACTGTCACTGAGTGGATTCTGACTCACAGTGACCCTACAGAACACAGCAAAACTGCCCCTCTGGGTTTCCGATAGGAAATATGTAGGGCACCACAAAGTGTCATCTTTCTCCTTTGGAGTGCCTGGTGGGGCCTAACTGCTGTCCTTGCCATTAGAACCCGAACACATAACCATGACACCCTCAGATATCTGGGCATCCAAAATTGAGAGATAAGGACCACTAAGGAATAGAGCCAGGGTTCACAAACAGGGCTTCTGATTTCGGGTCCTTTTTACACACACACACACACACACACACACACACACACACACACACTCACACTCACACCCAAATGCATACCCATACCCTTGCAGAATCTCTGGAAGGCGTCTAATTTCATGTCCTTTTTACACACACACACACACACACACACACACACACCCCTTGCAGGATCACTAGAGGGCTTCTCATTTTGTTTCCTTTTACACACATACACACACACACACACACACTCACACTAACACTCATACCCAGGCAGAATCACTAGAGGGCTTCTGACATCGTGTCCTTTTTACACACAAACACACATACACACCGTTGCAGAATCTCTAGAAGGCTTCTGATTTATTGTTCTTTACACACACACACACACACACACACACACTTGCAGAACCTCTGGAGGGCTTCTGACTTCGTGTCAATTTTACACACACACACACACACACATATATACACATGCATGCACCCTTGCAGAATATCTGGAGGGATTCTGATTTCCTGTCCTTTTTACACGCACACACCCACACAGACACACACACACCCTTGCAGAATCTATAGAGGGCTTCTGAATAGGTGTTTTATTACACACACACACACACACACACAAACACACACACACACACTCACAATCATACTCTTCCAGAATCTCCTTAGGGCTTCGGACTTCATGTCCTTTTTCCAAACACACACATACATGCACCCTTGCAGAATCTTCAGAGGGCTTCTGACTTCGTGTCCTTTTTACACACCCACTCACACTCATACCCTTGAAGAATCTCTGGAGGGCTTTTGACATCTTGTCCTTTACACACACACACACACATACACACACACACACCCTTGCTGAATCTCTGGAAGGCTTCTAAAGTCATGTCCTTTTTACATACAAACACACACATCCTTGCAGAATCTGTAGAGGGCTTCTGACTTCGTGTCGTTTTTATACACACACACACACACACACACACACATTCACACACATACCCTTCCATAATCTCTGGATGTCTTCTGACATCGTGTTCTTTTTCCACACACACACACACACACACACAAACACACACAAACACTCACACGCTTGCAGAATCTCTGGAGAGGTTTTGAACGACCCTGTTGGTCATGGTATGTCTTGTGACTAGAAGTGTATATGAGCAGAGAATCCCTCAGAGAACAATTACTGAAGTCTATAGAGCAGGGGTCAGGGATACACTGCGGGTCTCTCGGTCCATGCATGTGGCTCTGAAGTAAAATGGAAACCTTTTCAAGGACAGTTATTATTCAGATAATGGTGATTGAAGTTGCAAAAATATATTTTTTTTATCTCAAAGAATGTTTCAATTGTTGTGAGAGACAAAGTAGGCTCTTCTATCTCAAAAGTTTGCCTCCCCGGATGTAGATCAAGATGGCGGCTATGTCTAGAAACAGTCACTTCACATTTTGATATTTTTGCTTAATAAAGTGTGTGTGGTTTTAGAGCAATGCTTTCTGAATTACCCTCACATACTTTTACAGAATAAGTGATGAAGCAGCTGCTTGGACTGGGTGGGCACAGGGAAGCTGGGAAGGGTGAGGACCAGGAACAATCACTAGAAAATAAATTATTTAATACATCTGCATCGGGACTTTGGCTCCAGAGCTACAACTCCGGTGCTGTGCAGCACATTTCTTCCAGTTTGAAACAACATTGGAGTCAATTATTATCTTCCTCATCAGTCATCATTTCCTATGGTTCTGGTGATTGGCAGCACTAAGCTAGCAGATTCTTCTGTGCGGTTGCCGTCTGGCAATGGCTTATGATGGAGACATCTCACACAGCTTCCCCACTGGTGTACTTGACAATGGCCACTGGTGTTTGCTGGGACTTTAAGAGGGACTAGTGTCAGCATCTGCATGTGGCCTCTTCATCACACTTCCTCACAGCAAGGGGACTGGACTCCGAGGGTCTTGTACAGAGAAAGAGCCAGGTGGGAGCTGTATTACCTCAGAAGTCACACCGCAACTCACCTGCCAAACTTGACTCCTGGAGAGCCATAAGGCCGGTGTGGGTTCAAAGGAGGAAACATAGCCTCCAACTTGGGATGCAGAATGACAAGATTCTGGAAGAGCTTGTAGGGAAGAAACAATACCTTGAAGGCATTTTGTGAGCTACAGTCTTCCCCAGGACATAAACCTTAACTGGGCAACTAAGTGGTAGCCTTGCCAAGTATGGCTGGTGAGTTCCAGTGACTTTCTTTTGAAGGGAGGGAAGGCAAATTTGGAAGAGAACCCTCAGAAGCCCCCAAGTGGCCTGGAACCTAACCTTGGCAGACACCCACTGAGAGATCCTTCCTCCTTCAGGGAGTTAAGCTGGGCGAGAGGATGGTAGCTGGAAGGACAAAAGGAATTGACTAATACTCTGGAATTACATCACTCGCTCACTTTGTAAGTTTTTCACTATTGTTCTTGTCCTGTGTTGAATCTATCTTTTCCTTACTCTCCCCTAGGACCTTCTCCTTAGATATGGGGCTGCGGGGACGGGTTGATTGATCTGTGCTGAAATCAGGGAGGTAGGTAGTAATAGAGGGAACCCGTTACTACTCCCATAGTTCCCATAGCAACCTGGACCAATTGGTGGGAGGAATGGGCAGATAAAGGCTGCATTGGGGGTTTTGGTGCTTGGTGGAGGTGAAGGCTGACGTGTTTAGAGTGGAGAGAGGAAAACAGCCTGTTGGGGAAATGTTATTGGAGATGGCTTTGAGACTAGCCTCTACTGGTCTCTTGCTCCTCAATCTCCTCTTGGTAGCAGCACGTGTGTTCCCCTCCCCACCATCCCCTCATCCCAACTTGGAGCCCTTCTGGCTATTATTTCCTTATGGAAAAGCTGTCAGCTCATCATCCTGCTTTCTTCCATTCATGCTTCTTTAGCTCCGTGTTGACTTCTAACAGGAGAGAATCAGAAAAGTTAAGTCCCCACCCCACAGGGCCTTTGCTGAAGGAGACTGCAATCTGTGTACGGAATATCTCCTAGCTCACTCTCTCACTTCTCCCTAATAGATTTTTCCTGCCACTGCTCCTGGCTGGAGGGGATGGAGAATTCAAGTGATGCCACAGAAGTCACAGCAAAAGAACCAAGGCACTCGGCAAAGACCATTCATGATCTGGAATATGGTAGAAGCTCTTGAATGGGAAGCCACCATTCTGGCAGTAACCATGCTCCTATGGACCCTCCCAGTTCTAAGGCTTTAGTGCAGTCCCACCTGAATGAGTTCTCCCTGGGTGAGTTCCTCCTGAAAGCGAAAGAGGGTTTATCCTTCTTTATCTTTGAAGCTACACCTTCTATACCTACTGGATCCAGATATTGAGGATCTTCGCTTCCTGATTCCTGAACTCAACTGTGCTGATGGATAGCTGCATGGCCAAGGACCCGGACACAGCTCTGGATTCTCTGTTCGCTCTCTTTAGCCACCATTGGTTTCCTTTTTTCTAATTGTGCAACAGAAATCTCGGGGGATGCTTTATTCTAAAGTTCTTCCACTTCCCTAAAGGTGGGTATAGAGAAAGGCAAAGTTAACTGGAGTCTCTGCAGCACACACTAGAACCCCAAGGGGGCTGCATAGGTCTCATCCGAAAGTGGAGATCTGCTGCCTCACCCCTAGACTGGGAACCCATCATGGGTAGGGGCCAAGTGCTGTTTCTATCTGGACCTTCAGGGTCTTCTCAGTGCCTGGCTCATAGAAGAAATGAAAAATGCTTGTTTCTTCTTAACAAGTCAGAGATTTACTATTGTTGTTTGGGTCAGTCCTGTTGGTTCCCACTCATAACAACCCTATGTCAAACAGAACACAATGCCACCCGGTACCACCATCACAATTGTTCTTATGTTTGAGCCCATTACTGCAGCCCCCATGTCCATCCATCTCATGAGAACCTTCCTCTTTTCCATTGCCCTTCCACTTTACCAAGCATGAAGTCTTATTCCTGGGACTGGTCTCTCCTGACAACATGTTGAAAGTACATGTCCAAAGGGTGACAAAATCTGGCCATCCTTACTTCTAAGGAGCATTTGGCCTGTGCTCCTTCCAAGACAAGTTTTTATTGGTGCTTCTGGTAGTCCATAGTACTTTCTATGGTTTTTTCTTTTTCCCTAGCACCATAATTCAAATGCATCGATTCTTCTTTGGCCTGCCTTATTTAATCTCCAAATTTTACATGCATAGGAAGTGTTGAACATACTATGGCTTGTGTCAGATGCACCTTAGTTCTCAAAATAACATCCCTGCTTTTCAATACTCTAAAGAGGTCTTGTGAATATTTAGCCAATACAATGCAATGCATTTTTTAAGCTCTTGACTGCTGCTTGCATGAGCGTTCATCATGGATCCAAGGAAGAGGAAATCCTTGACCACCTCACAATTCTACATCTAAGCTTATACCTCAAAGGATAACAAACAGAGACGCAAAGAGATAGTGGTATACAAGTTCACTGCAGCACTACCCACAAGAGCTGAAAGGTGACTATTACCAAAGTGCCCGGGGCCCGAAGAATGGATATACCAAACAATATCTAAGTCATACAATGGAATATTATTCAGCCTTTAAAAAGGAATGATGTTTTGGAACATGCTACACCATGCAGGGACCTTGAACACCTTCTGCTGAGTGAAACAAGTCAGACCATAATGAGATTGATATAAAATTTGCAGAATCCATAGGGAAATCCATAGACAGCAAGCAGAGTCACGGTTGATAAGGATTGGGTGACGAAAGCAATGGGGAGTGACTGGTTAATGAGCATTGACTGTGTCTCCATTCAGAGTGATCCAAATGTTGGCCTGGTCCTATATTCGATTTGCATGCAGCCCCTGCCCTCTCCTGAGGGGTAGCCTCAGCAAAGGCACTGACAGGCTCAGAATCTTGGTTTCCTGACCTGTGAGTGTGCTGGAAAGATTAGATGGAGTAATAAATAATGACACTGATCACAACCAATAATTATAAAGCACTTACTATGGGCCAGTCATTCTTCCCCAGCCGTGCTTCTAGCAGGCACACAAATACAATGCCCTTGGGGCCTAACAGAAACTCAGATTCCACTTCAGCAGATCTGAAGCAAGCTGTGAGAAATGGAGTTTCTAATGGGGACAACAGTGAGGATCAGGATTCTCAGAAGGATTGAGGCATTTGAATGGCAGTGATGGCAAAGACCGTGTGTGGAGTATACTGTGTGTGGCCAGGAGAATGAGCAAATCAGTCCTGGAGGAAATTGAGCCAGGACACTCTTCACAGAATGTTCCTAGAAGAGAAAATGGCAAAATTTTGTCATGCTGATTTTGGTCATGTCGTTAGGAAAGACCAGTTGCGAGAAGAGGACATCATGTGGATCTGGGGAAACTCTTCATGACACGGACTGGCAACATAACCGCAACGATGACCTCAAACCTGCTGATGGGCAGGAAGATGGCATAGGATCTGGCAGTGATTTGTCCTATCAGACCTACGGTCAAAAGGAGTCAAATTTGACTTACTGGAGACTAACAACAACAACAAGGTCTTTCTATCTATTGATGCATTCAATCTCAACCTCGAACACACAACCTAAGCACTATTTTTCACTTCCCTTCTACACACAGCAGCGCAAAGGGGGTTCAATGATTTGTCCCAGGTCATGGAGCTAGAAGGACATAGAGCCAGGACTGGACAATGGAGCGATCTGACAACAGAGACATTAAACATAAGCACGGCTTTGTCTCCCACAAAGATCATAGGCATAACCATAATGGACTTGGCACAAGTCCTGCCGCATGGCAACCTTTCAGCAGATAGGTGCTATCTTAGTGCCATCCAGTTGACAGCAAGTCAGCGACTGTATAGGACAGGGTACAACTGTCTGTGGGTTTTTGACACGAAATATTTACAGCAGTAGAACTCCTCATCTTTCTCCCACAAAAGTCCCTATGATTGTTAGTAATTTGGTCAGAAATCACTTTAATGGTGACCAAATCCTTCCCTTTTTTTGGATTCAACATTATACCCCACTGCTTCTAATAGCTCCTCGCCCCAAACCAAAATAGGCATGAGAGAGTTGATTCTGACTCATGGTGTCCCCATGTGTGCATTGCATAGGACTTTCAAGACTATAGGCTTTAAGCAGGTTTCCAAGCCTTTCCTCCATGGTGTCCCTGGGTGGGTTCCAACGGCAAATGATTTGTTAAACAGTTGTGTGTGGAACTGTTTGCCCCCCTTCAGGAACTCCAATATCCTTGCAGCTCTCTATTCACAAAGGACTGTCCTTCCAACCAAGAGCTCAGAGTGCTTGTTTTCTCTCTCTTATATACTTTACATCAAGTTGTTTGGGACTCCCCAGGAGCTGGGTCCCAGGGACATATTTATATGTAATTATGACCCTGTCATCTACAACATGATCATGATAAATGGAGAAAAGACTGAAGTGATCAGGGCTATCTTCTTTCTGGAGTCAACAATAAATTATCATGCGAGCCCCGGTCAAGAACTCAATGGATGTATTGCATTGGGTAAATCTGCTGTTTGAGATCTCTTTCTTTTTTTTTTTTTTTTTGCAGCTGGGAAAGAGAAAGGGGAGATGGGCTGTTCTCCCAAGTTGGGGTCCCTGCCAGGACACCCCCCACTCAAACCTGGCCAACTCCACTCGGGAATAGAGTTCCCTGCCACTTCTGTAGAACTGCCCTGTGGAAGGACCAATGTCCTAAAGGTTCAGAATGGAGAAGACAAGTTTCAAGAGCTACAGCCTAGCCCCTTACAGCCAGAGTGTGACTCAACAAGGGCCCCCACAGGCACTTTCCAGGGATCTTAAGTAGTTGGGGCTTAAGGAGAGTGGCATGGGGCTCTAGCGAGCTAGGAGCCCATCCCAGGCTGGGGTTACATATCCCAAGCCCTTGATGGGGAGGCCTCAGGTAAGCAGTGGGCCCAATGGAGTTCTGGGTATGTGGGCCTGGGGGAGGGGAGCCACCTTTGGGGCTGGACCAACCCAGGGCATCCCAAGTGGGATGGGTTGCAGGGGCCTGGGCAGGGTCCCTCTTTCTCTCCATCCTCCATGGCCAGTCAGGCTAACACAAGATCTTGGGCAGGCAGGGGGCCTGGGGCAGTGCCCAGATGAGCCAGGGGCTAGCTGGGCAGGGGGTGTTTCCTGGGTAGGCAGAGGGCCTCGGGCAGGGTCTTTGTGGCAGGCCCAGACCCAGGTGGGCAGGGACCTGGAACAGGGATCCCAGGTGTGTGCCCGGCCTGGACTGGACCCAGGGTTGGCAAGGGCCCCGATGCAGGTTCCTGGGTGGGCAGAGGGCCCTGGGCAGAGTCTTGGTGGTGAGCAGGCCCAGGGTGGGGGCAGGGGGTCTGGAGTGTGTTCCTGGGTGGGTCAGCTGGGCAGGGCGGGGATCCTGGTGGCTGGCCAGGTGCTTGGTGGGCTGCAGACCCACATCAGGGGTCATGGTGGCAAGGCCCTCCCTGGTGGGCAGGAGTCTGGGAAGGGGCGGGAAGGCTGCACAGGCCACACCTGGTCTTTGAAGTCCTAGGCCTTGCGCATCAGGTTATTATGGCCCATGGAGGCAGTGCAGCTCCGAGGCTGGGTCACAGCCTTCAGAGCTTGGCTCGCTCAGCTCCTGAGCCCCTGACCTCTATAGGAAGTGCTGGCTGGCCTCCTGTCATGTTCTCAATAGGCTCCAGCTGCTGCCAAGCAGGCCAAGCCTTAAAGGGACCATGGGCTTCCACCTGTGCGCCCCTCCTCCTCACCCTTAAAGGGGCCGCGTGCTGCTGCCAGAGACCTCTTTCAAAAGTGTTGTTCAAAGCGTTTAAGAGCAAGAATGTTACATTAAGGTGCACCTGACTAAAGCCATCTTAGACATATTTTCAATGGCCTTCTATGCACGTGAAAGTTGGACATTGAAAAGGAAGATCAGAGAAGAATCAATGCATTTGAATTGGGAGGCTGGAGAAGAATATTGAAAGTACTATGAACTGCCAAAGAACAAACAAATGTGGGTTAGAAGTACAGCCAGAATACTCCTTAGAAGCCAGGATGGTGAGGCTTCCCCTCACGTGTCTTGCACATACTGTTAGGGAGAGACCAGTCCCTGGAGGAGGAAGGACATCCTGCTTGGTGAAGCAGAGAGGCAGTGAAAATGAGGAAGAACTTCGGCCAATGGATTGTCACAGTGGCTGCAACAAGGGGCTCAAACATAACAATAATTGAGAGGATGGGGCAGGACTGGGTTGTGTTTCGTTCTATGATCCATAGGGTGGTTAGGGGTTGGAACTGACTCAATGGCATCTAACAGCAGAAACAATGTCTACACCCACTACTAACAGGACAGGAAGTTTCCCAACCCCTCTCATCTCTCAACCCCAGGAACAGAGATGCCACCTTCCTTCTAGCTGTATTCCCAGTATCTAGAACAGAGCTCAGCAATGAAGTACCTAACAAACCTGAAGTAGCTGTTACTTAGCTCCATGCCTCAGAGGTCTCAGTTCCCAAGTCCTGAAACAATGACATCAGTGTTGTAGTTTGTTGCCATCAAGTCGACTTCCAGTTACACCTGCGTCACACCTGCCTACCTAGAATCCCACCTTATGAAAATAAGCCAGAACAATGATTCTTGCCCACGGTGTCTGCAGACTTTGTCTCACCACTCTGAAGGGATGTCATGTAAATGTTGAACTGCTAGCTCAAAGGTTGACAGTTCAAACCACCAGCTGCTTCAAGGAAAACGATGAGGCTGTCTGTTCCAGTAATGTTGGACAACATTGGAAAACTTACATAGGGTCTCCATGAGTTGGAATTGACTGGACAGTAATGGGTTTGCTGTACCTGGAATGATGATGCGACCAGAGAAAGAATGAGAGGGAAGTCTGAAAAAGAAGCACCGACCTGTCCTCCATCGGGCTGTTTTGTGATTTTTTTGCAGCAGATGGTTCGAAGGGAACAGGGAATGAAGAGGCGGAGTGCATGGCACAGTTGAGGGCTATTTGCCATTCTGACCAAGTGCCTCTGTGAGAAAAGGGGGAGGGGAGGGTTGACCTGGATCTTGATCAAAGCCCAAGAAAATATATGAATTTCCAGAATGAGAGAGGTTTCCCAAGTCAGGGTAGTAACAGAAGCTGACAGCTCTCACCTCTGACCCTGTGGGCCCTGTTCAAAGAATTTCCTGGACTGGGTGGGAGGTGGGTGTTTAGGCAGAGAGACAAAGAGAGAGTCGAACTAGGAACTCTGGCTCTTTCCCAGCCTGAGCCTGAGCCCCTGAGCCTCCTCAACTCCACTCTCCCCCTTCCCCGGCCCCCCACAGGGACACCTTCCAGAGGTCTTCCTGAACCCATATGTAGGTTTTGGCTCTTCCTGCTTTTGGCTCTGCTCAGTGGCAGGGCATTTGAAGGGTGGTTGTGGGATTTGCACAGTTGACATTAGGGTAAATGCGTGATCATTTCTTAAATTTATCCTACTGCAGCTTTAGGCTGTGTGTCCAAACTCACTGTCAGAGGCTCTGCAGAGGGGACAGTGGCTATGATTCCACCTGGAAGTTCCTGGTTGAGCACATGGATTTCCCATCCCAGTCTAGCCATGGCACCAGGGATCAGGGTGCTAGGAGAGGGGCAAATGGGTCCCCAAAGGAGATGTGTGGTGACCACAAAAGTGACACACTGGTGGTCAGCTACTAATTGTACATGGTGGTGCTTGCCCCTCTCAAGGTGGAAACATACAATTTCGCCTATGCCTCTTCTCTAAAAGCAAGTGGACCTGCTTGTGACATGAGGTTTTGGAAAGTTCTTTCATGGGCCACAAAGAAGTGTGGCTGATCCAGTGTCTCAAGCTGATTTCGAGTAGTGTCCAGAGACTTCGTAGTGAAAGGCGGTAGGGAACTGTGGGGGGCTGGCCAGGGAGTGAACACGGAGTAATTTGAGCCAGACAGAGTAATGAATGGGAGGCAGAATGGATATGGAAGTAATCTGGGGGACGAGTTTGGATCTGCCTCTGTGGGTTTCTGACACTATAAATTTGTCCATTGTCAGACGGCCTCATTTTTCTCCCTCTCAGAGCAGCTAGTGGGTTTGAACTGCTGGCTTTGAGATTAGTAGCGGGATGCTTAACCCACAGCATCACCAAAACTACTTAGCAGGAAGGATATTACCACAACCACAGCCACCACCCCTTTTTCCTAATTTTCTGAGAGATAGAGAGGAAAGGGTGCTGTCCAGCGTTCGACTCCCTTTAAAGAAAATGGGAGGGCCAGGGTGATGACAGCAGGGGGCTGGAACATCCCAGCCTGGCATCCAGGGCCACCCGGAAAGATCCTCCCTTGTGGGCTCTGTGAAGTAGGCACACTCAAAGACCACAGGACCTCGGTCTCAGCTGTCGGCCTCGGGGCTTGGGTTTCTTAGTTCCTGCTGCTTGGGGAGGGGCTGCTCGATGGAGAGCCTTGTCACTTAGCATCATGGCTGCTCAGACGTGATACCCCTTAGTCGTGTAATTTACATTTCATACACAATTGAAGCAGGTAATGGTGTCATTCTCCAAGGGGGGAACAAGTTGTCATAATGTTAATTACATTGCAGGCGTGCTCCCTCTCCTTTGTCCCCAAGAGCTCCATGGGAAGTTCCCAGGTAGCAGTCGAGTGGGTGTCCAAGAGAGTGGCTTTGGCTCTCTCCAAGGTGTCATGGCTGAGGAGTGGTTACAAGGCCAAGAATTCTTTCTCTGACTTCGTTGTGGGCGTGTTGCCGCAGTGGGAGTAGAGGTGGCAGCTAAAACAGCCCAGTGATCTCCCCATCCTTTTCTCCCCTGCGCGTGTGCAATCGGGCAGGGCTGGAGGGTGCCTGTTCAATGCTCAAGCTAATTTTGCTTGATAGGGGACAGTGGAGATGATGTGTAGGGAAAAGGAGGCAAAATCCAACCACTCTTAGTCCAGATATCAGTAGATGGTAGAGCTAAGCCTGTAGTCTCTGAGGCTGGTCTGCTGGGATTTAAATTCCAGCTCCCCCTTGGATAACATGGTTACCCGTGGGCCAGATGGCTTCACCTCTCTGTGCATTCGTGTTCCCACCTATAGGCGGAAGCTGATGCACTACCAATGGGTCAGTCGATTCCAACTCATAGTGAGCCTGGAGGACAGAGTGGAACCATTCTATAGGCGTTCCCATAGCTGTGACTGATACTGGAGCAAATTGACGCATCATTCTCATGGGAAGCTGCTGAGGGTTTCGCTGAGCTAGTGGTAAATAGTCAAGGGCTTCTCTATTGCCCCGCCAGCGCTCCTCTTAAAGGGGTTGCAAAAGTCACCAAAACCCCACTTCTCTTGAGTTCATTCAGACTCATAGCAACTCAGCAGGATAAAGTAATAACTGTCCCTGCAGACGTCCGACCATGAAATTCTTTATGAGCTCAGACAGCCCCATCTTGATTCCGAAGAACAGCTGGTGGGTTTGAACCACCGACATTCTGGTTAGCAGTTCTAATGCTTCACCCACACCACCACCCGTGGGATGAAATGAGTGAATGTACATGCAATGCTTAGAACACTAGTACATAACATGCACTTAGTAATTGTGAGCTATTGTGGTAGGAGGGGAGTCCAAAAACCAAACCAAACTCACTGCCATCGAATCCACTCTGACTCCCCATGACCTGAGTTCTACCCTATAGGACAGGGTCCAACTGCTCCTGTGGGTATTTGAGATTGTAACTTTATAGGATTGGAAAGTTTCATGTTTTTCCTTGAGTGTGGCTGGTGGTTTTGAACTGTTGGCTTTGGGATTAGCAGCCCAATATGGAATCACCCACGCCATTATTAAATGAGAGCTACGAGTTTCTGACATTTTCTGTGAGGTGGTAGAAGTATATGTCATTCCAATATTTAAAGAAGGTAAATCTACTGAAACAGAACAATTTCCATGGCTTTCCAAAGAGAGGAGAGGTGTCAGTTTTAAGGATATATAGAGCTGTGAGTCATCCCTGGAGAGTACAAATGGTTAAAACACTTGGCCATTAACAGAAACTGAGGAGGTTCAAGTGGACCCAGAAATACCTTGGAAGAAAAGCCTGGCCATCTGTTTCTGAAAGGTTATGCCCATTGAAAGGCCTATGAGTCACCATGAATCGCAATCAACTCAGTGTCAAATGGTCATTTTAAATTTCAGGATGGTTCCTGGGCAGAAAGAAAACATTCTAAGTTGTCTATTGAAGAGGAGGTTTGTGAGAGCACCTGGCCCATTCAAACACAACTGATGAGGAACCTCGGTGGGGCCACTGTACACAGACCAGGCCATGCTTTCTCCACATCTGGTTTTGTTGGATGCTGTCAAGTTGGTTTCAACTCGTGGCGACTCTACATACAACCGAAAGAAACACTGTCTGCTCCTGTGCCAGCCTCACAATTGTTATGTTTTAGTGTGTTGTTGTAGAAACTGTGTCCATCCATCTTGGTGAGGGTCCTCCCTTTTTGGGCACCCCTTTACCAAGCATGATGGCCTTTTCCATGATGTTGCTCCTCATAGCTCTTGATGCCCAAGGATGTGAGATGAAGTCTAGCAATCCTTGCCTCTAAGGAGCAATCTGGATACACTTCTTTCAAGGACAGATCTTGCTCCTCAACTGAAATTCTTGCAGAGAGAGTGAAAACACACCTGATTTTCCTAGAGTCTCGTTTCCCAAAGTGGGCAACACCACCCACCTACTGGGCACAGAAAAATCCAGAGATCTACAAAGCAGATATCTACATTTTATCCTGGATGGTGGGCTATAGTACAAAATTCTTTCATTGCTGGGGGGTCCTGAGTAATTTCTTTTTCTGTAAAGAGGGCAGTAGGCAGAATAAGTTTGGGAACCTTTGGTCTGGAGCAGGAGCTGGAAACCTGTTTTTCTGCCAAGGACCATGTGGTGATTTATAACATCATTCATGGGGCCATACAGGTCAAATATTTAATGAACTCACCCGTAAGGTGATGGCTACAAATGCTTCTCGTTGGTGAGATGTGTGATGCTGGCAGCTATTGATTATTTGGGGGGACCTATACAGCCCTCGGGCCATACGTTGGTCTAAGGTAGTGGATCTCAACCAGTGGGTCACGACACCTTTGGGGGTCCAATGACACTTTCACAGGGGTTGCCTGGTTCATCGCAGAAGCAAAATAACAGTGAAGAATTAGCAATTAAATAATTTTTATGATCGGGGTAAACACAACCTGAGGAACTGTATGAAAGAATCATGGCATTCGGAAGGTTGAGAAACACTTCTCTAGGGTATGGTTGGCATCTCCATGTAGGCTACACATGAACTTCATAGGCAGTCAGGCAGCGTATCACTTGGGTTTCATTGGAGAGGAAAGAACTATTGATCATGTTTCAAGGACAAACAAATCTTTAAGGAAATGCTGTTGTGGATGAAAACAAAACATAAAACAAACTCTTGAAAGATTTTTGTATGCTAGAGATGAATTGCAATCAAGAGAATTAAATGATATCTCTAAGGGTTCCAGCAGAAAAAAACCATGCAGAAGGTTTAATGAAAGAGAGTTTAATGAAGACTATTCACAGTGGTGGGGATGGGCTTAAGAAAGCCAACAAAAGATAAGGAGGCCCCGAGGGTCTAACAAGAGCATAAAGCTGTTGCCACGTACCCTGTGGAATTTTCTCTTCAGCTCTTTGACTTTGACATTTCTTCTCATTGTCTTAGCTACTCTGATATAGAGCAATTCTGACTCAGGAATTTGATACTACTGTCCTCTCCCAATTTCCTTTATTTTCCAACTTCATGTGTGTTAAAATATGCAGTGTTGCATCAGATTTCCTATGCTCTAAACCAGTGGTACTCAACCTTCCTAATTCTTTGGCACTATAATGAAGTTCCTGATGTTGTGGTGAACATCCATTCGTAAAATTACTTTCGTTGATACTTCATAACTGTAATTTTGCTACAATGAAGAAGAGACCGACCCCGATCCACAGGTTGAGAACCGCTGCTCTAAACTAAGAGTTGTTTCTTTAAGATGTAGTTCAGTATATTGTTAGATGCCCAAGTCCTGTTGTTGTTGTTGTTAAGTGCCGTCGAGTGGATTTTGGCTCACAGCAACTCTATGTACAATGTACTGAAACGCTGCCCCGTCCTATGCATTCCTCACAGTGGTTCTTTGCTTGCGCTCATTGTTGCAGCCACTGAGCTATTCCAAATTGTAGGGGCTGCCTCTCCTTTGATGCCCTTCTACTCTACCAATATCTGTGTCTTCCCCTAGGACAGTGCTTCTCAACCTTCCAAAATCCACGACTATTTCATACCGTTTCCTTTGTAATGGTAGACCCCCAATCATAAAATTATATTCTTTGCTACTTCGTAACTCTCATTTTGTTACAAGTTATGAATAGTGCCACCCTGTAAAGGGTTCGTCTAAGCCCCAAAGGGGTCACGACCCACATGGTGAGAATCTCTGCTCTAAATTGAGAGGAGTTTCCCTTAAGGTCTATTTCACCATACTGTTAGAAGCTCAAGTCCATTTTTTGTTGTTGTTGTTAGGTGCCGTAGAGTGGGTATGTCTCATAGCAACTCTATGCACAATATAATGAAAGGCCGCCCTGTCCTGTGACATCCTCACAGTAGTTCTCTGCTTGCGCTCCTTGTTGCAGCCACTGTGCTAATGCATCTTGTTGGGGACCGCCTCTCTTTTCCTGCCCTTTCATACCAAGATTTGGGACTTCCTCTAGAGCAGTGGTTCTCAACTTTCCTAATGCCATGATATTTTCATACCGATTCTCATTTAGTGGTGACCCCCCCCCACCATAAAATGATTTCATTGCAGCTTCATAACTGTAATTTTGTTACTGTTATGAGTCATTCCATATCCACAAACAGGTCGCGACACACAGGTGAAGATCCCCTGCTCTAAACTAAGAGGAGATTCTCTTAAGATAGAATTCAGCATACTGGTAGATGCACAAGTTCTGTTGTTATTGGTGTTAGGTACCATCGAGTGGGTTTTGGCTCATAGTAACTCTATGCACAACATAATGAAACGCTTTCCCATCCTATCCCATCCTCACAGTGGTTCTTTTGCTTGTGCGCATTGTTGCAGCCACTGTGCTAATCCAACTTTTGGGTAGCTGCCTCTTTTTTTTGGCCTTTCTACTGTACCAAGACTTGTTTCTTCCTCTAGGGCAGTGGTTGTCAAATTTCCTAATGCCATGACCCTTTCATACAGTTCCTCACGTAGTGGTGACCCCCATCATAACATTATTGTTACTTCGTAACTGTAATTTTCCTACAGTTATGAATCATTTCACACTTGTGAGAGGGTCATTCGATCGCCAAAAGTGGTCGCGAACCACAGGTTAAAAACCGCTGGTCTAAACTAAGAGGAGTTTCTCTTAATATCTACTTCACCCTATTGTCAGAAGCACAAATCCTATAGTTATTGTTAGATTCTGTTGTGTAGCTTTCGACGCCTAGCAACTCTAAGCACAATATGATGGAAAGGTGTCCTGTCCTGCGCCATCCTCCCAGTGGTTCTTTTGCTTGCGCGGATTGTTGCAGCCACTGTTGTATTCCATCGTGCTGTGGGCTGCCTCTTTTTGCTGCCCTTCTACTGTACCCAGATCTATGTCTCCCTCTAGGGCAGTGGTTCTCAACCTTCCTAATGTCATGACTCTTTCACACCATTCCTCATGTACTAGTGACCCCCCCAATCATAAAATTATTTTCCTTGTTACTCCATAACTATAAATTTGCTATTGTTATGAATCAGGTCACCCATGTGAAATGCTCATTGTTCCCTCCTAAGACGTCGTGACCCACAGTTAGAGAACTGTTACTCTACACTAAGAGTTTCTTTTAAAGTCTTCTTCAGCATATTGTTAGAGGCACAAATCCTGTTGTTTGGTGCCTTCGAATGGGTTTAGGCTCATACCAACTCTATGCACCATGTAATGAAATGCTTTCCTGTCCTGTGCCTTCCATACAGTGGTTCTTTTGCTCACACTCATTTTTGCAGCCACTGTGCTAATCCATCTTGTTGGGCACTGCCTCTGGTTTCCTGCCCTTCTGTACCAAGATATGTATCTTCCTCTAGAGCAGTGGTTCTCAACTTTCCAAATGCCACAACCACTTCACACCATTCCTCGTGTAGTGGTGACATCCAACCATAAAATATTTGCATTGCTACATCATAATTGTAATTTTGCTTCTGTTATGGATCAGGCCACCCATGTGAAAGGTTCGTTAGTCTCCTCAAAGGTGTCTCGACACACAGTTTGAGAACCAATGGTCTAAACGAATAGGAGTTTCTCTTAAGGTCTACTTCAGAATATTCTTAGAAGCCCAAGTTCTTTCTATTATTGTTTGGTGCCCTTGAGTGTGTGTTGGCTCATAGCAACTGTATGCACAATATAATGAAACTCGGCACCATCTCGTGCCATCCTCACTGTGGTCCTTTGCTTGTGCTCACTGCTGCATCTATTCCATCTTGTAGGGGCTGCCTGACTTTTGCAGTCCTTCTGCTGTACCAACATTTGTGTCTTCCTCTAGGACAATGTTTCTCATACATCCTAATTCTGCGGCCCTTTCGTACAGTTCCCAATGTAGTGGTGGACCCCAATCATAAAATTATATTCATTGATATTTAATAACTGTACTTTTGCTACTGTTATGAATCAGGCCATCACTGTGAAGGGGTGTTTCAAAACACCCCCCACCTGAAAGTGTTCACGACCCAATGTTGAGAACCCTGCTGTAAACTAAGAAGAGTTGCTCTTAAGATTTACTTCAGCATATTGTTAAACACACAAGCCCTGTTGTTATTGTTGCTAAGTTCTGCGGAGGGGGTTTTGGCTCATCGCATCTCTGTGCACAATATCATGAAATGCTTCCCAGACCTGTGCCATCCTGTCAGTGGTTGTTTGCTAGTGCTCATTGTTGGAGTCATATTTGGGGGGGCTGGCTATTTTTTGTTGCCCTTCTAATCTACCAAGATTTGTGTCTTCATTTAGGGCAGTGGTTCTCAACCTTCCTATTGCCACAACATTTTCATACCGTTCCCCATATAGTGCTGACTGCCAAATCATAAAATTATTTTCATTGCAACTTTGTAACTCTAATTTTTCTACTGTTATGACTGGGCGACCACTATGAAAGGTTCATTCATCCCCCAACAGGGCTCATGACCCAAAAGTTGAGAACCGCTGCACTAAACTAATAGGAGTTTCTCTTAAGGTCTACTTCAGCACATTATAAGAAACACAAGTCCTGTTGTTTTGTTGTCAGGTGCAGTCGAGTGGGTTTTGACTCATAGCAACTCTATGCTCCGTATAATGTAACGCTGCCCCATCTTGTGCCATCCTCACAGTGTTCCCTTAGCTTGAGCTCATTGCTGCAGCCACGATGCTATTCCATCTATTTGGGGGCTGACTCTATATTGCGGCCCTTCAACTGTATCAAGACTTGTGTCTTCCTGTAGGACTGTGGTTTTCAGCAATCCTAATGCCACGAGCCTTTCATACAGTGCCTCATGTAGTAATGAACCCCCAACCAAAAAATTATACTGTTGCTACTTCATAACTGTAATTGTGCTACTGTTACATATCTGGCCTCGTCTATGGGAGGGTCATTCGAACACCCCCAAAGGATTTACCACTCACAAGTTGAGAACGGCTGCTCTAAACTAAGAGCAGTTTCTCTCAAGATTTAGTTGAGCATACTGTTAGATGTATGATTCCTCCTGTTATTGTTGTTCGGGCCGTGGAGAGGGTTTGGGCTCATAGCAACCCTGTTCACAATATAATAAAGGCCTGCCCAGTCTTGCATCATCCTCACGGTGGTTCTTTGCTTGCGCTCATTGTTGCAACCACCGTGCAAATCCGTGTTGTAGGGACTTCCTCTCTTCTGCTTCCCTTCTACTGTACTTGCGTCTTCCTCTAGGACAGTGTTTCTCACCCTTCCTGTTTCTAGGACCTTTCCATACACTTCCCAATGTGTAGTGGTGGTCCCCAAAGCATAAAGGATTTTTGCTACTGTTATTCCATAACTGTAATTTTGCAAGTCTTATGAATCTAGTCACCCTGTGAAAGGGTTGTTCAACCAACCAAAGTGGTCACAAATCACAGGTTGAGAACCGCTGTTCTAAATTACGAGGAGTTTCTCCTGTGGTATAGCTCAGTATATTATTACACGCACGAGTCCTGTTCTTATTGTTGTTAGGGGCTGTCGAGTGGGTTTGGCTCATAGTTGGCTCATAACAACTCTATGCACAGTATCAGGAAACACTGTTCCATCCTCTAACACCCTCACACTTTTCTTTTGTTTTCACTCATTGTTGCAGTCTCTGTGCTAATCCATCTTTTGGGGTCTGCCTCTCATTTGCTGACCTTCTACTGTACCCAGATTTGTGTCTTCCTCTAGGGCAGTGGTTCTCAAACTTCCTAATGCACGACTCTTTCACACAATTTCTCATGTATTGGTGACCTCCCCCCCCCAATCCTAAAATTACTTTCCTTGTTACTTTATAACTAAAATTATGCTACTGTTATGAATCAGGCCACCATGTGATATAGTCATTCTCCCCCCCCCCACCCCCCAAAGGCATCACGACCCACAGTTTGAGAACTGCTATTCTACACTAAGAGGAGTTTCTTTTTAAGGTATGTTTCGGCATATTGTTAGAAGCACAAATCCTGTTCTTGTTTTGGGCTGCCTTCGAGTGGGTTTTGGCTCATACCAACCCTATGCACAATGTAATGAAACGTTGTCCTGCCCTGTGCATCCTCACAGTGGTTCTTCTCTTTGGGCTCATTTTTGCGGCCACTGTGGTGATCCATCTTGTTAGGGACTACCTCTCTTTTCCTGCCTTTCCGTACCAAGATTTGTGTCTTCCTCAAGAATAGTGGTTCTCAACTTTCTGAATGCCATTACTATTTCATACCAGTCCTCATGTAGTGGTGACTCCCCAACCATAAAATATTTTCATTGCTACATCATAACTGTAATTTCACTTATGTTATGGATCAGGCCACCCATGTGAAAGGTTCATTAGTCTTCTAAAGGCACTGTGACACAGTTTGAGAACCACTGGTCTAAACTAAGGGGAGTTTCTCTTAAGGTCTACTTCAGCATATTCATAGACGCACAGTCCTGTTGTTATTGTTTGGTGCCTTTGAGTGTGTGCTTGCTCATAGCAACTCTATACACAATATAATGAAACGTGACCCCGTCTCGTGCCACCCTCACAGTGGTTATTTTGCTTGTTGTCATTGCTGCAGCCATGGGCTAATCCAACTTTTGGGGGGCTGCCTCTCTTTCGCTGCCCCTCTACTGCCCTTTCATTCATTTCCTCATGTAGTGATGAACCCCCAATCACAAAATTATTTTCATTGCTACTTCGTAACTTTAATTTTGCTACAGTTATGAATCAGGCCTCCACTGTGAAAGGGTCATTTGACCCCCCCAAAGGGCTCGCGACCCACAGGTTGAGAACCACTGCTCTAAACTAAGAGAAGTTTCTCTTAGGATCTACAGCACCATATTGTGAAAAGCCTGAGTCCTACAGTGATTGTTGCTAGGTGTTGCCCAGTGGGTTTCAATTCTCAGCAACTCTACGCACAAGATAATGAAACGCTGCCCCGTCCTGTGCCATCCTCACAGTGGTTTCTTGTCTGCACTCATTGTTGCAGCCACTGCGCTAATCTATCATCTGGGGGTCTGCCTCTCATTTGCTGCCTTTCTGCTCTGCCAAGATTTCTGTCTTGCTCGAGGACAGTGGCTCTCAACCTTCCTATAATGCCACAGGCCTTTTATACCACTCCTCATGTAGTGGGTACAATCCCAGTCATAAATTTATCGTCATTGCTACTCCATAATTGTAATGTAGCTACTGCTATGAATTGGGCCACCCCTGTGCAAGGGTAGTTCATCACCCTAATGGAGTCATGACCCACAGGTTGAGAATCTCTGCTCCAAACTATGAAGAATGTCTCTTAAGATGTATTTCAGCACATTGTTAGAAGCAAAAGTCCTGTTGTTATTGTATTTAGGTGCCTTCAAGTGGGTTTTGGCTCATAGCAACTCTATGCAAAATATAACGAAACGCTCCCCCATCCTGTGCATTCCTCACAGTGGTTCTTTGCTTGCGCTGGTTGTTGCAGCCACTGAGCTATTCCAAGTTGGAGGGGCTGCCTCTCCTTTGCTGCCCTTCTACTCTACCAACATTTGTGTCTTCCTCTCGGACAGTGGTTCTCAATCTTCCTAAATCCACGACCCTTTCATGCAGTTCCCAAAATAGTGGTGGACCCCCAGTCATACAAAATTTTCGCTGATATTTCATAACTGTAATTTTGCTAATCTTATGAATCAGGCAACCCTTGTGAAAGGGTCATTCAACCCACTCACTCCCCAAAAGGGTTCGTGATTCATAGGCTGAGAACCCGGCGCTAAACTAAGAGGAGTTTCTCTTAAAATCTACATCAGCATATTGTTAGAAGCTCAAGTCCTTTTTGTGTTGCTGTTAGTTGCCGTCGAGTGGGTTTTGACTCTCAGCAACTCTACGCACAATATAATGAAACACTGCCCCTTCCTGTGCCATCCTCACAGTGGTTCGTTGATGGCACTCATTGTTGCAGCCACTGAGCTATTCCATCTTGTAGGGTCTGCCTCTCACTTGCTGCCTTTCTGCAGTACCACGTTTTGTGTATTCCTCTCGGGCAGTGTTTCTGAACCTTCTTAATGGCATGGCTCCTTTATACAATTCTTAATGTTGTGGTGATCCTCCAACAGTAATTTTTTTTCATTGTTACTCCATTACTGTGATTTTACTACTGTTATCAATTGGGCAACACCTGTGAGAGGCTCTTCTGAAACCCCTTACGGGTCGCGACCCACAAGTTAAGAACCACTGCTCTAAATTTAGAGGAGTTTCTCTTACGATCTAGTTCAGCATATTGTTAGAAGTACACGTCCTGTAGTTATTGTCGTTAAGTTCCATCGAGTGGGTTTTGACTCTTAGCAACTCTATGCACAATATAATGAAACGCTGCCCTGCCCTGTGCCACCCTCAACGTGCTTGTGTGCTTGGCCTCCGTGTTGCAGCCACTGTGCTAATCCAACTTGTTGGAGACTGCCGCTCTCTTCCTTCCCTTCTGTACCAAATTTGTGTCTTGCCCTAGAGAAGTGGTTCTTAACCTTCCTAATGCCACTACCCTTTCATATCGATTCTCATTTAGTGGGGACCACCAACCATAAAATTATTTTCATTGGTACTTTGTCACTGTAATTGAACTACCGTTATGAATCGGGCCACCCCCGTGAAAGGGTCATTCTACCCTCCCAAGGGGCGCGACCCACAGGTTGAGAACTGCTGCTCTAAAGTTAAAGGACTTTCTCTTAAGTCCTACTTCACCATATTGTTAGAAGCACAAGTCCTGTAATTATTTTTGTTGAGTGCTGTCGAGTGGGTTTCTGGTCACAGCAACTCTATGCACAATATAATGAAATGCTGCCCAGTCCAATGCCATGCTCAGAGTTGTTTATTTGCCTGTGCTCATGTTGCAGCCACTGGGATAATCAATCTTGTAGGGGCTGCCTCTTCTTTGCTGCCCTTCTACTCTACCAAGAATTCTGTCTTCCTCTAGGGAAGTGGTTCTCAACCTTCCTAATGCCACGACTCTTTCATACCATTCCTCATGTAGTGGTGACTGCCAAATCATGAAATTATTTTCATTGCTACATCATAACTCTAATTTTTCCACTTTAATGAATGGTCCACTGCCGTGAAAGGGTCGTTCATACCCCAAAAGGGGTCACGACCCTCAGTTTGAGGCCCGCTGCGCTAAACTAATAGGAGATTCTCTTAAGGTCTACTTAGGTACATTGCTAGAAAAACAAGTCCTGTTTTTTTTCTTTTGGGTTTTGACTCATAGCAACTCTATGTCAATATAATGAAACACTGTCCCGTCTTGTGACATCCTTGCAGTGTTTCTTTTGCTTGTGTTTATTGTTGCAGCCACTGTGCTATCCCATCTATATTGGGGCTGAGTCTATTTTGTTGCCCTTCAACTGTATCAAGAATTGAGTCTTCCTCTTGGACAGTGGTTTTCAACATTCTTACTCACGACCCTTTCATCCAGTTCCTCATGTAGTCGTGACCAACCAACCATAAAATTATTTTTGTTGCTGCATCATAGCTGTAATTTTGCTACTGCTATAATTCAGGCCACCCCATGAAAGGGCTGTTTGACCCCCTAAGTAGACACGACCCACAGGACGAGAGCCGCTGTTCTAAACGAAGGGAAGATTCTCTTAAGGTCTTCTTCAGCATATTGTTAGAAGCACAAGTCCTGTTGTTATTGTTGTTGGGTGCAGTCGAGTGGGTTTGGCTCATAGCCACTTTCTGCACAATATAATGAAACTCTGGGGGTCTTAAAGGCTTGAAGGCAAACAGGCTGAAATCTAGCTCGGAAGCAACAAAGCCCACAGAGAAGAAGCACACAAGCCTAAATGAGCACGAGGTGTTGAAGGGATCAGGTAGCAGACACCAAAGAACAAAAACCATCCTTATGTGATCACCTTCCCCACATAAACGCTGAAGATGAATGTGTGCATAAGCAAGTGTGGTGAAGAAGGCTGATGGTGGCCGGCTATCAAGCGATATAGCATCCCGGGTCTTAAAGGGTTGAAAGTAAACAAGCTGGCCCAGAAGCAACAAAGCCCACATGGAAGCATCACACCAACATGTGTGATCATGAAGGGCTAAGGGGAACAGTTTTCAAGCAACAAAGGCGGGAGGGAGGATTATATCATCGTGAATGAGGGGAGTGCATGACGGGGGACCAATGCCCACCTGTAGACAACTGGACATCCCTTGCGGAGGGGTAGTGGGAAGGGATGAGTCACTCAGCATTCAGTGTAGCAATAATGAAACTCACAACCTTCCTCTAGTTATTAAACGCTTCCTCCCCCACCTCTCATGATCCCAATTCTACGTTGCAAACCTGGTCAGACCAGAAGATACACAGCGGTACAGACGGGAACTGGAAACACAGGGAATCCAGGACAGATGAACCCCCCAGGACTAGCGGTGAGAGTGGCGATACTGGGAGGCAAGTGGGTGTAGAAATGGGAAACCGATCACAAGGATCTACATATAACTTCCCCCCTGGGAGATGGGCAACAGAAAATTGGGTGAAGGGAGATGCCGCGCAGTGTAAGATAAGAGAAAATAATCATGTATAAATTATTAAGGGTTCATGAGGGAAGAGGTGCAGGCGGAGAGGGGGAGAGGGGAAAGGGGAAATGAGCTGATTCCAGGAACCCAAGCGGAAAGCAAATTTTGAGAATGATGAAGGCAACGAATGTATAAGTGTGCTTTACACAATTGGTGTATGTATGGATTGTGATGAGTTGTATGAGCCCCAATAAAATGATTTTAAAAAAGAAAAAGAAAGAAATGTCTATAAATGAATGAAGGCAACATATGTACAAAATGCCTGATGCAATCAATATGGATTGCAACAAAAGTTGTAAGAGTCTCCAATAAAATATTTTTAATAAAAATGTATATATAATAAATATTTTCCTAACTTATATAAATGATTAATAAGAATAAAATTAAGCAGCCTGGGTTTTTTATAGGAAAAAAATATTAAAAGAACAAATGAGAGATTCAGCAGGAAGCAATGGATAGGAAAATATTATAAGGAAAGTTTTCTCTTATATGGAATGTACATTCTCTTACATGACAACAATCAGAATATGCCGTAATAACCTCAGACCAAATACTAGAATAAAATAGAGGGGAAAATTCCCAACCCTTCAATAAAATGCTATATGCTTTCTATGATTTTCACAAAAGTTCAAATTCTTTAACAAAATATTTTGTTCATTCAAATTTTTAATTATGCATAAATTTATGTCTACTTGCATTACATCTCATAAAAAGGCATAAGAATTGTTTTTGCTCTATCTAAAACTAAATAGAAGATAGTGAAGGTGAAAAAATAGCTTTCGTGAATGTTGCTTTGAAATACAAATGGCATTGTCCTGAGAAATTTAAATGATTTAATTTTTTAAAATCATTTTATTAGGGGCACATACAACTCTTATCACAATCCATACATACATCAGTTGTGTAAAGCACATCCGTACATTCATTGCCCTCATCATTCTCAAAACATTTGCTCTCCACTTAAGGCCCTGGCATCATGTCCTCATTTTTCTCCGCCCTCCCTGTTCCCCCCTCACTCATGAACCCTTGATAATTTGTCAGATCTTACATATTTTGTCTCCCTTCACCCCCTTTTCTGTTGTCCATCCCCCAGGGAGGAAGTTATATGTAGATCCTTGTAACTGAGGTCTCAGAGCAGCTGGGTGTGATGCAGGGGAGGCTCTGGAAGCAGCTGCAGACACTGCGGGAGTTGGCAGCCCAACAGTGAGGGTCACTGCATCCGTGGGTACCAGAAAAATGGCTGGGGTTGCTTATTCCCCTAGATGCTACCCCTGCCTTGAAGAGAACCGTGACAGAGGCCTGTAGACATGTGTCAGGAAATGATGAGTCCTTCACGGTTTCCTCTTCCCACAAACCTTTGAGGAGAGCCTGCAGGGCAGGGGCTCGGCTCCCTGGCTCCAGTCACCTGCCCTTCCCCACAGTCACACCCTCGCCAGCCCCAACTCCCCCTGCCCTGGGTTTGCTTCTTGAATCCAGAGGAGCAGCCTGGGCAAAGACCATGAAGAACCTTGTCCTTCAGGCAGCCCCTTTGATTGGGTCCCTTGTCCTCCAGAGTGTGGACACATGCACACTAACTGTTGGGGGACTCAGGCTGTCACCACAGGGGCCAGGATCTGAAGAGGATGCTGGCACTGCATGGCTTCCTGAGCGAAGCCAAGGATTTGCAGAGCTGGCTGAGCAGCCAACAGCAGGTGTCCAGAGGAGAGAGGACTCTGACCACACCCTAGTGAGGAAGGGGCTAGGGGCAAGGAAGGTGCCCTGGGACGAATGAAGACGGGTGGTGGAGGGGGGGCGGGCTGCATGCACAAGGGGCTGATGGGGAACATCAGTCTGGACTGAGGACAGCTGTGGCTTCCTATTCCCCTCTCTGCGTAGAGGGGCAAGTTCTGTGGCTGTCCAGTCCTGACCTGCCCAGTCACTCACTGAGGTGTCTCACAGCCCACTAGCCAGGGCCCCCTGTGACCCCTCTCCTCTCTTCTCAGCTCCTCTTAACCAAGTTTGCAATGTTTCAGCACCAAGTAAAGATGGGTGGCCACCAGGGGGCAGCCTGCCCCACTAGCGGAGAGCCTGCTGGAGTGGCGGCCCAGCACTGCCCCCAGGGCCCAGCAGTGGTGACAGGACCTACAGTGAGTACCAGCAGCCTGGAGCAGGGGTGAGTTTGGGGGGAGGTGCTGGGCATGGGTTGGAGGGGCTTCCAGGGAGACCCTTGCTGTGCTGCGGCTCTGCCAAACCACTGTCTCTGGAGAGGGCCCAAGTTCAGGGAACCCAGGGCAGCCCCTGCTGTCTGCGGCCTGTGGAGGAGGCAAAGCTGGGTCGGTGGATCAGGGAGCCTGGTCACAAAGCCCACTTAGCAGGGTCACTTTCCCAAGCCACGGGCTCCCTGCACCTGCAGGGGCGTTCTGGGAAGAGTTGAGCTGGGCTGAGGATGCCCTGCACAGCCCCAGGCTGACCCAGGTCACAGTACAAGCTACTGCGTTTCCAGCACAGATGGAGCTTAGGCGAGATAACGATTTGCCCATGATCCTAGCCCAGAAGCTGGCCCGGAGTCTCAGGCGCCCGGCATTTGCTGCATGCAAGAACCATGGAGGGGTGCAGCTTCTATCTTTGAAGGGTGTGCAGTCTCCTCCAAACACACAGCATGCCTGGGTGGCACACAACGTGGCTACCTGCGGAGTGCCGGGCTTTAGAATGACCCCACCTGCTGACTCATGGGGATCCTCCAGAGGGTTTGCAAGCCAGTAAATCTTTCCAGGAGCAGGGAACCTCTTCTTTCTCCTGAGGAGAAATTAGTGGGACTGAACCAGGCAACAGCCCAACACTTCCCAAGCAGGCCTCCTGGAGCATCGTTAGAGCAAGGGGTAAACTGCTAGTGATAATGGGCTCCTGGGAGAAGAGTTTGCAGAAAGGCCTGAAGCGCTGAGCAAGATCTCAGGACGGTGGCCCTCTGGGAGCTTAGGACAAGTTCTAAACCCAGCCAGGAAGCTGAAGGGCTGACCAGACAGAAGCTGAGGGGGAGGAATGAGCATGCTGGGATAACTGCTGACCCCCGCCTGGGGGCAGGGCTTCCTGGTTGGAGTTGTGGGAGCTGACTCAAGCCAGACCCCACCTGCTCTGAGGCCACCCTCAAAGTTCACAGCCAACTGTCTCACGTGCTCATCCGTATCCAGGTGGGTGCCTGGGGGAGGGGGTGGCTTCTGCAAGTGCTGCCACCCCAGGCCCAGAGTCCCACCCTCAATGCCCGGGCCCTTGGCCACCATGCTGTCTCAGGAGAAAGCCACAAGCCTCCCAGATGCTGTGTCCCACTGGGTGGAGGCCCCCCTGAGGAGACATGGATCGCACCAATGAATCACACAATCTGCCTCTGACCCCTTGAGGCCTCCTCACCCCCCACTATCATCACCCCAGTGCCGCTTCCCACTCTGGACTAGAGTACATAGGTATTAGCAAGAGATAAAACTCACAACACATGGAACCCAGGAACAGGAATGGGAATAGAGACACCAAAAGGGTAGGGGGAAGGGGGGTAGAGGATGGGAGGAAGGGGAACTGATAGCAATGAATGACATATAACCACACACCCCTCGCAGGGAGAGGAGCAACAGAAAGCTGAGGATAAAAGAGACAATGGTCGATGTGAGATATGAAAATAATAACAATCTATAATCATCAAGGAACCATGATTGGGGGAGGAGGAAAAAAGAGCAGCTGATCCCAAGGGCTCAATAGAAAGTAAATGTCTAGAAAAGAATGATGGCAATATACGTATGACTATGTCAGATACAATTGGTGTATGGATTGTAACAAGAGTTCTAAGAGCCCCCAATAAAATAAATAAATTTAAATTAAAAAAAAAAAACAAACAAAAACCTCCATCTGCACAGTGAGGCAGTGAAGGGACAAGAGTCCCGGGTCCCTCGGCTCTCACACAAGGCTACCAAAGGCTACCTCTAAGTGGGGGTCTGGCAAAGAGGTGGATGGGTGGGCAAAGCTATCAAGCTGTCCATGAGGGACTTCATTGGCCCTGGAGAACTGGGTGGGAAGGAGGGGTGGCTGGCAGAGCTGAGGCCGAGTAGACACTTGGTAAGGCTGTGGGATTGAGCGGCAGAGACATGGAGGTTTGGACATGAGTGGTGGTGGACTCAGGCCGGCTGTGACGCTGCCTCGGTACCAGGTCCCCTCACCCCGTGCTCTCCCATGCTCTCCCAGGCTCCAGATGCAAGACTATGCCTCCTGGGCAGCCAGTGTGCAGTGAGATTTGCAGGTGGTGGAGGAGCCCCAAGACCCCGGCAGTGGAGCCCAAAGCCTCAGTGTCCACCAAGAGCTGCGGGCCAAGCTGGAGGCCCAGAAGGAGCTGCACCAGTGCGCCACCCAGCGGGGACAGCAGGTGCTCCAGGCTACAGGGCCGTCCGCCGTGGAGGTCGGCTCCCCTTTCTGGCCCTCCCCCAGCCCACTGGACAACAGCACCCTGGCCCCACAGGGCCAAGCACCTTTCTTTTCTATTTTTTTAATCATTTTATTGGGGGCTCGTGCAATTCTTATCACAATCCATACATAAATGCATTGTGTCAAGAACATATGTACAGGCTCTTCCTCTAACTGTAGCGGCCTGAGGTGACCTGCTAAAATGGTTCGCTACTCATTTGACCCAGAAAACCCTACAAAATCCTGCAAATACAGAGGGTCGAATCTCTGGGTCCACTTCAAAAACACCCGTTAAACTGCCCAGGCCATTAAAGGCATGCACATCTGGAAAGCCACCAAATACTTGAAAGACGTCACTCTGCAGAAGCAGTGTGTGCCTTTCCGACGGGACAATGATGGTGTTGGTAGATGTGCCCAGGCCAAACAGTGGGGTGGGACCCAGAGTTGGTAGCCCAAAAAGAGTGCTGAATTTTTGGTTCACATGCTTAAAAATGCAGAAAGTCATGCTGAACTTAAGGGTTTAGATGTAGATTCTCAGGTCATCGAGCACATCCAGGTGAACAAAGCCCCCAAGATGCACCGCCGGACTTGCAGAGCTCTTGGCTAGATTAATCCACACAGGAGCTCCCCCTGCCACATTGAAATGATCCTGACTGAGAAGGAACAAATCGTTCCCAAGCCAGAAGAGCAGGTTGCACTGAAGAAAAAGATTTCCCAGAAGAAACTGAGGAAGCAAAAACTCATGGCTTGGGAATAAATTAAGCTTAAATAATAAAAGGTTTTTTTTTTTTTTTAAAAAAAAAGAACATATGTACATTTGTTGCCATCATCATTCTCAAAACATTTGCCTTCTACTTGAGCCCTTAATATCTGCTGTTCATTTTCCCCCTCCCTCCCCACTCCCCCCTACCTCACGAAACCTTCATCATTTATAAATTAATATTATTTTATCATATGTTGCACTGTCCAAAGTCTCCCACTTCCTTCTTCTCTGCTGTCCCTCCCCCAGGGAGGAGGCTATTTGTAGATTCTTGTAATCAATTTCCCCTTTCCACCCCACATTCTCTCCACCCTCCAGGCATCGCCACTCTCACCACTGGTCCTGAAGGAGTCATCTGTCCTGCGTTCCCTGTGTTTCCAGTTCCTATCTGTACCTATGTACATCCTCTTATCTAGCCAGATTTGTAAGGTAGAATTGGGATCATGAGAGTGGGGGGAGGAAGCATTTTAGAACTAGAGGAAAGTTATATGTTTCATTGTTGCTACCCTGCACCCTGACTGGCTCATCTCCTCCCCACAACCCTTCAGTAAAGGGTGTCCGGTTGGCTACCAATGGGCTTTGAGTCTCCACCCACATTTTCAATGATATGATTTTTTGTTCCTTGATTCTTGATACCTCATGATCCCTTCGACAGCTCGTGGTCACACAGGCTGGTGTGTTTCTTCCATGTGGACTTTGTTGCTTCTGAACTAGGTGGCCACTTGTTTATCTTTGAGCCTTAAAGATCCCAGATGCTATATCTTTTCACAGCCAGGCACCATCAGCTTTCTTCACCACATTTGCTTATGCACACGTTTGTCTTCACTGATCGTATCAGGAAGGTGGGCACCCACTGATACGATTTTTAGTTCTTTGATATCTGATAACTGGCCCCTTCTACACCTCGTGGTCAGCCAGGCTGGTGTTCTTCTTCCATGTGGGCTTTGATACTTCTCAGCTAGATGGCCGCAATCGTGTCGGGAAGGTGTGAATCCTGGAATGCCAATTTAATAGAACAACGTGTTCTTGCATTGAGTAAGTGCTTGAGTGGAGGCCCAATGTCCATCTGCTGCCTTAGTACTAAACCTATAAATATATGCACATAGATCTGTTTCCCTACACTCATATAAATATATTTACATATGTACATTCCAGTCTTTGAACCTCTATAAATACCCTTTGTCACCTAGTTCTCTCTTCTATTTCCTTTTACTTTCCTCTTGTCCCACTATCACGCTCAGCCTTCATTTGGGTTTCAGTAATTTCTCTCGGTTACCTTGCCCTTGCTGAATCCCTACCAGACCACTCACACCCTCCTTGCTACTGATTTTGGATAACTTATTGCTCCCCTGTCCCTGGGTTGGTCAGCACTACCCCTTTGCCCCCTTCTCTCCCACTCCCCTATTCCCCCGGAACTATTGGTCCCCTTGTTTTCTCCTCCAAACTATTCATGCAGTCTATCGTATCTAGATAGGTCTGTAGAGATAATAATATGCACCAAAAATCAAGTCATTGCAAGATAGGCAATGAGTGAGAACACAGTAATGACAACAAAAAGGAAACCAATTACCCATAGAAGAATAAATTAATTTTGGAAGGCAAATGCTTTGAAAATGATGTGGGCAAAGAATGTACAGATGTGCTTTATACAACTGATGTATGTATGGATTGTGATAAGAGTTGTATGAGTCCCTAATAAAATGCTTTTTTAAGAATAAATAAAAGAAAAAATTTTTAAAGAAAGAAAAACCTATACATAGATGAAGGTCTGATTTTTAATCTCTAGGTGTGTCCTTCAGTCAGGTCCAATGGGGTACCATGCTTTGGCCCCAGAGTGTGTCCTTTGTACTACCTCAGGGGCTCCCTGCTCTGCTCCCACGGTTGCTCTGCCACACACTTTTAGTGGTTTGCCTCAGTGTCATAGGATCAGTCTGGGCCAGTTCTAACCCTGAGTCTCCAGTGTTGTCCCCCTTAGGGCCCTGGGCCATCAATGGATGGTGTGTCTCGTAGGGGGATCAGCCACATTGTCCACTCTGTCCATTGGCTGTTCAGAGCCGGGATATTGTCCTCCAGGCTTGATGGGCCAGGGTGTGCTCCACTCTCTCTTCCTCCCCCTTCTTTGCTCCCATTTGCTCTGATCAAACATGCCCCTCTCTCCTAGATGCAGCTTCAGTGCTGTCCTCTGAAGTAAATTCTTCTGGGGGCAGGGGCAGTTGTCCACATAGCTGGTATGGGAGCCCAGCCCTCAGGCCCCTCCACTGGCTCCCCACTCCTTGCGGGCACACTGCATTCATCTGGCACTGGCTTTATATCTGGTCCCTCTTTCCCGGTGGAAACACAAACAATATCCTCCCCTTGAGTGGGACAGTCAGGCACCTTTTCTCTGGAGCTTCCCTCAGCACCACCTTCGGTTGTGTCCATGCCCATGCCCAGGTCCAGGTCCAGGAAAGGCTATGCGCCCTGCAGGATGCTTGGGAGCAGCTCTTTCAGGCCTGGGAACGGTAGCAAGGGAGACGGCAGGCCATGCACCGCAAGCAGCTCTTCCTCAGACAGTGTGGCATCTGGACAAGATCCTGCAGGCCCTGGAAACAGCTCCCCTCACCACACACAGACACACTGACCCCAGGACCTCCAGTCCTCCTTTAGTACCACCCCATCCCCCTTGCTTCCTGGATCACTGGCTGCTATTCTGATACGAAGCTAGATAGTGTGTCCTCCCAAGTGGTCAAGGGGACACCTGAGCCTCAGGTCACTCAGGGCCATCTCCTCCCCACCCCTGGCCCCGGCCAGCCAAGCCCTACGCGGTTTGGTTGGAAATTGATGGGGCTCCTCCCCACCTCGACAGAAGTTGGGGTGTTCCTAACAGCCCCCAGGTTGGAGTGCTCTTCTTCCTCAGGTTCCTTCCCCTCCTGCTCAGCACCCACCTCCCCACCCCTAGCCGCAGGCCCCTTGATGCACCCCCAGAGAGCCCAGGCTGTAAACCAAGGTTCTGGCAGATGTTGCTGTCTAGGGTTCCCTTTGAACCACCATCTGTGCCCCTGATCCCCCCCCCCTACCTCTGTGTCACCTCCTTGGCTGCCCCAGGTCTCCCAGGAGGCCAGTGCCCTGGAGGGCTCTGTGGAAGAGGTGGAGTGGCTGATCCAGAATCATGGCACCTTCCAGAGATGCTGAGCACACAGGACAGGAGGTGATGGCTGGGACGGTCATGGGTGTGACCCTGATAAGGCCGGGGTATCCAGACTGTTGGGGACACACGTGTGAGGTGTGTATGCACACCGAACCTGTGCTGGTGGGTGAGGGATTACCAAGGAGCCAGGGGCTCCAATCCAGGGCTGGTGACAAAGCAGAGGTGCCCATGCACCCAGAAGCGCATGGGGATGGGGTAGGCCACACTCTGGGGACCACAGAGGGCGTTTGGATCTGCCCATATCACATGGCCCCTGCTTCCTTCTGACTGGGAGCCTGGCCAACCCTCAACTGCAGAGCTGAGGGGAGGCCCCCGGGACTTATAGTGAGGGCTATGGGCTGTGAGCCAGCCCCAGCAGGGGTACACTCAGTACTCAGGGCTGGGTCCACCTTCCACCTCCCACCTCCCACCACGCAGGAGGCTGCACTGAGAGAGCAGGCCAGGGTGCTGCCAGGCCCCTGGGTTCAGGGCCTGCTGGGCACGATACGAGAGTGGCCGGCTTGAGTGGAGGCCCTGGGAGAAGGTCAGCGACACGAGCTTTACACCTCTCTGATTACGGCCGGCTCTCTCAGGGCTGCTAGCCAGGTCAGAAGGCACCCCACCTGAACCCCATTTTACCTTTACAAGTGACCTTCAGCCCCACTAGGGGCCAAGGGGCGGCCTGCGGTGGAACGGGATGTGGAGAGTTTAATGGCTTTTCCAGGGGCAAAGCTAGGACTGGAGCCCAGGGCCCTTGATTCTCAGACCCGTGTGGACACCTGTCATCCTGATGGGCAGAGTAGACAGGGCCCCAGGGGTGGGTGAGGGGCACCCTCCACATGAGAACCCACCCATGGCCCCTGCCCAGCCACTTCCTAGATCTGAAGACTGATGGGCCTGGGCCCTGTCATCTTGGGTGAAAGAAAAATTATTGTGCTGTCCCTGAGCCTGGTCAGCATTTCACTCCTTGGCACAGCCCGAGGGGTAGACGGGGTCACCGCTTGGGGCCAAGGCAGTATGAACATCAGGGCACTCATGTCCCCACCATCACACAGGACGGCGACTGGATCCAGGGGTGGGGCCAGCAGCTGGAATAGCCTGTCCCTCTTGGGGACCACAAAGAGAAGCTGATGCGGTTTCAGAAACACCTGGCCTATGAGACAGAGACCCCATGGAAGGGAGGCAGGAAGGGAATTGACAGGAAGGCCTGGGACCCCTGCTGGGTACTGGTTTTCCATCCAGCAGCCTTGTCCCCAACACCCGCAGTGTCACTGTGCAGACACTAATCAGACTCTGTCACCTGCCCGAGGCCAAGGCCAAGACCAGCCAGGAAGAAAGGATCGAAGAGAACCCTGGGCAGAAGGGCAGAGGCCAAGCCTGTAATGTGCCCGTCCTCCACAGGGTGCCCTTGCTAGAGTCCTGGACCTTGGGAAGGATCTGGAGAGCATGGAGAGGCTGCTGCACAGACACGAGGCCTTGGAGCAGGAGATGGGCCTCCTCCAAGTTCAGGGGCAGGTATGCCACTGGTCTAGCATCGGGGCCAGGCCAGGGGACCTCTTCTGTGGGACCCTGCAGAGGAAGAGCTGAGCCAGTATACTCCCATGCCAGGGGCCTCTTGAGGACAACCTGATCCCCTTCCTCAGCCTCCGGACTTACCCCATATCCCAAAGCAGAAGGCAGCCCTCCTCTGCCAGAGAAGCCTGGGGTCAGCCCACAGCCTCGGCCACAGGTGCCAGCAGTTTATGGACAGCTGGCAACAGCTCCAGAGCAGAGCCCAGAAGTGGTATGGACACCCTTTGGGTCCATTTCTTCACTCCTGCCCCCCTTCAGCAATCAAGTCCCATGCATCTCCTTGACTCCTTGTTTTAGGGCACAAAAGAGACCTTCAGGACAAACAATGTAAAGAAAATATCGATCAAGTCTTAAAAGAGACCACGACCACACAATGACCCAGACACATCATCCGTGAAACAAATCCAGGGAGACTCATATGTGTGTAAGAAAGAGGTCTACTGGCGATATCTAAAACAGATGGAAATAGAGTTACCATATGACCCAGCAACCCCCCACCCCCCTTACTGGGCAAGAAACAAACCAAGGTCAGACATCTGTGCTCCAATGTTCATTGTGGCACAGTTCACAATTGCAAGGAATTGGAAACAACCCATATTTCCATCACCTAACAATTGGATTAAAAAGCTGGGGTACCTCTACCAGCGGGGATCAACGATATAATGTCACACAGGAAGTTCTCGGTGCCCCAGCACGGGTCTCTGGGCTTCCTGCCTCGGAAGTGCAGCAGCCAGCACGGCGGGAAGGTGAAGAGCTTCCCCAAGGATCACACCTCCAAGCCGATCCACCTGACGGCCTTCCTGGGCTACAAGGCCAGCATGACCCACATTGTGCGCGAGGTCGACAGGCCAGGCTCCAAGGTGAACAAGAAGGAAGTGGTGGAGGCCGTGACCATCGTGGAGACCCCTCCCATGGTGGTGGTGGGCATCGTGGGCTATGTGGAGACACCTCACGGCCTCCGGACCTTCAAGATGGTCTTTGCGGAACACACCAGTGACGACGAGTGCAAGCGGCGGTTCTACAAGAACTGGCACAAGTCGAAGAAGAAGGCTTTCACCAAGTACTGCAAGAAGTGGCAGGATGACAAGGGTAAGAAGCAGCTCGAGAAAGACTTTAGCAGCATGAAGAAGTCCTGCCCGGTCATGCGCGCCATCACCCACACCCAGACGCGCCTGCTCCCCCTGCACCAGGAGAAGGCGCACCTGACGGAGATGCAGGTGAACGGGGGCTCCGTGGCTGAGAAGCTGGACTGGGCCCGAGAGAAGCTGGTGCCAGTGAACCAGGTGTTCGGGCAGGATGAAATGATCGACGTCATGGGAGTGACCAAGGGCAAAGGCTACAAAGGGGTCACCAGTCGTTGGCACACCAAGAAGCTGCCCCGAAAGACCCACCGAGGGTTGCACAAGGTGGCTTGTATCGGGGCCTGGCATCCCGCCCGCGTGGCCTTCTCGATGGCCCGCGCTGGGCAGAAAGGCTACCACCACTGCACAGAGATCAACAAGAAGATCTATAAGATTGGCCAGGGCTACCTTGTCAAGGACGGCAAGCTTATCAAGAACAACGCCTCCACCGACTACGATCTCTCTGACAAGAGCATCAACCCCCTGGGCGACTTTGTCCACTAAGGGGAAGTGATCAATTACTTTGTCATGCTGAAGGGCTGCATGGTGGGCACCAAGAAGCGAGTGCTCACTCTGCACAAGTCCCTGCTGGTGCAGACCAAGCGCCGTGCCCTGGAGAAGATCGACCTCAAGTTCATCGACACCACCTCCAAGTTGGGCCATGGCCGTTTCCAGACTGTGGAAGAGAAAAAAGCTTTCATGGGACCACTCAAGAAAGACCAGATTGCCAAGGAGGAAGGGGCATAACAGATGGTACAGCTGGTGGGATCAGAATAAAGACTTCTTTTTCAGTGGGGGGGAAAAAAACTGTGGTACATACATACAATGGAGTACTACGCATCGCTAAAAAGTAGTGATGAACGTGTGAAGCATATCACTGCATGGGAAGACTGGAGGAAAGCATGCTAAGCGAAGTAAACCAAGCACAAAAGGACAAGTACACATTGAGTCCACGGAGGTAAGCTTTAAAAAAAATGCAAAAGGGACATAGGGGAAAAGCTACTGTGTGAACATTCCTGGGGTGAGGACCAGGTAATATGGCAGGGACCAGACCAAATTCAGGGATACACATGGTAGACAAATAAAAAAGAGGCGGGGAAAGGAAAAAAAATAATAATAACCCGTATATCTCCGATCTGCCTGCCTCTGTGCCTTTGCCTGTGCTCACCCTTTCTCTACTTGGCTCGGTCCTACACCTGTTCTTTTGTGTCTGGCTTATGTCATTACCAGCAGCCCTGCTGGCGTAGTGGTTACAAATTGGACTGTGATCTGCAAGACCGGCAGTTCAAATCCACCAGCTGCGCCTTGTGAGAAAGATGAAGCTTTCTACGTCTGTAAAAGAGTTACCATCCCCGGAACCCGTGGGGGCAGTTCCACTCTGCCCTTTAGGGTCACCATGTGTCAGAGTTGACTGGATGGCAGTGAGTTGGGAATTTTATTTATTTCATTCCCAGCATGTCTTTTCAAGTTTCATTTGTGACCTGACATTTATCCCCCTATTTTAATGAAAGGACACTATTCCGTTCTAGAACTCGAACTCACTGACTTGGTCCATCCATCTGTCCACGGACTCAAAGGCGGCTTCCACCTTTGGCTGTCGTAACTATAATGAAGTAATGTCCATAATTTAAAAGAAAACGTTTTGACATGATGTTTTTAGGGGACACAGTGAGACCAGAGCATTTGTCCCTGCCGGAGAAGGGACTGGAGGTCAATCCTTTTTTTTTTTCCTTCTTTTTTAAGTGTCTCTATTCCCATCTACAAAAGATGGGCCCCACTCAGGACTGTATATGGTTTCTCTCCTTGAAACAAAAGAATCCATTGTTGTGCCCATTAACATAGAGGGGGGAACGAAGCTTACAAGCTAGTGCCCAGAACCTACAGCCACAAGGCTGGTGGCTGGAGGAGGTCTGTGTGCCCACTGTGGCTGCAGGAGGGACAGAGGGGCCTGCAGGGGGGGGGGGGGCACTGGGCCTCAGAGACCGTCCAGGCGAGGCTACAGGAACTGCAGCAGCTCTGGGGCAAGCTGAGGGCCAACTGTAGGAGGAAGGAGGCCATGCTCCAGGAGGCCTGCAAGGTGGGGCTGTGCACGCCCTGGGCCAGGTTGGATGGGACCTCAGGTTGCCCAGTGCCCACTGCTCACCCCACGTCCTGCCCCAGGCCCTGCGTACGGGGGAGCATCTGGGAGCTGGAGAGCTGGCTGCATTCTGTGGAGGGGGAGCTGCGAATCCCTGGCAGTGGATAGGACCGTCCTGGGGTGGATGAGCTCCTGGGGGCACAGGCAGACGTGGAGGCAGCAGTGGCTGAGCATGCTCAAAGGGCACGGAGCCTGCTGGCCCGGGCCTGGGCCTTCATTCCTGAAGGGCTCAGCCTCAACGTGGAGGAGCCTGCCCGGCTGCTGCTTCAGAAGTAGATCTGCCTGTGCCCCCTCCTCCTTCCCTGCAGGAATCCCACCCCTGTCCCCAGCACACCCCCTCCCAGCGCTCCTGTGACCAGCATGAGGAGCTCACCTTAAGACTGTCAACCCTGCACCACCACCACCACCACACCCCGTATCCCCCCACCCCCACCCCTCACCCCCACCCCCCGCACTGACAGCAGGCTAGAGAGCCTGCGGGAGCCCTGAGGCCCGGAGCCTCCTTTCCCAGTTCTGTAGGGACACTGATGAGGAACTGGCCTGGGTGCAGGAAAAACTGGCCCTGGCCACAGCCCAGGACAACGGCCAGAGTCTGAGCGAGGTGCAGCACCTGCAGCAGCAGCACCAGGTGCCAGCCCACCCCAGGATCAGAGGGGAGGGTGTCTGCCCCAGCAGGGAGCGAGCACAGGGCCCTGTGTGACCACTGGAGACTACGAGAAGACACAATGTGGGGCCCAAGGAGGAGCTTCTGCCTCAGCATGGTTTGGGACATCCTGGGCTCTTTGCTGACCATGGAGACAGGGTCCATGTCTATGGGGCCCCATAAGGCTTCAAGGGAGTCCCCAAGGAATGGCCTGTTCACATAGCAGCCCTGGAGACCTTGCATACTCCACAGAACTTGGAGCAAGAGCTGCGCAGCTGGTCCTGGCCCGGGTGGTGGAGGACACAGGGCACAAGCAGCAGGCCGGCCCTTTGCCACCCAAGAGGTGGCAGCCGAGGTGCAGCAGCTGGAGAGCGCTATGCGCTGCCTGTGCGCAGAGGCAGAGCAGAGGAGGCTGAGGCTACAGCAGGCTCAGGAGGCCCAGCAGCTGCAGATAGATAGAGGTGAGGGGCACGAAAAGTGGGGGTCTGCCCGGTGTCCAGGGCTCAAGGGGACTCCTATGGGGGACCCAGACTCTCGATGTGCCTAGCAACTCCTCTAAGCGCTCTCTTGTTCCAAGGCCTCTCTTCCACACGTGTTCAGAGATGAGACCCACTGGGTCCTTTAGCTTTGCTTTCCTACTGTGGCAGAATGGACCCAATGGCAGTGGGTGTGGGGGTGTCTTCTAAGCCGGTGGCTCTTCTCAGTCGGTTATTGCATTCGAATGTCCTGGAACTTTGAAAAGATACAGACATGCAGCCTCCAATCCAGAAAAAATCTGAATCTACAGGGGTGGGGCCTAGGCAGAAGCACCTTTTAAAGCTCTCCTGCCAACCCCGCGGGGAGGAGGCAGCACACCCAGGTCCAGTGGGGAAACAGATAAGCCACTCTGGACAACCGTCTCGCCGGAACCACCGTGTTCTTGTGACATGGGAGAACTTCGTGGGAAAGGGAAAAGAAAAGGCCACAGGGCTGCAGGGGACCTCGGGGAAGGAGCTGTCTTGCTTCCTGAGAACCAAGACTGCCTTCACAGTAAAATGTGGGAAATAAAAAAGAAACAGGGGGCGGGCTTCTAAAGAGCAGCCAGGTGGGCCGGTGCACTCCTTCTAAAGGCTACAAACCCAGGCGGGAGGCCATGGCCCGCCCGGCTGTCACCCCAGCTCCTGGAGGCAGAATCCTGGCTGGCAGAGCAGGGCTGTGCCCTGGACGGCATGAACACGGGCCTCGTGCACTCTGATGCCATGGTTGGAGGCCACCCAGAGTGAGCTGAAAGGGTTCTGCGGACACCTGGAGGACTTGCAGAAATCAGACAGGTTGGCAGGGGGTGGGAAACCTAGGGAGCAGGGGGTGGGCAGACAGAGAGGAGAGGGCAGCAATCCCCTGTGACTTTCCTGATGCAGCCCCACAGTGCTGTCCAGTTGTGGGTGGTGAGGGAGGCCCACGCAGTACGACTATGGGCAGCGGAGACCCAGGGGTAGTGCCAACTGGAGGGAGAAGCCCTGCTCCTCCACGCCTGACTGTACAGCAAGGTGGCCACTGCCGAGTCCCAGGACTGTGGGCAGGACCTGGAGGGTGTGGAAGGGAGTCGTGCCGGGAAAGTGGATGGAGGAACGGAGGGTAGGGTAGATGCTGGGTGGGCTGAGGGGGCAGGAGATGCCCTGAGGAGTTCTAGAACCAGGGCTGAGGGATGTGGGAGCTGTTGGGGCCAGGTGGCCCTTTCGTGAGTTTTAGGAGCTGCCTGAACCCCATCCACATTGACCCTCTCCAGCCCCACCTTTGGCAGATGCTGGAAGAGAAGTTCAAGGTCTTCTGGGAGAAAGGGCAGAGTGTGGGGCTGCCAGGGTGCAAGCCCTGAGGGAGCTGGCAGGTGCCCTGGAACTCGCCTCCCCCAGCTCCATGGCCCAGAGTCAAGTCCACAGGAGCTGCGTTGATGCCACATGGGTGAGGCTGGACAAGGCAATGAAAGCCCGCACAGAGGTGGGTGCCCAGAGGGAAAGGCCAGCGACAGCCAAGGGGCTCGGGACACAGGGGCCTACCCAGATGTGTGTGCGTGTGTGTGTGTGCTCATGTGTAGGGGTGGGCATGTGGGTGTGTGCATGCGTACTTCTGTGTGTATTCTTGTGTGCGCATGTGTGTATTAAGGGGCATGGCAGCTCCCAGCACCCATCAGCCTTCCCCGTCCAACCACGCTCCTTCCTGCCCCCAGTTTGGAGTCCTTCAGCGCAGGTCACCCCTTGTGGCAGGAACACGAAGTGGACTCTCCCAATGCTCCCAGAGCACGGGCCGCAGTTTCGTTGGGGGCACAGGCCTTGTTGGTCTTCTTGCTGACCGCCACTCTTAGAGCTCCCTGCCTCCCCTCCCCACACCCTCCTTTCTCAGGATCTGGTGTCTCAGTGCACTGAGCACCTGACAGGTCCTGCAACCGAAATCCTGGGGCTGGGTGGCCCCGAGGCCAGCCCTCTCCTCACTGACTGTTGGAGGTGCTACAGGCAGACCTCCTGACAGGCAGCCCACTCGCTCCCTGAGCCGCCGTCCTCATGTGCTCAGGGCTCCCCATCGTTTTGCCTTCCTCCCAACATGCGTGTCAAGACCCTTTCCTCCCTCGGGCCCTGCCTGTGGCCCCCGGGCCTCATCAGGAACCTGCTGTGATCAGAGGAAACCATCCATCTTCTAACCACCGAAGGGCCAGAAGGCGCGAATGTACAGCGATGATAATAGGTAAAGGTCACGGTAAAGTCACAGAGGACAGGAAAGACAGGGGCGAGAGAAAACAATACAGAGTCAGACATGTTTTATTAGGCATGCTCACTTCAGCTCCTCTTGATGGACCACGTGGAACTGGGAGAAGTGGAACCTTTGCTATCTTGGGACGTGTATAGGGAGCCTGGAGACACACCTCTTCAGTAGTGACATGGGTCACAAGGTGGGCGGTATCTATCGTAAGGCCCCTGTACTTGAGCTCACCAAGGTGAGGAAAGCTAATACCTGCATTGCGGGAAGCTACAAGGGGGGCTGGGTGTCACGGTGGGAAGAGAGGGCAAAAGGATCATATCTGCTTCTACACAGAGATACAATCAGCCATGTGCTGACATTAAGGCAGCATAGCTGTTAGCCGAGAATACGTGGGAATGATTTTTAAAGCAGGATAATGTACTTGGACTTTACCTCTAACTTACCAAAGTAGAGGCTTTCCTACCGTGGAATACCAGCTTTCCAGATTCTCCCTGTTATAAGTTAGGGAATAGAGTCTTCGTCCTATTTCCCTCCGTGTTAAAGCCCCACAAATCCCCAAGCCACAGTCATTGCTCAAAAGGAGGTGGCCCTGTTCTCAGGGAGAAAGTTGCTGTCCCTCCTTCCCGCTGTGCCTCCACCTCCACAAGGCGGCGCTCGAGCTGTGGGGCCACATGCAGAAGGTGGTCCTGGAGGAGGGTGCTGTCCTTGGCCATGACCTGGCGTCTGTGGAGGGCCTCCAGCGCCAGCACCGCCTCCTGCAGGGGAGGGCCCCAGTCCCTCCCCCCCGCAAGAACGCCTCTTTTTAGGCAATGGATGGATGAGGAGCCCTCACCCCTAGGGGACCTCAGGCCGGACTGCAGCCTGCCCCTGCCCCCTCTGGGCTGGGGGGTGACGGGCCTGGGCTTGACCTAGGCTGGGGTACAGCCAGGATGGCCTGCAGAGTCCTGGGTGGAGGAGCATTCCGCCTGCTCTCTGCCAACTGCAGAGGGAGCTGGTGGCTGTGGACGAGGTGGTGGTTCAGATGGGGATGGAGGCCATCCAGGTACACCCTGCGGTCCAGGAGGGCCTTCCCGGGCAGCTGGCTGAGGTGCAGGAGGCCTGGGCCACCTGGACATGAAGGCCTGGGAGCAGGGCCAGCAGCTGGAGTGGGTAGCCCATGGCCACGCCTTCCTCAGGCACTGCCAGGAACTGCTGTATGTGCCATCTCACCTGGATGGGGGCTCGCTCTGTTCCATGCGGGTGGGGGCACCCAGCTCTTCCCTGCCTCCTCCCTGTTCTGCCCTCTGGCCCTGAGACCTGTTCCCATGCCCTGTCCCCCAACCAGCACTCGGGCTCAAGAGAAGCAGGCGCTAGTCTATATCCTCAGAAGGGCCAGCTGGGGCCAAGGAGACACTGGGGCAGGAGCTCTGCCTGAGAGCCCAGGCAGTGCGGCCGGCGGGGTAGCAGCTGCTGGACACCAGACACGTCATGGCCCCAAAGATGTGCACGCTGAGGGCTAGGGCCAGAGTGGTGCTTGGCCAGAGCTCCCTTTCCTGCTTCTCCCTGCTCCACGGTAACCCAGTCCTGCCCCACACAGGCGACACCCTGTGCCCCTCCCAACAGCCCTCTGCCCCCCAGGTCACAGTGTCTCCGGGAGCTGGACAGGCAGCTGCAGGAGCTCCGGACGGTCTGGGCCCTTCACCAGGAGCACTGCCTGGTGAGCCAGGACCAGGAGGAGCTGCGGGGAATGCTGGGTCAGGCCGAGGTCTGGCTGGCCTCCTGAGAGGACCTCCTGCTAGACCCTGACTGTGGGGTGAGCAGGGATCCGTCCCTTAGAGGGCCACATGCCTGGCACGAGGACTTGGAAAAGCAGCTGGCAGCCCAGGAGGAGAAGCTCACCCAGCTCCAAATGTAGGTGAGGGTGTGGAGGGCGGGACTGAGGAGGGGTTGATGGGCCTCCACCTGCGGTGGGGTCTCCAGAGCATTGATCTGCCCTGAGGGGCACCCCTTCGGGGAAACAACCGCAGGGTCCTGTCCTCCATGGGCAGTCTGGCTCTGTGGGGTCCATCACAGCTTCTTCTGCCCAACTGCTCCCTCCACTCCTCCTCCTGGTTTCCCCCTCTGAGAGCGCTGCCCCCAGAGCAAGCCCTGTGGGACACAGAGGGTCACTATGGGTGGAAACCAATCAATAATCTCATGGGTGCAGAGCACACTCTGAGGAACACAGGGGAGGTGACACTAGCTACAGAGAATCTGAGTGGAGCGAGGGTTTGTAATCCTTGTGTAGGCTGGGGGGGGGGGGGCTGATAGCGGGGGATTGATACCACAGGATCCTGTGGGACTGAAAGTGAGAACCTGAGGGTGGACGGGCAGAGGGAGTGCCCCATCCTCTGAGGCAGGAAGGTGGTCAGCTAGGGTGAGCACGGAGGCAGATGAGCAGGGGCTGCTGCAGTCACGCAAATGTCACGTAAGAATCTCACTTTAGTATAAAATGTTTGTCTCCATTGCAAAGCCACGTCTAGCAACTAGGATCCCCTCTCACCCCATCTGGAGCAGACGAGTGAAGAAAATCAAAAACTGAAGCAAAGCAGTCCAAAGGACTAACGGACCACCAACACCACAGCCCTCCATCCTTGTCCTGGAGACCAGGAGAGTTAGATGGTGCCCAGCCACCGCCTCAAACTGCTCTGGTTGAGCTCAAACTGGCAACTTGTGCACACCTTGAAAGCCAATGGAAGTTGACTTCATGAAGAGAGGGCATTACAAGTTTGACATGGACTGCTGGAACCCTGAGACCAGGGCCCTTCAAATCCAAAACAGAGCCCAGCTCCGGGAATCACCCCTGCCCAAGCAACAGTCGAGCTGATAAAGTGAACGCATGGCACCTGTGAGGCAAGTGCTTCCCAGAGCAAAGGGGAGCATTTGCCCTCAAAGTTCAGGAGGGAGGGAGGGGCCAGGGAGGAGGCAAGAAGAGTGCTGTGTTATATTATGAGTGCTGCAAACAAAATGTGTAGAAATTGTTAAACTGCTCTGCATGTTTCCACTTAAAACAAAAACCCTCTATATTAAAATTCATATATATGTGCATTATATGTGTGTATATATTTATATATTAGTCAAACCCAAGGTCAGAAAGGCATGCCCCGGGCTGCTGCTCGTGGCAAGGTCAGTGGTCTGAAACACATCAGAAAGACGCGACTCGGCTGTCTGCTCCTGTAGTGACAGCCTCAGAGAGCCGCAGGGGCCGTCCTGTGCTGTCCTACAGGGCCTCGATGATAGAAATCGACTCGATGCCAATGATTTGAGTGCTTGGAAGGTCAGAAACTGTAGACAGTGATCTATAAACGTCCTTCTCTCCTGTAAGGTGTCTGTAACACAATCAAAGGAAAACAATCGGTCTACTCTCCAGATCTTCAATGGGACCATTTCCAGGGAGCCTGGCCACACACTGCCAGGCTGTGCCTTCTCAGATCCGCTGGCACTGCTAGGAAGGTTGTGGGCCCTGCAGGGGTTGGGGACTCTCCAGCCTGCTCCCCAGCAATAGAGGCACTAGGCCAAGACTGGAAGAGCCCCGGCGGGGGGAGAGTGGGGAAGTTGAGGCAGTCACTGTGCCCTGCTTCTGACACTCTTCATGTGGCTGCTATGGTCACCCTTGACCTCAGGGAAGGCCAAGGGTCACCAGGGCAGAAAACACTTCCTTTTTACGGTGAGGGCCATATTGGGTCTCAACTCTACTGCTAATTAGCTGTGGTCTCTAGCAAGTAACCCAGCCTCTCGGTGCACCCAGTTTCCCCAGTGCTATCTGGAGTCCCCAGAAGGGCCAGGTACAGCCAGGCTGCTTGCAGCTGGGCCAGAACCAGCAGCTGCCCTCAACGTGCCCTGAAGCCAGAAGCCCAGAACTCAAAGGCTGAGCTTTGCTGAAGGTCGTCCGACATGGCCTCTCAGCTTAAGTAAGGGGTCCCAAGCTCCAGGCTGCACAAGTTGCTCCCTGGAACACATGGCCCGGGCCCCCAATATGGGCACACAGAAATCCAGTTCACCTCTCAGGACAGTGGTGGTGTGACTGGATATAGACATGCCCGCACCGCCCGCTCAGGGCTCCTGGAGCAGGGTCCCCATCTGCTCTGCACCTCCCCCACCAGACGCCCACTGCCCTGGGACCAAGAGAAGCCTCATCCCCACCCGCCAGGGCAACCCATGGTCCCCGGGCAGCTTCTGGACCACGTCACTCCCTTCCCCAGACTTGACGGCTGTCCCACCCACGGGCTCAGCCCTCTGCATTCATGCCTGTCCATGTATGCATGTGTGTGTGCGGGCGCACCTGTGATAGGTGTTCACGTGTTTTTGGTAGATGCGTATCCATCGATGTGGTGTGTGTTCATCCAGGTGTGTTTATGGTATACGTGCCTGTGGTATGTCCATCCATGTGTGTGTGTGTGTGTGTGGTGTGCGTCCATGGGCACACACACACATCTGCAGACCCGTGCGATCCTTCAGCTTCCTGCTGCTGGCTGGTCTGCGGAGAAGAGCAGGCCCTCTCGGAACGCCTTGCCTACTGGAGCAGCACGGGGTTAGGGCAGCCTCTCTTGGCATAGTCCCAGCAAGCTTGCCTGGACTTGGCCTCCTGCAACTGTGCCCTTTGGCCTGCCTTCTCCTCTTCCCTCTCCCAACCAACCTCGGCTCATGGGCAGCCTGCTGCCTCCCCGTCCCTTACTGTCACAGTCCCCTGCAGCTCTCCCAAGGCACAGGCCCTGTCGCCCTCCAAGGGGAGAAGAGAATCTAGTCAAGGGTCAGAAGGTGGAGGCAGAGAAAGCCAGGGCAGGCCAAGGCTCTCTCTCTCTCTCTCACATGTGCAAGCAGGAGCCCCTGTTCCCCTCTACTCCCACCCCCCAGAATGTGCAGCACCCCTGAGCCCACCACCCTCCACCAGTGGAGACATCCTGGGGCACCACCTCCACTGTAATTGCCCACCTCCACGCACTCTCCCATGGGGTCCAGTTCATGCATAGGATGAATGGCTGGGGTGAAGCCTCATCCTGGACACAGGGGTACTGAGCAGTCACTCCTGCCCTGATTCTCACTCTGTGCCCAACCTGGGAGTCACTCAGCCATGCATTGGGGGCAAGGGGGAGGGGGAGTGTCATGGGAATACACGTGGTTACCAATGCTAGAGGAACGTGGGGTATTGTCAGGGAGGTGGTGGTGGGGCAGGTGTGGCCCAGGGACCCAACATTCATTCAATGGGCCTCGCTGCTCCTCCACAGGGGTGGGTGGGGCCAGAAGTGACCCTGGGGTTGTAGGTGAGTGGGTGGGCCCAGAAGTGACCCTAGGGCTGTAGGTGAGGACGTGCTCCATCCAGGTCACCACACGGAACCAGCCACAGACTGCCCATGCAGGCTCGCCACAGTCTAGCCAGGCCACCACGCAGCACCCTGGGAATGGGCAGCTCCTGGTAAGAGGCAGCCCTTCCAAGGTCACACCTTCCTAGGCTCTTCCTCAAGGTGCTCTGACCCCCGCCCGGCAAAGAGGACAGCTACTGGCTGGAAGGGTGGGGCAGGGGTGCCCGAAGCAGACACCTCCTACGGGGCTTCCTGCTGGGAAAGGGTGGCACAGCACCAAGGCTGGCAACTCTTTGCGGGGCCAGGGAGATGTGTCCTTGTCTTGTTTCCTAAACCGGTCTTTGATGGTGGTACCAAAGGTCTCCCCACTCATAGCAGCAATGACATCCTCAGACCGTTGGTGGGACGAGTCCTATAATGTGTGCAGCCCCCGAGTCCCTGCGTACAGCATTCAGAGCAGCAGGGCGGGGGAGCCTGGGACCCTCCCCCCCAGTGCCAGCACTCTACACCGGGCCCAGCCACCCCGAACCCCAACCCCACCCCATTTGCACCCCGGCTGCCACAGCACCTCTGCACCCCACCTCTCCCGGTGCTTGGAGAAGAGGCCTACTGTGGCCTGCTCCAGAGGCCCTGGGCCCAGGACCAGAGCAGCTGCTGAGCTGTGGCAAGCCCTCAGTCACAGCTTCGGTTCACAGTGCAGATGACCCTCTGTGAGGTGCTGGCAGCTCCTGCCCCGTCTGGGGTACCAGGGCATACACCCAAGGCTAGGAGGGGTGCCGCTGGGGCCAACCAGGCCCTCCGAGGCCCCAGAACACTGGGGATGGCTCTCTGAGGCCGAGGCATGGCTGGGCAGAGCTGCAGCGCTGTCCCTCCATGGCATTACTCGGGGCCGGGCTGTCGGCGCTGCCTCCTCCTCCGCACGGCCTTGCGCAGGGCAGCCAGCAGCGGCTCCTGGTTGTTGCAGATGTTGTAGTGGGCCAGGCCCAGAAGCTTGTCCAAGTCCTCCTGGCTATAGGTCACTTTCGAGTAGTGGTAGGGGGAGTCAGACGGAGACAAGTTCACCCGGCCGGCCTCCTGCTCCTCGGGCGTCCTAGGGACCCCTGTGCAGAGAGAGCACATCATGGGCATGGAGGGGCAGGGTGCTGGGATGGAGGGCGGGTCTGCTGGGTCGGGGAGGCTGGAACACCAGGAAGGGGGTGGCGGAGAGCTGACTCACCAGGGGCCGAGTGGTCCCAAAAGGAGTCGTTGATCAGGGGGAAGTGCAGAATGACCGGGGCCTCAGGCCGGCCGGGGTCAGAGAACTTGTGGCACTCCCGAGGCTGGCGCTCCTCCTTGGGGCTGGGAGAGATGGGCGGGAACGGGATGCCCTGCTCTTGGCACATGCGGCCCACCAGCTGCAGCTGCTGCAGGGGCACAGAGGGCAGGAGAGGGCTAGCCTCAGGCTCCCTTGGTCCTGGACACTGACGTCACACAGGACCAAGCATCAGTCGGAGTGGACAGCCGTGCTGCAGCCCCTCAGAGCTCCACCAAACGGACTGTAGCCATCGCTGAGGCCAGCCATGAGAGGCACACACCTCTCATTAAATTAACACAGAAACTAAACGCTGGGGTGTCGACGGCCTGCAACCAGCCGGGGTGCAGGTGCAGCCAACCAGATTCACCATCACATCCTCTCCCCATTGCGGAGAAAGCCCCCTGAAGGAGCGTGAATGGAACCCCAGTTCTTTTCACAGGGAGCGCTGGTGGTGAAGCAGTTATGTGCTGGGCGAGGTTCTGCAGGGTCAGCACTGGGAAACCACCCGCTGCTCCGTGGAGAGAGGGCCGAGCACCACGTTCCTGAACTTGTGCCTCCACGTTGGTAGCCACAGACTCTCCCTTAACAGCCATGCTGCCTTCAAGTGAGCACATGGCTGGTCTGATCTCCCTACAGAGGCAGACATCCTCTGGCTCTCTCTTCCTGCTGTCGCCCAGCCCCCCTCTCAGCTTTCCCCAATGTAGCTGTTAGATTTCCTCACTTGTGAGCTCAGGACGTTACTGTCGATCCCACCCACCTTGTGGCGTATGTAACTACTGAATATGCATGTCTTAAGGCTACCTGTAACTACCCCAAGACAACACAGATGCTCTCTCTTCCCCCACTTCCACGTGGTCCATCAAGAGGAGCTGAGGTGAGCATGCTATCATAAAACGTGCCTGACTTCTTTATTGTACTCTCGCTCCCCTATCTCTCCTAGCCTCTATGACTTTACTAGACCTTTACTATTTTATCGTCATACAATTGTGCCTACTGACCCATTGGTTGTTAGAGGCTGGTTTCCTGTGACAAACTGCTCCGTGGGCATTTTTACTCCCGTAAGCAGTTCGATCTCGGAAACACACCAAGGGGGACCCGGTGAGTCAGCGTGGACTCCATGGTGGGGATCCTGGTTTGGTTCTTTTGACATGGTGTGGTGGTTAGATATTATGTCCACTTGGACCTGCGTGAAAGTGCAGGGGTGGAGTCCCACCTGTCACTCAGGTGGAAGCCTGGTGATCCCTCCTTGGAAGGAAGGGGAGATGCTATGAGCTTCTTCCTCCTCGCTGGGATTCTGTCTCCAGGGACGGCCCCATGGGGCCACCAGCCTGGAGAGCCGCCGGCTCGGCCATGTTCACGCCAGCCTGGGCATTATCTGCCTGCAGCTACACAGAGGCTGAGGAAGGTTCTGACTAGCATGGTCTTGAATCGCACTGGGCTGGGATGCCTTGCTGATCTAAAATGACTTCTTGATCTAAAGCTCTTTCTTTCTACACAGAGGAGTGTTGCTGCTTTTGTTTCTCTGGACAGCTCAGCCCATAGCATGTGGGTCCCTGTCTCGTAGGATTGGGAGGAAGCCAGCAAGGCACACACTGTGAAGCCGCCCTAGCATCCTCGGGTGCCACTCATCAGCTCCCCCACCTGAAAGGCGGCATTTATGTTGTAGTCCAGCGACAAGATGAGGTCCACGTCCCGGGTGGGCTGCAGGAGGGGCGGGCAGCTGGTGTTGACAAAGTAGCCCACGTCCAGCAGGCACAGGCTGGGCTCCCCAGGGGTCAGCTGGTTAGGGAGTCCATCCAGTTTGGTATCTGGAGAGGTGGGCGGGGTGGGAGGGCAGCCTTGAGCACGGGTGCTGAGGACACCACGCTTGCTCCCCTGGTCAGTGGCAGTCACTGGCTACTCCTGGAAAAAGACTCCGCCCTCAGGCCCCACCCACCTGGCCCCAGCCCTGAAGCAACCTCCAACCCCAGCTGAAGGAGAAGGCAGGAAACTCTACTTCCCACATCCTGTGGGGCCACACTTGGAAGGCCTGGAGCCAAGGGGTGGGGTGAGGGGCCCAGGAGGGGCCTGGAGCCAAGGCCCACAGCTCTGGGAAGACTTCAGGGGGCTGGGCCCCGGTGGGAGAAGCTACCTTTCCAGGAGGAGAAGTGAGGGTGCTGGAAATAGTCTTTGTGGAACTGGAGACCACGCAGAAGGTTGTGGGTGGCCTGGGCAAGCGGGCACCGCGTCAGGAGGCCAGAGAACAACTCCCTGATCCTCCCAGCCAGGCTGGGTGGCTCTTCCATCTTCAGCACAGGGACCTGCTCCTTGTCTGCACAGCCAGGGAGTGGGGCGTGGGTGCTAGCCCAGTCCGAGGGCAGTGACCCTGGAGAGGGAAAGAGCTGAGACCAGTGCCCCCACCACCACACACACACAGAGCTAGGAGTCACATGCCCACCCCCAGCACCAGCCCCGGAGCCTGGGCACCTACCCAAACTGGTCAGGGTCTGAGCCCAGCGATCCCAGAACGGACTGGGCTCCGAGGACCAGTATAAGCTGTCTTGGAGGCTGGCTGCATATAGATTGGTCCAGATACCTGGGAGCGCAGACACAAGGGGACGAGAGCCCCCATCCCTGTCACAGCCTGACCCTTCCCTGCTGCCCGCCTCAGTGATGGGGCTCCCCCAGAAACATCCTCCCCTCCACCATTCTCTCTCCAAGACCCCCTCACCTTCCAGGAAGCAGATGCGGGACTCAGGCATCCTCTTCATCAGCCGCCCCATGAAGAACTCGGAGCCGAAGGGCTCGGAGGGGATGAAGGCGCCTTACTTGGGGAAACCGACCTCATAGGGGGAGAACTCACACCACTCTGCGGTGGGAAGGGACCGCTGTTGGTCACCACCCTCCTGCCCACCCGAACCCATGCAGGGCAGCCACAAAGGACGGGGCGACTCCCCTCCAGTCCAAGTGACTCTGGGGTCATGGATGTCTGGATTCACTAGGGTCCCGGACCAGAGTGTAAGGAGGCGGGCATGAAAAACTGCCTCCCCACACCATCCCAACCACCCCTTCCCCGACCCCTGGCCGCCCGGGGCCTCAAACAGCTGCCTCGACCTGCCTCCAAATTCGTAGGTGGACAGGCCGTGCCCCTTAGTGTTGAGGGCACAGTACATGGGGAGAGGATTCTGGCCGTGTCTCAGGGCCTGTCGTTGCTCCAAGAGGTTGTGGTCATCAGGCTGTAGGGAGATACCTCCGTGTAAACCCATTGCTGCCTGGTCTCTGGAGATCTCCCCTCGCCCTGCTACCCAGCAGGGCTGCCTCCAGGTCAGGCCCATCCCCCATGCCCGTGGGCCGCCCTTCTGTACCCCATCATGTCCCATGGGGTGAAGCAGGCAGGGTGTCCCAGGCGAGCGCGTTCCTCCAGCTCCTGGTAGTACCATAGCAGCTGGCTGGGAGCCAACACACCCAGCTTGTTCTTGGTCACCTGCGACTTCAGCAGTACGATGGCGCCCCCCAGGTCCTTCTGCGACCACTCTGCATCCTTGTAGAGGTTTGCTAAGGTCCTAGGCAAAGCCAGAGGTCGGGGGCAGACAGGTTCCTCTATGAGTCCCCCGAGACCTCACACCCCTTCGGACCTTCTCTCCCAGGGCAGCAGCCCGCAGGTGCCTTCCAGCTCCATGGAGACAGCAGAAGCCCATGGGGCACCTTGGGCATATCGCACCTGCCACCTGCCTCCTCGCAGACCTTCCAATCTAGTCAGGGAGGCCAAGGGGGCACTGGAGAAGCCTTACCACAGGCACGCCTGCCTCTGCCCACTCACCCCCAGATCCCACACTCAGCCTGCTCACCAAGTGGAGCCCGAGGCCCCTGTGATGTAGGATACACAGTCCAAGAGGCCCAGCTCCCTGAGGCCGGTCAGCTGCCCATACAGGGAAGTCATTTCCCGGACCCCTCCACCAGTAGCCATGATTGCCACCACTGGGACCTGGAAGGGCAGAGTACAGCTGGGCTCAAGGGAGGCCCTGCGGGGACTTCCAGTTGGTGGAGGGGAGGTCAGGGAGCGTCGGGCAGTAAAAACCACAGGAGGAGAACACAGCAAGTCAAGTGGCCACTCAGTCCCCTGCCCCTGGCCCCACCACCAAGTTAGCGTAGGTCAGAGTCTGGTGGGGACCCAAGGAGCGGGTCTGAGAGCAGCTGAGGAGAGTCATGTCAGGATAACCTCCTTCAGCAGGGTGGGTCCTTTCGGGTTTTGAAAACTCCAGGGAGAGTACAGGCCACAGGCCTTATCTCCCCATCCCCAGCCTGGGGAGTATGGCGGTCACTTCTTAAAAGACGCAGGCTCACCTCAAACCCCCCCAAATCAGCGTCCCTCTCCCTTTGCAAGGAGCTCATTTCCTTAGGAGCCAGCCCAGCCAGCAGAGAGGCCTGGCCAGATGTCCACCAAGTTGTCTGAGAGGCCCAGTCTTAAAAGCAGCTCCAGGCCAAGGGCCAACGCCCAGAGAAGGGTAGCTACCCCTGGTGGGACCCGTGGTTCTGACACTGCTCGGCCGCATCGGGCCCAAGATAACATCAAGAGAGCTCCAGGAAGTACAAGGGGGGTAGGTGGGCAGACGAGAGGCAAACACAAGTCCGCCTTACAACCAACCCTGGTCGGGCAATGGAAGCGTGGAGGCCCACTCAGCTCAGCCCTCGGCCTGAGACCCCCACATTCCTGCCCAGCCCGACAGACCTCGTCCTCCTGCAGGTCTCCCTCCAGCTGCAGGACCTGCTGCAGGCCCTTGGCCACCACCTGCTTCCTCCTGCTCAGGAAGGCCTGCTCCTCAGCACACAGCTCGAAGCCCAGGCGCACGGCCAGCTCCCCTGGTCTGGGGGTGGGGTGGGGGGATGGACGGACAGTGAGGCAGTGCTCAACCTCGTCAGAAAAGAGGACACTGGGCCCATCTCCCTGCAAGATCCACGTCCATCTCTTCTCTCCCTTCAGCCTGCGTGCTGAAGCTTGGAGAGTGAGGGGGAGATGGTGGGCCCAGAGCCACACCAACACGCCCGGGATGACAGCAAGGCCAGCCGGCAGATGAGGGTGTCCCTGTGGCCAAAGGCTGCCCTGAGTCTCAGCTTCTCCCTCCCCTGCAACGCTGGACCAGGGTTACACTGGGGAGGGGGCACGGGGGCTGAGAAGGAACAAAGGTCTTTAAGTTGGGGCTGCTTATGCTCCTAGACACCGAGGGCCAGCAAAAGTTCTTGAAGGCCCAGCCACGTTGCTTCCACCCAAAAGGTTGCTTCCTTCTGGTCTTTGTGCTCCTCAAACCAGGCGTGTTACTCTCCTCAGCCCCCACCTCTCTCCCACCCGGTGAGGCCACACGCAGACTACAAGGCTGAGGAAGGACCCTCTTTGCTCTGAGCACCTTCCCAAGACTGGGAGCTCCCTGCTGCAGCCACCCACTTCCTTCCGGTCCTCCAGGCCACCCAGCTGCACGTAGCGCCCTCACTCCCCCGGCTTCTCTCCCCCAGCCCAGCCTCTCACCTGTCTTCTTTTCTCAGCTCCACCTTCATCAGAGGCTCCTGAAAACCAGCAACACACCACGCAGAAAGGCTGGCACCTCCACCCCAACTCCGGCCCTGGGATGCCCCAGCCATCTCCACAGGGATGCACCCCCACAGCCCAGCCCAGGGGCTTGGCCCAAAAGAAAAGGGAGAGAAGGGGTCATCCCCCGCCCCCACCCCCGCACTGGCCTGAGGCCCTGTCCCACCCCCACATCAAGGTCTCTTCCTCTGAGTAAAGAGTACCTGGGATGTAGGGAAGAACAGCCTCACGAGCTGGTCTGATGGCAGGGCCCTGAGTGGCACCTTCAGTTGCTCCTGGGGGGCGTTCTGCAAGGGGACCAAAACTGTACACTTACCCGAGTCTCAGAGCAGGGGTACCACCTGGCCCTGTGGACCTGAATTCCAGGGGGTCAGTGGGGGGGGGGGCACCCTACCTGCAGGTAGATACTCAGCTCCTGCTCCCAGCAGGTGGGGAAGTGGAAACGGAAGGAGTTGCTGCCTACGGAGGCCTCCTGAGGTCCTCCGTAGGACCCGGGGACCACAAGCTGAACTTTTCCCTGTGACTCTGGAGACAGGAACCGAGGTAGGGGTGGGAGGGGGTTCCATGCCCGTGAGGTGTCTCCCGCCCCTGTGGCCAGCAGGGGCTGGGAGGAGTTACCCCAGCCCAGCCCCCTCGGAGCAGGGTCATGGGAAAAGACCAAGTCCTGGTAAGCCCGGGCAGTTTCACCCCCAGCCCCTAGCCTTTGGAGGCTAAAGGTGGCTGGCAGCTTCTTCCATGATGGGCAGCTGAGGAAGGGGGAAGACATAGGCTGAGGGCCAGGGCTGTCCTGGTGACCTGGGAGATTCACCCTTCTGGTCCCCGGCCTCCTCCAGCTGCACATGCAAGCGGGAAAGCTCACAGGCCTGTGTTGGGAAGAGAAGATTCATATGCCGCCCCTCCCACGCAAGGATACCTCACCACTACCCTTTCCTCTGCAGCCCGCGGTTCCTGCTCCTCAGTCCCATGTCCTCTGGAAATCATAGCCCCTCCCACTTTGCTCTTTCCTGGTCCAGACAGACTTGCAGCCAGGAGGGCAGGTGAGCAGATGGCCTGAGGGAGGTTGTGTCACTCACCACTACAATCCCAAAACACTACTATGATCCCAAATCACTACTATGATCCTAAATCACTACTATGATCACAAAGCACTACTATGATCCCAAAGCACTACTATGATCCCAAAGCACTACTATGATCCTGAATCACTACCATGATCTCGAATTAGTACCATGATCCTAAGTCACCATTACCATCCCAAATCACCACTATGATCCCGAATCACTACTATGATCCTGAATCAATCACTACAATGATCTGACTCACCACTAGGACACCGTTGCTGGTGAGCTTCTCTGCACAGTCTGTCCTGGGAAAAGCCATGAGCGGGGGTCAGGTTCTTGCCCCCAAGGAAGCCTAGGCAGTCCTTCCAACCACAGAGGGTCCCCGGGGAAGGACACCAGCCCTGAGCGCACGAGGCTCTCTCCTTACAGAAGGGAGAGATTTGACCCAGAGCCCCTCTCCCTACCTCGCAACCCCCAACTCCCCTGACCCCCGCAACCCCCAACTCACACACTCTGCAGGCGGAATTCAACGTTGAACCGCTCCCCACCCTGAAGAAGCAAGTTATAAAGGTAAGACGTGTGCATGTATGTGGGCATGCATGTGAGTGGTTGTGTGCACATGTGAGTGCGTGTGCATGTGGATCCACATGGCTGTGCATGTATGAGTGTGACAGTGGTTGAGTGCGTGTGCTTGCGTGTGAGTGTACCTGTGTATGTGTGTGAGGATGCGTGTGGGTGTGAATGTGAGTGTGAGTGTGTGTGTCACTGTGGGTATGTGCAGATTCCAACCCAGATGCAAGCTAGGGGTGCCAATGCGGAGAGGGCTGCTGTCCATAACGTGGCCCCGAGGAGGGGGCCGCTCCTCGGGAAGCAGGTCCTGGTTGACAAGGGCCTCGGGCACCAGGGAAACCTGACCTCATGGTCTGTAAACAAGTTCTTTGAAGAGGGGCATTTAAGCAGCATCCCGTTGGTGGTACCGAGGGTGGCCGCCCATGTGGAGTCTTGCCTGCGGGCTCAGCAAGAAGCTCTGGCGCCGGAACTCCCCAGGCAGCAGAGTGCCCACGTCAAACAGCACGGGGTCGTCGCTGGTCAGCAGGTCCTGGTCAAAGACTTTCAGCTCCACCATGTTCTGGAAGGGGAGCAGCGGGACAGGGCCATAGGGTGGGGGGTGGGGTGGGGGTGGCGCTGGGGGTACGCATGGCTGGGCTGAGGCTGGCCCACCTTGATCTGGCTGTGCACCCCGAAGCGGAAGCTCTGGTTCCAGACAGGGTTTCTGCAGTTGTTGACCGTGCGCGTCTGGAGCCGGTGGTTGCAGGCCGTGGGCAGCCACAGGGTCACATAGAAGTCAGGGTGGGTCACTGGGAAGAGAAGAAATGAGGGCCAATTCTCCCCCAACCCAGCCACACAGAGTCCACCACCAGAGGGATCCCTGGGGACATACCGAGCCCCACCCTCCATCACCAGCCCTTGCCTGTCCCTCTTTGCAGCCCCTCCTCCCAGGACCTTGCAGGCCCAGCCCTCCTGCCACCTCCCACCGTCCCTGCTCTGCTCCAACTGCAACCTCAGTTCCCTTCTCCTCTCTCGGTCAACTCACCCAGGTCCCTGGCAGGCAGGCTGTGGGCCTGCAGCACATGAATGGTGAGCAGGCAGGTCCCGGGCAACTCGGCATGCAGAGCAGCGGGGAGGGGACAAGTTTGCTGTGGGGTGACATGACCAAAGGCCGCAGGCGATGGAAGGGAGGTTGGGGCACCTGTGAGGGCTCACCCTGCACCAACAGGGCCAAGGCCACCCAGAACCCTGAGTCTAGAAGAGACAGAGCACGTCCATAGGAACTTACACAATGCCCATGACAGGTCTGTCCCAAGGGCTATCCATACATTAACTCAGCCGACTACTACGCTGCCTCACGAGGAGGCGGAGGCACGGAGAGGTGACCCAGCAACTGGCCGGAGACCCAGAGGCAGGATCGCTGTGCTCTCCGCTTCCCTCTCCTGGAACCAGCAGGCTCCCATCTTGCCACCTGTCTGCCCCAGCCCATGCCCTCGCTTACAAAGCTCTGGGTGAGCACACAGAAGGGCATGGAGGGAGCGGCCTGCTAGGACTAAGCTCCTGCTTGCTCACTGGCTCCTCCCTGTGCATCCCACCCCTGGTCAGGGGGCAGTTCTGGAAGCCACCTCTGTGCTGGGGCAGGTGGGAGGTTACCAGGCCAGGCAGCCCATGGGCGCCAAGCTCTGTGCCCTCCAGGTTCTCCGAGGGTAGAGAAACAAGGGACCCCAGGACTCCATCCCAAACCACCCCGGGCTCTGGGCTGAAGCCCTGCCAGGTGTGCTGGGGCCAGGGAGCGTGTGTCAGCACACCCTTTCACTGGCCTACCAGATGCCGTTGGAAGTCCCAGCTGCATGCGCCCAGGGGTTCCTGGCAGAGGAAGAACCCGGGAAAGTCACCCATCTCATCAGTCTCAGGCCCCGACAGCCCAGGCAACTGACTCAGAGGGAGCAGGGGAGCAGCCAGGAGCCTCTCCCTGCCTAGAAGCTCTGTGGATCCCCAGCCCAACCATGCCCCTACCCAAAGCTGGCAAACACGCCCCCTACACCTGAAGACCACCGCAGCCACAGCCCTCCAGAGAAAGCATTAGCCAGGACTCAGGTGGGGAGCAAGGGTCAGAGTGGGCTTCAGCGCCACACCAGTCTTACCAGAGCCATGAGGCTGGGGGTCCCAGGCGGGGCTAGCAAAGGCACCAGTAGCCACTGGGCCGAGGACTGTTGGGTTTTAAGCCAAGATCCAAGTGTGTCCCAACTGGCCTCCCTAGCCCCTCCCACCTGCATCTTCTGCTCCACCCAAGCCCCACACCCTGCCCAAGAAATGAGGCACCTCAGCCTATACTGGGGCTACTGACACCCTCCCATGGGCTCAAGGTCCCCCACCCCTGCCGGGTTCTTGGAAAACCCACTTCCCCCAGCAGACACCACCTGGGCCTACCCAGCTGGGTCCTGCTTCCAGGACAGCTCACCAACCACCCGTGTGAGCAGGACAGGAAGGGGTGGCTTGGAGGGGCCACAGGTCTGGGCAGCAGCCAGAGGTAGGGCAAGGGCAGAGTCCCCACCAACAAGGCTTGTAGCAACATCCAGGTACCAGTAGGACAGGAATGTCCAGTCTCCACTGAAGCAGACCCGGAGGAGGGGTGTATCCGGAGCCTATCATCACAGCAGGGGAGTGGCTGTTACTAAAAACAGCTCTTCAAAGCCAGGGCTTGGGCTACCTGGGTCCCCAGAGATGGCCAGGACTGGAGCTCCAGGTGGGTACCCAGGGGAAGGGGGCTCATCTCCCCTTTTGTGGGGGCAGCATGAGAAAGCCAGTTCCTTCTGCAGAGGAGCAGCCCAGGGGTGGGGGGTGGGGGCAGTTTCTGTCCCCTGGTCCCTGTGCTGGTTAGGAGACACAGGCTCGTCCCCAGGCCACCAACCCCATCGCGAAGCAAACCAGAGTCCCAGTCAATGAGCCCTGGCAGAGAGTTACAACAGGGTTGGCCTGCCGGCCAGACCGGAGTACAAGCTGTGGTCCCTGGACAGACAGGGAGCTAGCTCCTCTCTCTGACGTTTCCATCTGAACCCTCCCCGCCCTCCCGGAGACACAGACAGCCACAAGGAGCAGGTGCCACATGGAGCCTCCCCGGCTTTATTGAGCATGTCCTTCGAGCGAGCGAGCGGGCCCTTACAGAAACCCTCTCCAGGCCCCAGGGCAGCCAGAAAGGTAGGGACCATCATTATCTCCACTTCACAGCTTTACAGAGGAGGGAGGACGCAGCAGCTGGCCTACACCCACGGGGCTGCCTCACCTGCGTGGCAGCTTTCTGGGAACCCTGACCTAGACACCTGCCTGGCACTTCCTGGTCCTCCTCCTATCACCCACGATAGTCTCCAGGGTTGGTCCCAACCCAAACGGGGTTCTGGGTCAGGCAGACTGCAGGGTGTCTCTGTGGGGGCCCGTCTGGGGAGGAGCCAAAGTGCCCCCTGAGCTGGGGGGGGGGGCACGTTCCCTGGGGGCTCCACTAGTCCAGGCCTGAGGCCTTGGTGAGGGTGTCGAGCAGTTGGAAGTAACTATACTTGAGGTCATACTCCATGTCGTACCAGAAGTTCACTGTGGGGAGAGCAAGCACATGAGTGGGTGGCCCCGCTCTGACCCAGAGCCTCCACAGCCCGCCCGCTGGCCGAGGCCGGCAGCTCCTCACCAGCAATGCAGCCCTGGGACTGCTGCACGTGGTGGAACCACAAGGCCGGCAGGTAGAGCATCTCGTCGGCCTGCACGGTGCAGCAGAGGGCCTGGGCCCCACGGTACTGTGGGTACCGGGACAAATCTGGTGCCAGGGAATCCAGTGGAAGCCAGGGCACCTGGGGACAGAGCAGGACCGGGGAACTTGGCCTATGGCCTTACCAACGGTAAGGGCCAAAGGTCCCCCTCCACTCCGCCCTGGGAAGCCAGCCCCAGAAGGCGGGACCTTACGGAGGAAGGGGCCACCTTCCCAGGACCTTTGGGGCCCGCTTGCTCCTCGGAGTCCAGAGGGTCCCCTCCCTGCCTGAGATGGATGAGCCCGCCCCTCCCTGAGGCCCAGGGCCAAGATGGACACCTTCTCCATGGCCTCTTCATCCACCACCTCAATGGTGCCCACCTCAGTGAGTCGGTAAGTTGCTGGGGTGTACAGCTCTGATGCCAGAGAAAAAGGGGGAGTTCAGCAAAGAGTGCTCCCAGCCCCTCACACCTCCTCCTAGCCTCTCCTGTTGGCTGCTTGGCCCCAGGGACACGGGCAGGGAAGCCTCGCTCCCCTTCCTCTGGTTTGGGGCCCATGCGTAAGGCAGGCCCCAGCCCTACCATAGGGGATGAAGGGTCGGTCGCTGGGCGGGTGTAACAGGAAATGTTTCTCTTCAGAGAGGACACAGTAGAGGTTTTTGTAGTGGTCCTTGTGCACTGCCAACACAAAGAAGGTCCTGGGCAGAGGTGGCGGAGCAGGGCACATGAGAGGCAGAACCTGCCCACCCAGAGCCTTGCGCCTCAAGACAGCCAGGGGTGTAAAAACGAGAAAGTCCTGCGAATAAAGATTTCAACCTTCCATCCAAAGTGTCCCCTGATGTCTCCTTTACGCCCAGTACTAGTTCAACTTAGCCAGTAAAGGATCTCCATCCCTCTGCCATGAGCATGGTGTTCTTTTAAACTCCATCCGGGCTCAGACTGAAAACAGCGTCTTCAAAGAACAGCCAGGATCCTGGAGGACAATGAATTTATAGGGGGGGAGGGGGAATCCCATTATTTTCTACACAGTTTCTGAAGCCCCCTCGTTTCCCTCAGGGAGAAGAACTCGGGAAGGGAGGGTGAGAACGTTTGAACCAACTAGAGGGACTGAATCAATGTCACTGAGCTGTCAGCGTAGAAGCTTGGTGTGTGCTTCTGCTCTGTGTATTCTCAACGACATAGTCAAACCAGACTCCAGGAGATGCCCAGGGGGGCTGGGGTGGAGGGCATTCCAGATCCCAGCCACCAGGGACTTGGCACTCACCAGGACCCCCATGCGGGTCATTGATCCAAAGAGGTAAATATCCACGCATAGGGTTCTCCCAAGTTCACCTCCGGGGCCAACATGCCCTCTGAGAGATGTCTAGTGTGCCCCCACACCAAAGTCATCCCACCCACCACGCTGCCACGCCGCTCCTCCTCCGTTCGCAGAATTGTAGACCGACCCTCCAGGCCAGCCTCCCACCCTTGGCCCCATCCTGGCTCCTCCCTGTCCCTGCATCCCAGAGACACCTACAGGACGTCACTGCAGCCACCTCCCCCAGCCAGAAGTTCACCGTGTCTGGCATCTTCCCTGCAGGACAGAGGAGGAGAGTTAGGAGCGGTTGTCCCCTACAGGTTGGGTCTGGGATAACACCCAAGGGGATGTGGGTGGGGGTGCTGCGTGCGAGTGAGGGGCATCCCAGGGAAAGGTGGCGAAGAGGCCATGGTTTGGAGGGCTTGGGGAGTAGCCCCAGCCCCCCACAGGCAAAAGTTAGAGCACTAGTCCTTTGCAGTCAGTCAACAGTCAAGGCTTCCAGGGCAGCAGGGCCTGACCCTGGCCATGGGGTGGCGGGTGTGGGCCAAGACAATCAATGTCACTGAACTGTCAGCGTAGAAGCTTGGTGTGTGCTTCTGCTGTGTAGTCTCAACGGCTGCCCTCTGCCCCAGTCGCCCCCTCTCACCCAGAGCCTCGGAGGCCCAGGGCACGTGGGGCTCCAAGTCGGGCAGCAGCTGGAGCAGCTCGGTAAGCAGGTTAGAGCACTGCTTCCGCATGTAGAGCATGCCAGGGTGCCAGGCCCTGCCCTCCAGGACGTCCAACACACCGCACAGGGGCAGCAGGCGCTCGGCTGGCATCACGAAGCGGTCTCCGCACACGGAATCAGCATAGCCATCTGGGGTCACCGCTACGCTCACCTCCGTGGCGCCCACCGTGGCCCTAGGGGAAGGGGCTCTCAGAGCATGCCCACATGCCACAAGGCAGCTCGCCCATCACCGTAGCCCAGCCCAGGGCTGCACCCACCTCAGATAGGGGAGCGACCACTTCTGCAGGGCATTGCGCACGATGCAGGGCCTGCTGGGGCAGACCCAGTCCCGGTAGAAGTGCAGTGGCGTCGGGGCCTCATCCAGGTAGGGCACGGTTGGAGGCACGCCAAGCTCTGAAGTGGGTTGGGAGGTAGATGTTGACATAAACAGCACCCAGCCACTTATGGATGAGATGCCCTCTCTGGGAAGGCCACAGGGTATCACTGGGCAGTGCTCTCTGGGGAGGGACCAAGAGAATCTGGACCACCAGAAATAGAAGGGGATTTTCAAGGAGGAGGCTGCCGCACGCCTACTCCAGGAGGGGCCACACGGCCCAAGAGCAGGAGAGCAACATACTCTGGTGTCAACTTGTGGAGGGGTGGAGTCTAAGCTGTCATTCAGGTTGCAGCTTGATGACCTCATTTGGAGGTGCCCACGGAAATCAATAGCTCCCTTCCTGTGAGACATTCCTGCTGACAAGACACACAGAGCTACACTAGAGCCCTGGAGCCGCAGGGGCCACTTGGAGACCCCTGCTAGCGCTGGTATGCCTCCACCGCCACTGGGTCCACAAGGCTTTCCACCCACTGGCCTGTGATCTTCCTGCATCAGCATCATTGCTTGTGTTTCGTGAGTAGGAAGAGGGATTTATAGACTGGTATCGGGCATATGGGCTAATATCAGACTTAAGGACTTGATCTGGACTGGGCTGGGATGTTTTCTTAATGTACAATTTTTCTTTGATATAAAGTTCTCTTTTAAAACACATATAAGTGTCTATGAATTTGTTTCTCTGGTCAACTGGGGCTAACACAGCAGGACTCCTGCTTGGCCCAAACCCCAGTCCTCCCTGGGGCCAGACCCTTGGTTAGCTTCCCTAGCTGCGGTGGCGGACCTCTAGCGAAGTATAGAAAAGCAGCCTCAGGCGCCACCCAGGGAGCTCCCCGTGGCTGGGGGCAGCAAGATGAAGGAAGAATGCCTTCCAACTGCGAATATTCACTGAATATTTTGGAATGTGCTCAGCACTTGGCTTGGCCAGTGTGAATGGGTCCTTTCAAGATGCTGACAACCTCATCAGGGAGACATGCCTATCACCTGAATGCCCTGGGTCTTCCATGATGGTACCGTGCTGTGTGCTGCCTGGGTGGCTTTCTCTAGCTGCCCTTCATCGCACTCTTCATAAACATCACTGACTCCCTGTTGTGCTCCTGGCTGGCTCCTCGTCTCACCGAGTCTACCTACAAACACTCCCAACCTCCCTCGCCCTCACCTTCTCCCTCTCCCATGCCACCTCCTTTGGGGCCCCTCTACTCACAAGTCACCCCAAGAGCCTTCCTTCCCCCAGCTGGCTATCCTTCTTCTTTAGGAACTTGTGAACCACACCACCCACCGCCCACCCCCGTCCACCCCCTCCCAGCCCCAGCCCACAACCATTTCTAGTAAACAAACAACAGTTGCCCTTGAGTCGACTCTGGTTCCTGGTGACCCAGGATGTCAGAGTGGACCTTTGCTCCACAGTTTGTGGCCCTGACTTTTCTGAAAAGGATCGCATTTCATTGGGGGTCCTTTAGGAGTAGGCAAAGTGCCCCGACCTTCCCATTAGTAAGACAAATGCTTAACCATGGACACCACCCCGGGGCTCTGAAAAACCCCTCGTTCCCTTCCTGCATGCTTGTCCACTTGAGCACCTGCACCGTCAAGCACACTATCTACGGGCCCTGGTGGTGGCACGGTGCTTAAGCACGTGGCTGCTAACCAGGAGGGGGGTGATCTCAGTCCACCAGGTGCCCCTCGGGAGAGAGACGTGGTGGCCGATCTGTTTCCTCAGACACAATACGGGGCAGTTCTACGACTCCAGTGACAGGTTTGCAAACAGGTTAATATACTATCTACTCAATTGATTTCCACTGGATAGCTGTCTCTGTCCCTCGGCTAGAATGTGATCTCCATGAGGGTGGGGGTGTGGGTTACGCCTTCCCAGGATAGAGCACAGTGCCTAGCACGCCCAAGATCCCCAGTACACACTGGCTTAATGACTGGATGAAAGGCTTACAATATATCCTGCCACAGTGAACTAACTGGTTCCCCTGGCTTAACTCCCCTCCTTCCAAAAGCATTTATCACCGCAGCTCCAGACATCTTCTTGAAAGGCAGCCTCATGTTGTCACTCTGAGCAAACCTCCTTTGATGACTTACCACTTGGAGAATAAAATCTGCCTGGCCTTGGTAATGGGACCCAACCCATTTTTCTCCTCTGATTAGCGTCTGCCTGGAGCCGGCCCTTTACCACACACCCTCCCTGCTCCCTGGCCCTGCAGCTCCCTCCATTCTTTCCCTTGGATAGAGCGGAAGGTCCCCCCTGTGCTTCAAGGCCACTGCCCTCCCCCTGAACCACAAGGTCGCGCGCCTCCGGTGAAGTCATCCGATTAGTCTCACGGTCAGTGGGAAAGTGGGGATGTCTTTAGCTAGATCAGAAATTGGAGCTGAATAGGAAGGTCCCAGGGGACCTGGGAAGGTGGAAAGGGAAGAGCTCATTGGTACTTGAAAGTCACTGACCAAGAGGCAAGAAGGATCCTGCCTAGTAGATACAGGAACCCGGAGGGGTGACACGTGGCCAAGCTGTGCCAGCCCACTGTAACAGGCACCCCGGAAGGTAACTCAGGCTCAGTAAACCCCTGAGATTCTCAAAGAAATTCTTAACAGAGGTGGTAACTGCTATTTTTAGCCCTTTTATGTTTTCTACTCTTCTTCCATTTTTATTTTCTTGCATTTGAATAGATTTCCTTTGGGGTATGGTCACTCTTCTATCCCAGGGCTTTAAAACGAGAGAATTTCAAAGGAGATCTAGACAATTCCTTTGACCCCATAATTCCTCTGCTAGGAATTTAACCAACCAAAATACACATGGGCAAAACGCTTCCCTCTCCCGAGCGCACCAACCTCCCTCCCACTCAGGGTGTTTGCCTTCCGTGAAATGCCCCTGCATGTGTCTGCACACTCCCTCCCTCCCCGCCCTTGAGTCTGTGCCCAAGTGCCACCTCCTCATTGAGGCCCGCTCTACTCACCCTATTGGACCTCCATCCCGGAGCCCCTCGTTCCACTTAACTGATTTCCCCACATTTATCTTCTAACCTACTGTCTCTTCATTAAGTGTGCCTACGGCTAACTGTAAGGAACCCCGGTAGCTGCTAACAGCAAGGTCAGTGGTTCAAACCCATCGGCCACTCCTCAGGAGAAAATAGAGGCTGTCTGCTCCCTTAAAGAATTTCAGCCTCACTAACCCACCCAAGGGGAGCGGGTATTGTTTTTATCTCCACAGGGAAAGAGGGACCAGACTTCAACCCAATGCTCCAAGATGTGAATGCAGCATGCCAGCATGCAGTAGGGAACCAGTGGAGAGGTTTGGGGGGCCGGCCCCAATCCCAACTACTAAATGGACACCTGCCCCTCCCCCCAGAAGAATTTATTTCAAAGGGCGGCATTGAATCTGAAGCTCCGGGAGAGGGACATATATGATCAGAGCACACGGGAGCAGAGGAAGGGGAACGAGGAGAGTGGATCACATCCTGGACCACCAGGCCATGAGGACAATATTTCCAATTAGAACAGCCAGTTCACAGAGAGGACCACATGGCCAGCCCCACTAGGAGACATGGCACCCCTCACTGACTCATAGCCCTACAGAGGACAACAATGGAGACACAGTGTGGGAATTGCACCCAATATGATCCTGCCACACTGAGGCAAAACAATAAAGGGGTGCAACAGCAAGGGATTGGAGTGGCGAGGTCCCCAGGGAATGCTGAAGGTGGACTTTGGAGCCAGCATGGTGCCCCAACAGACTGGACTGGAAAACACTCCTAAAGGCCAACAAACAATCCTTGAACTAACTACAAGCTTTTCTTTCTTACTGTGTTTTGTTTTGGTTTTTGTCATTGGTTTGTTGTTGTTTTGCTGTATATTGTTGCTTGGTTTTGCTCTGTCTTGTTTTTGTGCATGTTATTACCTCCTCAGGTCTGGCTAAATAAGATAGGCTGAATGAACAATCTGGAGGAGAAAACAATGGAACCAACAGTTCCGGGGGACATGGGAGAGGGGGAAGTGGGGGGAAAGGTAGTGGTGTTAACAAACCCAGGGACAAGGGAACAAGTGACCCAAATCGGAGGTGAGGAGGGTGTGGGAGGCTTGGTAGGGCATGATCAAGGGTAATGTAACCAAGAGGAATTGCTGAAACCCTGGTGGGGACTGAGCATGATAGTGGGAAAGGAGGAAAGTCAAAAAAGAAAATAGAGGAAAGAGCTGGGAGGCAAACGGCATTTATAGAGGTCTAGATAAAGACATGTACATAGGCAAATATGTTTATATATGAGGATGGGGAAATAGATCTGTTAGGCAGCTTAGCCTAGGTAATTGGGAAGTCCATTTACGCATGCCCAGGAGAACCAGCAAAGGACAAAGCTGGATTTTCCCGCCAGTGGGTGGAGATGGGTGTTACACCTGGAGCAGCCCACCTGGGCCAGGTTACTACAATTCAGCCAAAGGGATCGACCTGGGGTCGTTCACCACGACTCCCCCAGGAACCCTTAAGAAGGCAGGAACCGAGAGGGAGAGGGTCTTGCTTGGGTGGTCTGGTCATCTCCGTGGGAGTGGAGAGATCCTTGGGTGTCCCGGAGCAGTCTCTGCCAGGCCGCATGGTCAAAGGAATCCTATGGGTGCCGCATAAAACCTGATGCTTCTTTGAACTTTCATTAAATTCACTTGGATCACGAGCCTGACTTCAGCATAAAATCTTTCTCGCGCGGAGCCAAGGACCGAGGCTGAAATCTAGTCCCGGAGAGAGAGACCTTACAGATCTATGTGCATATATTTATAGGTTTAGTATTAAGGTAGCAGAAGGACTTTGGGCCTCCACTCAAGTACTCCCTCAATGCAAGAATACTTTCTTCTTTTAAATTGACACTCTATGAGACTCACCTTCCTGATACAACTGCTGAAAACAAAGCGGGTGAATAAGCAAATGTGGTGAAGAAAGCTGATGGTGCCCGGCTATCAAAAGATAATAGCGTCTGAGGTCTTAAAGGCTTAAAGGTAAACAAACGGCCATCTAGCTCAGAAGCAACAAAGCCCACATGGAAGAAGCACACCAACCTGTGTGATCAAGAGGTGCCGAAGCCATCACTTATCAGGCATCAAAGAACAAAAATTCATATCATTGTGTGCTCACCTCCCTGATTTGAATGCTGAAGACAAATGGGTGCATAAGCAAATGTGGTGAAGAAAGCTGATGGTGGTTGGCTATAAAGTCGGGGTCTTAAAGGTTTGAAGGTAAACAAGCAGCCATCTAGCTCAGAAGCAAAAAAAAGCCCACATGGACAAAGCACGCCAGCCTGTGCGATCACGAGGTGTTGAAGGGATCAGGTATCAGGCATCATCAGAACAAAAAATTATATCATAGTGAATGAGGGGTGGAGTGCAGAGTGGAGACCCAAAGTCCATTTGTGGGCCACTGGACAACACCCCCTTACAGAAGGGTCTCAGGGAGGAGATAAGCCAGTCAGGGTGCGATGTAGCAATGATGAAAAATACAACTTTCCTTAAGTTCCTAAATGCTTCCTCCTCCCCCACTATCATGATCCCAATTCTACCTTGCAAGTCTGCCTAGACCAGAGGATGTACACTGGTACAGATGGAAACTGGAAACACAGGGAATCAAGGACGGATGATCCCTTCAGGACCAGTGGTGTGAGTGGTGATGCTGGGAGGGTAGAGGGAGGATGGGTTGGAAACGGGGAACCGATTACAAGGATCTACATGTGACCTCCTCTCTGGGGGACGGACAACAGAGGGGTGGGTGAAGGGAGACATCGGACAGGGAAAGACATGGCAAAATAATAATTTATAAATTATCAAGGGTTCATGAGGGAGGGGGGAACAGGGAGGAAGGGAAAAAATGAGGACCTGATGCTAGGGGCTTAGGTGGAGAGCAAATGTTTTGAGAATGATGAGGGCAATGAATGTGCGGATGTGCTTTACATAATTGATGTGTATATGGATTGTGATGGGAGTTGTATGAGTCCCTAATAAAAAGATTCTTTAAAAATCTGTTGTGCTTCCATACACCAGCAGCAAACAATCGGAAAAGGAAAGAAAGAGAACAACTCCATTTCTAATACCATCTAAACAACTAAAGGACTGAGGAATAATTTTTTTAAATAAATCATTTTATTGGGGCTCATACAACTCTTATCAGAATCCATACATACATCAATTGAGTAAAGCACCCTTATACATTCGTTGTCCTCATCATTCTCAAAATTCGTCTTCCACTTGGGTTCCTGGAATCAGCTTTTTCCTTTTTTTCCCCTCCCCTCCCTCCCCGCTCCCCCTCCCCCTCCCCCATGAACCCTTAATAGTTTATAAATTATTATTTTATCTTATCTTACACTGCCCCGCGTCTCTCCTCACCCACCGTCCCATTGCCCATTTCTCAGAAAGGAGGTTACATGTAGATGGGACTGAGGAATAATTTAATGAGGGAGACAACACTAAAAATACTTCTGAGAGAATTTAAAGAAGACATAAACAAATTAGAAGGCTTAATATTGTTAAGATGACAATATGACCAAAGTAATCTGCAATCCCTATAAAAATTCCAACAGCTTTTATGTTCCTTTTAGGGGAACGGAAAGTCAATTCTCAAATTCACATGATTGCAAAGGGCCTCAAATAGTAAAAATGATCTTGAAAAAAAGAAGAACAAAATAGGAGGTTTCAAAATAAAATAAAAAATAAATTTTTAAAAATAGGAAGTTTCATCCTTTCCAATTTAAAAATGTACTGTAACGTTGTTAGGCAGACTAGCGCAGGGATGGGATGTCCCTTAAGCCATGCCCAGAGAGCCAGGCAAGGGAACAAAGAGCAGGGCACTACACATGCTCAGTGGCTCAGGTTTCCCACCAGTGGAATTGGGTGGGTGCTAAACCTGGATCGGCCCAGCTGAGCCAGGTGAATTCAATTCAGCCAATGGGGTGACCTGGGGTCGTCCACCATGCCTCCCCCTGAAATCCATGAAAAGGGAGGGGTGGCGGAAGGGGAGGGAGAGGGGGAGAAGGGAGAGAGAGAAAGAGAGAGATCTAACAGAGAGTCGCAGAGAAGGAGAGATCTTTGCATGACGCTGAGCAGCTTCAGCCTGGCTGCATGGTTGGGAGGAGTCCTATGGGTGCCGTGTAAAACCTGAATCTTCTTCTACCTCTCATCAAACTCACTTGGATCACGAACCAGGTCCCGCCGTGAATTCTTTCTAACGAGGTACAACTCGATCTCCCGAGAGATCTAACAAAGCCACAATCATCAAAATAGTGTGGTACTCCTAAGAGGGCAGGCCAAGGAGTAGAAATGAGAATCAAGAAATACACCCATACACCTATGGTAACTTGTGATTTGACAATTATGTGAATGGGGGAAGACTCACTTATTCAATACACAGTGCTATGACCACTGAGTCGCCACATGCAAAGGAATGAAGGCAAATGGACCGATACCTTACATCATGTATGTGGAATTATAAAGAGACTTCTCCCCAGCTTTGTCTCCCCAAAGACATGTCAAACACTAGAGCCTATTTGCCAGCATATGGTGGGAGGCCAGATGCTTGGAGACATCCTCCCTGAAGGCAGTCATTGGCCAGACAACTGTCTGCTCCCAGGGCAGGTAGAGGCCCCCCCTCCCTGCTGTTAAGGACAATGGGCTAGTTCTCCCTAAATGCTTGTGACCATTAGCTTGGTTCCCATAGGTAGAGTTTACACCCTACTGATAATGGTTTCTATGGAGACCCAGAAAACAGGTCAAACCAGCTCAGTGACATTCAAAGTTAGGCTACCATCCTGAATCTAGGATCCACCCTTGTCACATGTGTGCCCCCAATCCCTCCTCTTCCTATTGTGTATATCCCTAGATTGTCCCCCTCTCATTGCTGTATACCCTACAGTGCAACTCCTTCCTGTGATGTATGTCTTTACCTGTAATTACTGGTATTGCACATCCCCCAAAGATATATAGGCCTGGGTTAGCAATAAAGAGCTCTCTTCGGTTCCCTTCTTGGCCTCTCCTCAGTTCTCCCTTTCCTTCTCCCCTTTGCTGGCTCCCCTGTTCCCTTTCCCTTTGTCCTCCCCCCTCCCCCTATCTCCACATGGACCACCAAGTGTGGCTGAGGTGAGCATGCTACTATGAAATGTGTCTGACTCAATTATTTCAATCTGTCTTCTATCTCTCGTGTTCTCTAGGACTTTACTATAACCTTTATCTATTTTAACCGTACAATTGAATCTATCGAACCCACCATTAGTTGTGGGGGCTGGCCCTCCCCCCCACATGTATCAAATGGATCAATGACCTGAAGGTAAAACTAAAATCATATAACCTTAGAAGAAAGCAAAGCTAAAGCTTCAGATCTTATTCTGGACAATGAATTTTTACCTATGACATAAAAGTCATCTAAATCAGAATAGAACAAACATAATCTCCATTTGCATATGACATGAGCTTGTGTACACAGAAAATTCTGAAGAATTCATAACAGCTACTCCAAAAAATTGGATGAGAGGGGAAATATATATATATATATATATATATATATATATATATATATATATATATATATATCCATACACACGTAACAAGGAAGCAGGTGGACTTGGGTCTCTACTTGAATTTTGCTACAGTACAAGAACTGTTGGTTCTAATAATTTGGCACTTTATGATAGTCACCTTTCCAACATGATTGCTGAAGACGATGAGGGTACATAAGCTAATGGGGTGAAGAAAGCTGACGGTACCCAGCTATCAAAAGGCAGAGCGTCTGGGGTTTTAAAGGCTTGTAGTTAAACAAGCAGCCATCTAGCAGGAAAGCAATAAAGTCCATATGGGAAAAGCACACCAACCTGTGTGATCATAAGGTGTCAACAGCAAGAGGTATCAGAATTTCAAAAACATGCAACCATATTGATGTGAAGGGGGAATGGATGTAGAAGACCCCAAAATGCACCAAGAATTGGACAGGCTCTCTCAGAGGGACCACATGGAATGGAAGAGAAATCCAGAGAGCAGTGTGGCAATGATGAACCACATAACTATCCTCTAGTTAAGATTTTATCCCCTTGCTACTAAAGTTTTTATTTGTTTTACCTCATTAATTGTTATATTTGCATATATCCATTTGCATATTTAAGATTGTTCGGACATGGAAGTCAAGATAGATAACTCTTTAGAAACAGCTAATAGGAGTAACAAGTCCCTGAGTGTATGGGAAGGGGTGGGGAGGGAATGGGGAGCTGACAGCATTGATGATGGGGTTGAACCACAGAACTGTACATGAATGGATATACTGGATTGTGTAAGATGTCAATAAAACTATGGATAAAAAAATCCAAACTCACTATCATCCAAATGACAACTCAGAGCAATCCTATGGGACAAGGTAGAATTGCCCTGGGAAGTTTCGGAGACTGTAATTCTTTACAAGAGTAGAAAGCCCCATCTTTCTCCTGAGTGGCAGCTGATGGTTTTGAACTGCTAACCTTGCACTTTGCAGCCCACTCTTAACCATTACGCCACCAGGGATCCTTCAAAAACGCTGCCAGAGCTAATGAAATAATTGGGCAAAATTCCAAAATCACATAATTTTCAAAATACATAAGCTACTAGCCCAAATTTAAAATAAAAACAAACCCAGAAACAAGTGCTGGAGAGGACATGGAGAGATTGGACCTTGAGTGCACTGTTGGTGGACTTGTCAATACATACAGCTAATGGGGAAAATGATATAGAGATACTTAAAGCTACTGGGAATTGAAATCACAGGTGATCCAGCGATACCACTATTAGGCATATACCCTAAAGAAATACAGACACAACACGAGTGGATGAATGCTCCCCCATGTTCATTGCAGCACAGTTCACAATAGCAAGAAACTGGAAGTAGCCCAAATGCCCAACAGTGGAAGAATAGAGAAGCTATGGTACAGACACTCAATGGAATATTACACCCCCCTGAAAAACGGTGGTGGAAGCACGAAACACCACATGACATTGAAGGACCTGGAAACCATTGTGCTGAGTGAAGTAAGCCAATCACAAAAGGACAAGCATTGTATGAGTCCACTACTATAAGGAGAAACACCAACTAAACAAATCTTAGAAGCCAATTCCTGAGCAAAAGGGGAGAAACCTACCTACCGGCCACGAACCACACATCACCTCCCTTTCATGCACTTCCCAAGAGCCACCTGGAGGGAGGAGACCTCACATGGTCTGGGGTCGACCCCCTGAAGAGGGGGAATGGGAGATGGCCATCCACAGGAGGCTGTACAGCATCGAGACAAGGCTGGGGCAAACCAATGGGCCCCACAGGAGGGGAGGAGACTCCTGTCTGAAAAGCAAATGAAGACCAGGGGAGGGAGCATCTACATTTTGGAAGAGACCCTCATAGCTCTGTTGGTGAGTGTGGTGGGTGACTGGGGAGAAGTCAACTCACATTGGGAAGGGATGCTAAACAAAGATTGTAGGGAAGTTAGGGGGACAATGGACCTGATTTCCTGTTCCTGGGTAGACTCTACAAATACATTTCTACCCAACCCTCGGTGAACCACACCATGGACTAAACACCATGATGACCTTGGACGCCGACCGTGCAGGCAGCACGGCAGAACACAGAGGCTGCACCAGAGGGGCTTAACATAGAGGTCCTGCTGAATGAACTGAGCTCTGCCTCGAAGTTGCCTGCACCCTTGGACTAGGGATGAGGGTACTCTGGTGGGAGAGGAAGCGGAGAGGGGCTGCTCCTGGGCTGGGGAAGCACCAGTCATTAGACCTTGGGGGAAACCCCCAGCCTGGTGGATGTCCAATGGAAAAGGACACCACATATTTATTACCTCGATGCCTCCCTAACAGTGGCACGACAGGTTTGGATCTATTGTGTCGGGACCTGCACTTGGAAGAACTGATCAAGGAAGGCTGCCCCTAACACCAAGATGGAGGGTGAACTGCCAGGCAAGAACTCATGGCAGCTCAGAGTGGATCTGTTCTCCCACAGACTCCTCAAACCGACGGTGGGGGTCATTGGGAAAATTAATTAGTTGCCAGTTCAATCGCCTTACACCCCAGGGGCATGATTGACAATGTACTTTTTGTTTACTGGGGTTTTTGTTTTCCTGCCTTTAGCTTGAGTGTTTTTTGTTTCTTGTTTTGGGGATTTTTTTTTAAGTGTTCTGTTTTGTTTCCCCCTTTATTTGTTTTCTAGTGGATTTGCTGCTGTTGGTGTTTTGATTTTGTCATAAGACAACTGCCAAAATAAACCAGAGTCATGTATAACCAACCCATGGGGGGAGCACATGGATTCTGGGCTCCCATTGAACTCTTAGCCCCAATCCAAGAACAGTTAGTTCTGATCACATGACCCGGCAGGATACATGCCTTCAGGAAATGATCACTGAAGATAAGGGTGCTACAGCAAAGTGTGGTGAAGAAAGCAGATGGTGCCCAGCTATCGATCACAATAGTGTCTGGGGTCTTAAAGGCTTACATTCAAGCAAGCAGCCATCTAAGTGAGGAGTCAACTAGATCCACATGGAAGAAGCACACCAGCTGTGTGATCCAGAGATGACGAAGGGAAAATTATCAGAGCTAAAACTGTGAACACCCAATTTGTGGCAGGCTATGGAGGGCAGCGGGAACTCCAAACCCATCTGCAGAGTGTCTAGTCAGATTAAGTCCCTGGCAGATCCCCTCTAGCCACTGGCAAAGGTCTGGAACAGCCTTACTATCAAACATAGAACACTATAATGCTGATTGTGCTGGGTCAAACTTGATAGCTGGCTAGTTGACCTCCATCTAGAGAGTCTAGACCCAACCTAAATTTTGTTCTAGGTGCAAGGATCTCTTGCTTGTTGCATGACAAAAGTTTCTTCCGTGACCTTTAACATATTGGTGATGGTCTTTTCTTTCGTACCCATTGTTTGTATTTTTATCTTTACATTACTCTTGTTTTATCCTTACTAAATAAAAAAAATACAAAATGAGTTTTAAAATACATGTTAGATTTCATCAAAATTAAAGAAAAAAAGTTCATTAAGAAAGTAAAGAAATGGGTGTCAACTAAATCCACATGGAAAACACACCAGCCTGTGTGTTCCAAGGACTGTCAATAATAGAATTCACATCTAAAGAAGGGACTGGCATTAGAGCTTAAATTGTGAACACCTGGTTTGCAGAAGGCAATGGATGACGGTGAAAGCCCAAATTCCATCTGCAGGGTCCACACATAGATTAAGCTTCCAAAAACATCCTTCTGTCACCGTTAAGGGATATGATTAGCCCTATTATCAGACAGAGAGCATTATAAAGTCAGTTATGGCCAACGTACATAGGCTAAAATGTAAACTCTGATCATTTGATCCCCTGTCCACCATTTCAAAGCTACTTGTTTGTTTGCTATTTTTAAGTGAAGAGGAAATACATGTGGATGAAGCCCCTGAATAATCCCCTCTGAGCCTGCAACAGGGATGTGAGCAGCCTGCTGGCACGCAGGGTGCACTGGAAGGTGGACTGCTGCAGATGCAGTCGGGCTAAAATCTAGCACCCTATCATTTGATCTCCCTTATGATCCATGTAAATTCACTCTAGTTTTTAATATCTTCTGCTTTCTTTTCAATTGAGGTTCCTATCTTTTCTTTTCAAACCATTTTATTAAGAGCTAATCCAGACAACCATTCCGTAGTTCAGTCACATCAAGCAGTATTGTAAAATTGCTACCAAAATTAGTTTCAAAACATTTTCTTCCTTCTTGAACTCCTTGATATGAGCTCATCAATCCTGGCTTTTCATATACCGAAAAACAGTTAAAAACACAGAGCAAAGATTCAAGATTGCTACCCACAGTAACAAACTACAACAGAGATAAATCCCAATATGGGGGGAAAAACACCAGAAAATATTAAAAACCATCAAGCACAAAATATATCAGAGAGGGGATCAGGATCGAGTGACAAGGTTTGAACTGTTCGAATTGGATTTATCATTTTAATCTACTATAGTCGTTCCTCCAACACTCTCTGTCAGGTAACCAGGTCATCCCCCTGTCTCCATGGTGGTCAAGAGGGCAAGCACTGGAGGCTTAGTCCCTATTGTAGATCCTGCAAATGTTTCTGGGGCTTCCACTGCCATCCACAGCCTCCTGCAAGTCAGGGTCTCACCATTTCAATTCGGATACTACTCTCTTCTTCTTCGGATTTGGATTCGATAATTTACATTGCAAGGATCACACATGTTGGTGTGCTTCCTCCGGGTGGGCTTAGGAGATATCTCACTTAGATGGCTGTTTGCTTGGAAGACCACAGACACTGTTCTATCTGATACCGGGTACCATCACATTTCTGCACCACAGAAATTTTGCTATAGCACTCCTATCTTCAGTGTTTCCTTCATGAGGGTGAGTACTGAGCGGGGCCATTATGTAAGAACTAATTGCTCTTAGGTTGAAGCTATGATTAAGTGGGAACCCAAAATCCATTCATGATCTATGGTTTGCAATTGGCTCTGGCTCACCTTAGAGACATCCCTGTTAATTTACAATTGAGGTTTTTATCTGTTTTATAACTTTGTTATTGTTGTTAGCTTTTTTGATTTTTAATGTTTCTCTATATAAGAAATGTAGGATAGGTAAATCTAGAGATGGTAACTGGATTAATGGTTCCTGGGGGTATGGCAGGGGAGGGTGGTGGGAAATGGAGAGCTAATAAGGATGGGTACTACACTAAAGAAAATGCCCTAAACCTGTGGTGATAATTGTACAACTGTGATTGAACTTACTGCATTGTTTATGTGAGTAGATGCCAATAAAACTGTTAGGAAAAAAGTAAAGATTTCATCAACCTATAGAGCAGAAAGAAACCTAAACAACCTGTAGAACAGAAAGAAAACATTTGAAAATCTTGTATCCAATGATAAGGGTTTGATATCCAGAATAGATAAAGAATCCCTACAAATTCACAACAAAGACAATCCACCCACAGTCAAAATCGGCCAAAGACTCAAGCTGTGATTTCTACCAAGAGGCTATCTACACATGGCCAAGCAGCACGTGAAGAGCTGACCGACAGCATGAACCATGTATTCTTTATGTGTGCCACGGAGTCGAAGCAAACTGACGGCAACTCTAAGGAGCCCTGTTGATGTAGGGGGGTCACACGTTGGGCTGCTAACCTCAAGGTCAGCAGTTTGAAACCACCAGCCACTTGTTGGGAGAAAGGTGAGGCTTTGTACTCCAGTACAGATTCCAGGAACAGTTCTGTTCTGTCCGACAGGGTCTCCATGAGTCAGAAATGACTCCATGGCTGTGTTTGACTCTTTCTTTCTTTTTTCAGGAGCCCTAGTGGCTGTGGAATAGGCACTGGACTGCCAGCAAGTCAACAATTCAAACCCACCTCCTGTTCCAGGCGAGGATGAGGCTTCCAGGAAAGACTGACAGTCCTGACACCAAGGGCTCAAGTAGAAGGAAAATGTTTTGAGAATGATGACGGCAACGCATGTGTAAATGTGCTCAGCACAGTGGATGGATGGATTGTGATGAGAGGTGTATGAGCCCCCCAATAAAATGATTTTTAAAATAAAAATAATAAATTTTAAAAAGAAGAAAATCTTATAGGACTGAAATAAAAATAAATAAAGACCAGCAATCTTGGAGACCCCGCACTGGGTCGCCGGAGTGGGAGCTGCGGTGACAGCAGTGGGCTTGGGTGGGTATGGAACGAAGCAGAACTGCCCCGTCGGGTCTCCTCCACTGCCCTCTTTGGGGCAAGACAGCCTGGAAGCTAATGGGGAGGGAAGGTCAGCGGTTTGAAACAACCAGCTCTGAAACCGGACAAAGATGACATGGTGGCACGCATGTAGATTTCATCTTGGAAACCCTGTGGGCTTCAGGGGCTCTAAACCCCCATGGGAGCAGAGAGCTTCAAGTTTCTCCCTTGGATAGGCTTGTGGTTTTGAACCACTGAACAACTCGTAACTCACTATGCCACCATGGCTCTGGTCGCTAAGTCATTCATAAACACAAACATAGCAACCCTATCGCCCTATCGGACATTGTCGAATGGCCCCAAAGGGTTCTGAGACTGTAATTCTTTACTGGACTGGAAAGCCTCCGTTTTCTCCGGAGGAGCGGCTGGTGGGTTAGAAGCGTAACTTGCAGGTCACAGCCCAATGGCCTAACCCACTGCGACACGAGGGCTCCTTTATCAGTCATTAAGCGCAGTGACATCAAGTACATTCTGGCTCTGTGGGCTTCCATGACTGCAACCCTTTACAGGAGAGGAAAGCCTCATCTTTCTCCCACAGAGCTGCTGGTGATTTCAAACTGCTGACCCTGGCATTAGCAGCCCAATTCATAAACTCTTCAGTCACCAAGGTTCCTTCATTAGTCATTGCTGGGCTAGCCAGTCAGTCCCAACCCATAGCAACCCCGTGTTCCACAGAAAAAAACATTGCCCAGTCCGGTACCAGCCTCACAATTGTTCTCATGTCTGAACCCATGGTGGCAGCAATGGGGTCAACCCATCTGGTCACAGGTCTTCTCTTTCTCTGCCCCTCTACTTTCCCAAGCAGGGTGCCCTTCCCCAAGGACTAGTCTCTCCTGACGACATGGTCAAAGCTTCTCCATCCCTGAATCTAAGGAGCATTTGGGCTATACTTCCTTCAAGACATACTTATTTGCTCTTTTTGGCAGTCCATGGCACTTTCAATACGCTTGGCCAGCACCAAGTTCAAATGCAGATGCTTCTGGGGTCTTCCTCCTTTTCAGGGTCCTGCTTTCACATGGATAGGAGGCGACTGAAACATCTTGACTTGGGTCAGGCACACTTTAGTCCTCAAAGTTGCATGGGAGCCTTTCAATACTTTAACGAGATGCAGCACAGATTGACATTAGGGAAATTCAAATTAAAACCACAATGAGATATTGCATCACACCCACTAGGATAGATCTGGTCAGGAAAAAATGTCAACTATGTTTTGAGAATGATGATTGCAACAAATGTACATATGTTTCTGACACAATGGATGTATGTATGGATTGTGATAAGAATTGTACGAGCCCCCAATAAAATGATTTTTTAAAAAAGAAAGAAAAAATGTCAACTAACAAGCGTTGGTAAGGATATGGAGAAATTGAAACCCTTTTGTACTGCCGGTGGGAATGTAAAATGGGACAGCCTCTGTGTTCCTCAAAAGTTACATGGACCCAGCGAGTCCATTCCTAGGTATACAGCATAGCCTAGATACTTGAAAGTAAGGACTCAAACAGACACGTGTTGCCAATATTCCTGTCTTAGTATTAAGAAGCGCCAAAAGTACAGAGAGGAACCGGAAACACAGGGAATCCAAGAGAGATGATCCCTTCAGGACCAGTGGTGACAGTGGTGATACGGGGAGGGTAGAGGGAAGGTGGGGTAGAAAGTAGGTGGGGTAGAAAGGGGGAACTGATTATAAGGATCTACATATAACCCCCCACCCCAGGGGATGGACAACAGAAAAGTGGGTGAGGGGAGACGTTGGACAGTGTAAGATATGACAAAACAATAGTAATTTATACATTATCAAGGGTTCATGAGGGAGGGATGAGCGGGGATGGAGGGGGGAAATAAGGAGCTGATATCAAGGGCTTAAGTAGAAAGCAATGTTTTGAGACTGATGATGGCAACAAATGTACAAATGTGCTTGACACAATGGATGGATGTATGGATTGTGATAAGAATTGTATGAGCCCCCAATAAAATGATTAACAACAAAAAAAGAAAAGCCAAAATGCAAAAACAACTCAACTGTCCATTAAATGAATAAATATCTTGTCTATTCACTCATCCGCACATTCAGCCATAGAGAGAAGGGACATCCTGCTACATGCTATCACATGGATGAACTCTGAAAACATGCTAACTGACAAAGATGCTAGATGTTATTATATCACTTATCAAGACTAGGTAAATTCACAGAAACCGAAGTTCATTAATTGCTCTGTGGGAGAAAGAAGAGGCTGTCTGCTCCCGTCGTGAGTGCAAGTCTCGGAAACACAAAGGGGTGCTTGTCCTCCGTGCTCTGAAGAGAATAACAGCAGTGAATTAGTTTGGGGTTGTTTTCTTTATAAGTAAGGGAGGGAATCCGTTGAGGGGGGTACCAATTTTCTATTTTGAAATAACATAAAATTTAAATGAATAGTGGTGATAGCATAACCTGATGAATGTTGCTGTCACCAAACTGTATTCTTAAAAATGGCATTTTCGGTTATATATCTTTCACCATAATAAAATTTGTCAATATATTTTGGAAGACAGCTACTTGGTCAACTCATTCCAAAGAAAGGTGACCTAACAGAATGCTCAAGTTATAGAACAGTATCATTAATATCATAAGAAAGTAAAATTTTGCTGAATATTATTTACAGACTGTTGCAGCAGTACATTGTGACAGGAGGCTGTCAGAGGGTTAGGCCTTACTCAGAAGAGGACTTGGAACAAGGACGAGGAAAAGCGCAGATTCTCTGAAACAGACGAGTCCATTACCTGGTGTTTTATTGACTATGCCAAATGCATTTGACTGTGTGGATCATATAAAAGTATGGGTAGTCTGAAAATAAATTAAACTCCGAAAAGGTGTGTGTCAGCGTTGTATCCTCTCACCATACTTACACATTCTGTATGCCAAGCAAGTAATTAGAAATGCTGGATTACAAGAAGAAAACTGCATCGGGATTGGAAGAAGGCTTGTCAACAACCTGTGATATGCAGGGCACACAACCTTGCTTGCTGAAAGTGAGGAAGACCTGAATCCCTTGCTGATGAAGACCGAGGATTGTAGTGGTCAGGGTGGATTACTACTCAATGTAAAGATCAAAATCCTCACAAACTGAGCAATAGGTAACGTCATGATCAATGGAGAAAGGGTAGAAGAGGTCAAGGGTTCGCCTTGCTTGGACCCACAATCAATGCCCATGGAAGCAGCAGTCCAGAAATCAAATGATGCATTGCATTGATATATCTGCTACACAAGACCCCTCAAATGTTGAAAAGCAAGAATGTGACTTTGAGGACTGACGTGCACCTGACCCAAGCCGTGTTATTTTCAATCCCCTCGTGCGCAGGTGAAAGTTGGACACAGAACAGGGAGGCCTGTTCTAAGCAGCCTGGGTGTATCTGAATGATGGCCCGGGGTGGGCAGTGTTTCATGGAGGGTCATTAAGAGTCAGAACTGACTCAGAGGCACCGGACATGGTTTCAGGTCAGGAAAGGCCAGGAAAGGCAAGAACGACAGCAGGACAGAACCGGGCTCAAAACAGGCCCCAAGTCCCTCACAGCTCTGCTGTGCAGTGTGGTGGAAATTTCCTCCGAAACGGATAGTGGTGAAGGTCGCCTTGTGTAATGGATGTAATTAGCGTCACTGAGCACATACTGTTCAAGTAGAAAACGGTTTTGTGGTATTTTCACTACACACACGTCCACACCCCCGGAAATCACTGTGAACATGTGGGGCGGGAGGGAGAGCACACCCAAAAAGCGATGGGTGGGGCCACAAGCAGCCCGCGCAAGTGGCCAAGGGACCCGGGGAACCAGTGACTAGGCGGGCGTGGCCTGGGAGCTGAGGTCGCGGCAGGGACGCACCTGGTTCCAGCGCACAGTCCCCGCTAAGCCTAAGCCCACGCCCGCGGCCCGGAGCTGCTCCGGGGGCGAGGCGAGGACGTCGAACTCTCCGAAGAGTCTACTCACCGCTTGCCGCGGCCGGGAATTCCTGTAACTCCCTGCGCACGGCTTCCAAAGCCGCCTCCGCCATGACCCTGCCGTCATGAGTCCCGAAAGGCCCTCCCGAGTCCCCGCCCCGCCCCCACAAGGCCACGCCCCCAGATCACCGAGCTCCCGCCCACAGCGACATCCTGACCCAAGATCACCGAGGCCCCGGCCCACACCCAGACATCCCGCCCCCACATATCCCGCCCCTCAAGGCCACGCCCCCAGATCACCGAGCTCCCGCCCACAGCGACATCCAGCCCCAAGGCCCCGCCCCCGAGCCGCCCCGGGAGCGAGACCTCCTTCTACTTCACAGGCCCGCATCCCAAAGTAATAAAGGATTGTGTTTATTGACAATTCCATACATCAATACAAATGGACACGTTAAAAACAGCCCGCAGTCCATAAGAGCCCGAGGAGGAGGAAAGCGCCACGGCCAGGACAAAGGATAAGTTATAAATAAGGGCCCTCAATCCTGGGCGGGGCAAATCTGGAAGGGGTGGAGCTTGCCAGTGGCCTCAGACATTCAGAGGGGGATGGGCGCCAGCCTGACCCTAGCCAGCGGGGAGGGCCAGGCTAGAGCCATACTTTGGGTAGGATGTTGCTGCTGTGAGCTGAGGGATGACCAACCCTCACAGGGCTGCTGGCAGAGGCAGTCCTGCAGGGACCACCTTGGCCTTTATGAGGGCCCTAGGCCGTGGCCTCATTGCAGCTTACCCATGCAGGTGACTGGGGTGGTAGAAAGTGGGGTGACATAGGCTTTTATCTGTCAGGTGCAGAGCAGCTGATGTGACAGGGCCAGGCATCCTTCAGTGCCTGGTTCCCTTCCGCCTATGCAGTCAGCAGGGTCTGGAGGGCTATCCAAGCTGGTGGTGAGTGGCCTCTGCAGCCTGAAGCTGTGCTAAAGCTGCCCTGACCTTTCGGGGGCAGAGGGAAGCCACAGGGGCCAGAGACACACACTCTTCACCCAACTCTGACAACCAATGCTCATTACTTGGTCTCTCTCTGCTGCCTACCATACTTCACGTCTGTCCCCTCTTGATTCTAGTCACTGCCCCACCCATTCAATACTAATCTAGCCTCGCACCTCTGCCACTTACCTGGCCCACTTCCCACCTTTCCAGTGTGTCTCTTGGTCCCTAGGCCTCCTTATGCAACCTCCAGCACCTGGGGAGGCTCCTGCCTGCCAGACCAGGTTCCCCCGAAGCACCTCCCACTAGCTAGGCCGGGACACCAAGAATCCAGATTTGGGTTTAGTGTATCCCATCTCTTCTGTGCCAGTCGTTGAATTGTACACGAGCCAGGTGGTGAAGCTGGGGCAGGATGTGAGGCAGAATCAAGCACACAGCAGCCATTCAAGTACTCAAGCAAAGAACATGGAGCCACGTGCATGTGTGTGCGTGTGTGTGTGCACGTGTGCGTCTGCATGTAGGAAGGTTTCATCTCATAGCCAAGGTCCTTAGAAGGTGGCCTGTAAACCATAAGGAAATTCCCACACAAGCTTCTGACTGAGCCTCTCTCAGGATGCAGAGAGCAGGTACCCTCTAGACTACAGCAGCCTGGTGGGGACCAGGGTGGGAGAAGAGGGGGAGGCCTGAGGAAATGGGTCAGGCTGCTATGTTTGCCCAGCCAAGGGCTTACTGTCCTGCAGCAATGTCCACAGCTGGTTGCACCAGGGCTGGCTGAGGTGTGCGGGGGGAGGGGGGGCGGTGGACAGGTAACAGACAATGCTAGGGGTCTCTTAAGGGGGCATGGGAGTGGAATGTGGAGGCTCGGGCCCTGATACCAACCGGGGCCTCCTAAAGGCAAGGAATGCCCCGGAGGGTCAGTGGGCTGTGAAGAATTGGGGCGAACCCCTGGCCTGCTCTGCAGCCAGGCGAGTGCAGCTGGTTTGGGAAGGGAAGTGGAGGTAGAAGTGAAGCTCCCCTTTGCAGATGGGTACTGACGACCCTCCGACCTCTCACCTCTACCCCACAGAATACCCTGTGTATGCTCCACCCCAGGGAGCTAGCTGATCCCTGCAGTAATTTCAAATGGCTTCGAAAATGGGAGGGCCACCCTGCCCGTTCCCCCAGGTGGGAAGGCCGCTGCCCTCCCACCCCTCACTGCACCAAGATGACTAAGACCTACGACCGACCCCTGCCACGAGCCACGAGTCCTGGGCTGTGGAAGCAGGAGTTCCAAGTACGTGAGGCAACAGTCAGGGAAATAAATTAATAAATACAGGGGCCTCCGAGGAGCAGGCGGCCCTCTTGAGCGCTGGTCCCTGCGAGCCACTCCAGGCCTCCACGCCGCTCGCAGCTTTTGGTGAGTGGCGAAGGAGCCACATTCCGTCCACTTGGGAGAGGCTGCGGGAACTCAGAGTCTGCGTTCCATGCGTCGCTCCACGGCTCGAAGCAGCAGCTCCGAGTATTGCTCCAGCAGGGTCTGTGTCTGCTCAGCTCCCACTGCCCCTGGGCTGCCCCCTGGGCTGGCCAGCACGGCCCCAGCCAGGGCCGCAAGCTCCTGCCGCACAGAGGAGAAGGTGTCTCTGAGGAGTTGAGTGATGCGGCTCTGCTCCACCGAGGGGGTCTTTCAGCTGGCCACCTGCAACAGGGCCCCGGGGGAGCTGGAGAAACTGGGGAGGGCTCCTCGCTCCTGAAAAGTAACAAAGTACAAAGTCCACCTTCCCCGGCCCAAGCTCTGCAAGAAAGCCCACACCCACCCGGGGCCCAGGAGCTCCAGGGCTAGTCTGAGGTGGCTTCCATCAGCCCCTCACAGACTGCCACCTGCAGGAGGGTCAATACAAAGAGCCGCTCTGGACAACAGGTGCGTGACAGCAACAGGCACCCACTGGGCTCCTCCTGAGGAAACTAGGGCAGGTGAACTCTCAGGGTGGTCCTTGGTGACTGGAGCAAGTCTAGCTCTCTGCCAGAAGTGTCCAAATAGCACTGGATCAATAGCCCTGCCTAGGCTCTCATCCACTGCCCAGGACTGGCCCACCAGCAGAGGACAGACCGTATCATGACTGTCCGGGAATCTTAGCATCTCCAGCAGCTGGCACTACAGTCCGGCCGCCTCCTGCCAGGGGACACACTTACCACATGGTAGAGCCGCATGGCCCAGCGCATGTTGTCCTGGAGCTCCGCCACAATATGTTCACACTGTTCCAGGCTCACAGCTGTGTCTGGGGGAGACAAATGGAGCTTAGTGAGGCCCCCTCCCCAGGGTCTGTGCATCCAGGAGAGGCCTCCCCACAGCCAGGCACCCTTCTCCCCTGCCCTGTCCTCTTCGCCCAACACTAAACAGAAAACAAGATCTAGAGGAGAGGGTCTGTCCAGCCCTAGGGCCAGGAGCTTTGTCTTTTGCCAATACCCTCAGTACCACTTGGTCCTCTTTAGCACTTTCGGTTCTTGGTCCTATGCTACCTCTTGCTCGGTGTATTCCCTCTCTCCTCTTTTGATACTTCCTGCACAATTTGAATTATGGTTTGGGTGAAGACTATTGAAAGAACCATGGACTTGGTAGGAGGGTCGCACCATGAGGGGTGTGAGATATGGACCAAGACAGGAGCAAACAGGACGCAACACGCCAGAGGCTGTACACACAAAAATGGAAGGGAGCCAGAGAGCGGCCAACAGAGACGGGAGAGAGAGGATGGGACAAGAGATGAGAGCTGGGGGCCGTGCACACCTGAGTCCTGGCTCAGGGCTGCCCCTGGCCTGGTGCACTCCACGGGGCTAGGAGTCTTCTCAGTGGATGGCGGCTGCACGCTCTCAGGGCCGTGGAGGAGACTGCTGACTGGCAGTTGCTGGGCACAGGGGCAGGTGGGCCCAGGCTGAGCTGGGTCCTCAATCCTAGGCTTGGGAATAACACCCTCCCCGAAGCATGCCCGCCTGTCAGGTGTACTGTGAGCCCTCCCCAGGCCTGCTGGGGAGCCAGGCCGCTCTGCCTCTCCAGGGGCCCGACGTTTGGTGACAGGTGAGAACGTGGACAGGGTAGGGCGGTCAGGCAGTGGTTTGGGGATGTCTAGAACCAGGTGGGCACGACTAGGCAGGGCCAGCTTGCTGAGTGGTGAGACTCGGACTGGAGACGGAGCTTGCAGTTCAGCAGTCAGACCCAGGTTCTCCCCGACAGAGATGCTGCAGGCTATCTTGGCCTTGGAGCTGGTGGAAGGGTTCTAGTAGGTGTGGGGCAGCGGTGGACAGCCATTTGCCTGCATCAGGGAGCCCAGGGCCTCTGGGGCCTTGGTCTCCCTGGTGAGCAATGGGCCTGGTACAGACGCCTCATTTGCAGAGGAGACAGGCAGGGCAGGGGTTAAAGAAGGCTTTCAGGGCCCAGGAGTGCTACCTGAGGAGGGTCATCCCAGGTGAGGTGTGACACCGAAAGGCCACATTAAGTTTACCCTCCTTTTCTCATGCTCTTGCACCCCGCATCCCACCTCCACCCCGAGGAATCCACCAGGCTCCTCACCCTGCGGCCCCAGGCTGTGCACAGACTGGACTTCATGGATTCCACCTACACAGCCGGCTGTGGCTGCTATCTTGGGGTCCCAGCTGCTGTCGGGGCTCAAACGGCATCGTGGCAACAGCATGGGGGCAGTCCAGGGTTGCCGGGGGAAGGCTCTGCTTCTGGGGGAGCGCCTGGGGGGTTGGCATCACTGCCTCTCGGCTGCTCACCAGACACCTGTGGTGCTTGGACGGGTCTGGACTGTAGGGCTGGGCTGGAGGCTACTGGTGATGGTTCCCTGTGGGGTGAAATGTGGATGTAGGCCTGGACAAGGTTCAGTGCTCCACCAGGCCAAGGTGGCAGGAGGGAGGGCAGGCACAGCGCCAAGACAACTGTCGCCAACCGTCATGGACATGGCAGACAGATGCCCTTAAGGGAGGCAGGGTGGGCCCTGCCGGGAGCCCTAGGCAGTCTCCATACCTGATTGGGGGGATCTGCACCTGCTGCAGGAATCGTGAAGAGATGCTCCGAGACTCTGTCCTCTCCGGCACCCGGACTGGGCCCCCTGCCAGGGGGACAGACATCAAGAATGGAGACAGTGGGCGGGCCCCAGCTTTCTACCTCCCCTGCAGGGAAGCCCAGGGTGGGATTCTGCCCTTGGACCCTCCTGTTCAGCTAGGTCATGTGGGGAGAAGGGCCATCTGCACTGGCCAAGTGCTGAGCCCTAAGTCCCACCTGGAGCTGCCCCATTGGCCAGGGTATCAAAGTGCTGTTTGAGAAACTGCTCCTGGTCCGGGGTATGGGGGCTGCCTTCCTGCAGCCTGTAGGAGCCAGTGCCTCCCTCCTCCTCTTCTTCTTCTTCCTCGCCCTCGGCTGGCTCTTCAGGGTCTGACGAGATGCCATCCACACTCAGGGGCTCCGTGCTCTCAGAGTCTGGAGGTGGGGAGCGGGGGGTAGGTATCACACTGCCCTGCCCCCATCTGCCACCAGATCCCCCCCCCCTTCACTCTACTGGCCTCACCTTCATTGGGGTGCTCAGGGCTGGAAAGAAGGCTGCTGCTGTCATCCACTGAACATGCGCTGTCCGGGCTGTGCTTCTCTGAGCCCCTGTTGCCTGGGTACACCCTCCCCAGGGCCCCGTGAGCCGGGGCCTGCACCTGGAACTCACTGTGACAAGGCATGGAGAGGAAGTGCAGTGAGTAGACAGCGGCAGGCCACAGCCTCCTTCTCAAACTCTGCCTGTGAGCAGGCCAGAGGAGGGAGGGAAGAGGAGGCAGGCTAATCCTGAGAACCCTCCCTGAACAGCCTTCAGGGAGTAAAGAGTGCAAACCACTCCATAGGAAGGGGAAACTGGGGGCTGCCTGACCCCTCGAGGCTGGCCAGGGCAAGACCCTTGCCTGGTATCCAGGGTGGGGCTGTCACTCAGCTCTGGGTAGACAGTCCGATCTTCTATGGGAGCAGACTCCAGATCTTGGGCAAAGACCCCTTCCTCATGGGACAACAATCGAATAACGTGGGAGCAGGAACAGAGTTGGGAAACCTACGGCCAAAGGGGCTTTTCATTCTGGGAACACACAAAGGCACACTACTGCAGTGGCTGACGGGAGAAGGGACCCTGGTGAGCGACTGGGCGAGGACTTATGGAGGGGAGCTAAAAGCCAGCCTGGGCCCAGCTGGAGTTCTGAGATCAGTGCCCTGGGCTGCCAACGTCCAGCCACCAGGTACCACCAAGGGTCCTCCAGGTCGCCACACCCAAGACAAAGGCCACCTTTCCCTCTCCCCACTGCCCACCCCAAGCACCATCCGCTCACACACACCCCCACCCCCACCCACCCCTGCAGCTTGGGTTACCTTGTGCACTGCAGAACAGAGCCAGACCGAGGCTGCAACTTACTCACCTGGCTAGCGTGGGAGGCCTCAGAGGCTTGCTAACCAGACTTCCCAGGACCAGAGAGGGTCTTGGCCAGAGAGTGCTGGTTGGAGTCTTCAGAGCTCAGAACTAGCGTGTCCAGCTGCCGCAGGTCCAGCATGGAGCGAACACTCAGCGCCACCCCCGGCTGAGCCCAGCGGCCCTTTCTTCTGGGTCCATGGTTGGATGCAGGAGCTGGGCCCAGGAACCCGGTCTCCTGTGTGGGGAGCGGGGCAGCAGGAACACTAACAGACACTCAGATAGCACTTACTGCATGCTCTGTATGCCCTTAACATTAGCATTCACTAACGTTAAGTATTCACTCACTTCATCCTCACAATAACCTCTTATCCACTTCTGACAGGCGAGGAAATGGAAGCACAGGTTTGTGTACCTTGGCCAAGCCCACAGTCTACGTAAGTCTGGTTCCAGAGCTCTACCCTTGCCATCACCCAATATCCTCTCACCCTGCTCTTCGCCTGTGAGCCAGGTGTCTCTAAAAGTCCCCTGCGACTGGGGACAGCCTGCACAGGGCTCCAAAGTTCTTTCACTGCACCAAGGACCAAGGCAGGGCCCAAACTGGACATTGCAACCAGTCAGCATGCCCTGAAGACACCTCACCACCACCACCCCGAAAACTGCTGCTGCTGGCCCAGGAGCTGGGGTAGAGGAGATGTGGGACTGCCTGGTCCCTGCTCTCTACACATCGGTCCGTCCGTCCAGCTGCCTATCTGTGTTGTCTGGCAAGAGCCTTCTTCCACTAACACAGTGGTTCTCAACCTGTGGGTCAAGACTCCCTTGGGGGTCGAATGACCCTTTCACAGGTGTTGCCTAAGACCATCAGAAAACATATTTCCGGTGGTCTTGGGAACCGAGACACCGCTCCTCTATCCATCTCCAGGCGAGTCCACCCACATGCAGATACACCCACATGCATGGGCCTGGCATGAAGACTGTTACCTATGCTAAACCATGCTTCAAGACACATTTCAATTATTTGTCATTAGAAATAACTATTTCACAGTCTGAGCCAACAGATCCATGCCCTGCTGTCTTGACTTCCGGGAAGAGGGTGACTAAGTAACATATACCAGAGGGACTCCACAGAAATCAGCCGAGGAGAGTAACTAAGCAGGAAATTCAACACAGCTAGATCGCAGGAGGAGCATTATAAAGATAAGTAGGCGCAGACACACAGCGTTTTGAGGAGCTGGGGGCTTTTGGCTTACCACAGTGGAGGCCAGCTAGGGTTGGATCATTTGGAGCCAGAGCAGGAGCTTAATCTCAACACATCACAGCTTGCCTACACCAAGGGCAGGGATTAAACCCTTGCAGCCGCACAGGCAGGGATCAGGGCTCAGCTGCATTGTTACTCTTGTTTCCCTCTCTTCTCTCTAACCCCCCCTGTCTCAGCAGTCTTAGTTGTTTGTTTATTTTTTTCTCCTCTTTGTCTCTTCCCTGTTCTCTCACACACCACTGCTGATGTCCAAACCACTCGCCTCAGCCTAGGGCATCTCCGCCTGCGCCCCACCCAGTTAGGTGAGCTCCGCCCTGTGCAGCGTAGCCCGAGGATTGGGAAATCCCAGCCAACCTCCACCAGGAGATATCCCGCCCAACTTCTAACTGGAGAATTCCTGACTGTGAGGCTGGGGGAGCTCCTATTTTTCCTCTGTTGTCCCAAGTGACTGAGGGAACTTCCTCCCATTTCAAGATGCTGCAGGAACCTCTGCCCAACCTCCACAGTGATCTACCTAGCCAGAACAATTCCGCCCACCATTCTCCGTAGTCTACACCAAAGCAGGCAACAGACCATCGTTCAGGGGCACTCCCCTGAGAGATAAGCCACAGGAGGATAAAGCGGTAGGCTAATTCCATAGGGAAATTAGCTGTAGGCAGTTCAAGGCAGCATTCCTACAAGTCTCCCAGAGGAAGCCAGTGCTCTTAGACAACCTGGAAAATGACACCTGGCTCAGCTTAAACAAAGCAACGCAAACACCAATCAGTCCTAAGGACCTCATAGACACAAAAACAGGACAAAAAAGGCAATGGCAGAAGACATCCTGAACATAAGGACATGCATAGAAGAAGCAGACAATGAGCTGCCGCACAGAAAGAAATTTCCAAATGCTGCTTGGAGTCAATATGAGGGATATGAGGGAAACAATACAGAAAAAGGATGAAATGAAACAGGAGATAAAGTCCATACAACAAAGGGAAGCACAAGAGCTTAGGGAGGAGATAACAAAAAGCAATAGTAGACTAACAGACCTGAGAATGGACTGGGGGAAACAAAGAACTACATCAGTGACTTGGAGGACAGCCAAGCAGAGTTTAACAAATGCAAACAAAAATCTAATAAGATCATCACAGAAGCGGAAGAAAACCTAAGAGCTATGTCTGATGCTATGAAGCAGAACAACATTAGAATTATTGGCTTACGAGAGGAAGGTACAACAAAGAAGTCATCAGCAACCACAATGAGAGAATTCTTGGATGAAAACTTCCCCAGCTTAATGAATAAAAATCAGGCAACCATTTAGGAGTCTGAAAGAACACCACCTAGACTAAATCACAAGAACTCACCAAGGCACATAATAGTTGAACTATCCAACTTAGAGAAAAAGGAGAAAATCATGAGGGCAGCTAGGGAAAAACAAGCAATCACATATTAATGTTCCCAAATAAGAATATGCTCAGACCTATCAGCAGAAACTATAAAGAGGTGAGAGTGGAGTAACGTAGTCCAAAAATTGAAGGAAAACAATGAAAACCCAAGAACACTCTACTCAGCCAAATTATCAATCAAGATAGATGGACAAGTAAGAGTCTTCTCAGACAAGGAAAAACTCAAAGAATAAGTTATAAGAAACCCAGCCCTACAAAAGATCCTTGCCAACCCAGTATGGGCAGAAGAACAGCACTCACCAAGCATAAATAAGAGACCGCCACATAGAATAACCTCACCCAGAGGTCAACAAAGAGAAAATAGACCCCAAGATAGCATTGGCTTAAGGATGGAAAGAAGTCAAGAATGATACACACACACAAACATGCACAACACACTAATGAGAATTGAAAGTAGGCAAACACCCAACATAAAAGGTGTAAGATGACATCACAGAGTCCATAGATGGAGATAATAACCACGAATATCAGTGTCCTGAATTCAGGCATTAAAAGACTGAGGCTAGCAGACTGGCTTCGAAAACACAACGCACCAACCTGCTTCCTGCAGGAGACACATCTCAAAGCTACAGACAAAAATAGGCTGAGGCTCAAAGGCTGGAGAAAGGCATACCAAGCAAAGAGGAATTCATTTAAAAGCAAGGGTTGCAATCCTAATCTCAGATAAAATTGACCTCAAATTGCAAGCCATAAAAAGAGATAAGGAAGGAAACTATATAATGCTCAAAGGAATGGTATACTAAGAACCTCTAAGCAGTCTAAAGATATATTCCCCAAATGAGAGACCTGATGAATATGTCTACCAAACACTCCAAAAGTTGGAAAAAGAAATCACAGCCTCAACAATTGTAGTGGGGGACTTCAATGCACCTCACTGAGAAAGACAGATCACAGGGAAAGAAACTCAACAAGGAGGCTAGAGATGTAAACGTTACAATTAGACTATTTGACCTGATAGACATTTACAGAGCTATTCATCCAAATACAAAAAAATCACATGGCTTTCAAGCCCACATGGCAGAGACCACATGCTGGGACATCAGGCGAATCTACATAAATTTAAACACATTGATATCCTTACAGACCTCTCTCTCTCTCTGAACACTGTGCCATAGGGCTGAAAAGGAACAAAAGGAAGACAAAGAAAACAAGAGAAAACAATTGGAGGATCAATAACTCTCTACTGCAAAAAGAGTGCATACTGGCACAGATCAAAGATGAAATTGGGAAATTTCTAGAAACCAATGAGAATGAGAACACAATGTACCGAAACTTACAGGACAGAGCAAAGGCAGTTATCAGAGGAAGTTTCATAGCAATACATGCACACATGAAAGAGGTAGAGACTCATGATTGATATGCAGGCCAAAAAATTCACAACTAGACCACAGTCAGCAGGACAATCCCACTAATAGGAAAAGAAAAGAAATAATAAAAATTAGGGCTGAGATTCAAGAGTGAGAAAATAATAAAATTATGGAAATATTTAAAGCTGCTAAAAGTTGGTTCTTTGACAGGATAAACAGAATCAACAGACAGCTGGCAAACCTAACCAAAGAAAGGAAGGAACAAATTTCAACAGCAGGAATGAGGGATGAAAGAGAGGACATTACAACAGACCCTAATGAAATCAAACAGATAATTACACAGTACTAGGAAGGATTGTACGCCAATGAACTCAACAACTTGGAAGACATGGACACATTCTTGGAAAAACAATCCCTCCCTAGACTATCCCCAAAAGACGTCGAGAACCTCAACAGACCCATAGCAATAGGATAACTAGAACAGGTTATCAAGGGATTACCAACAAAAAAAATCCCGTGGACCAGATGGATTCACTGGAGAATTCTACCAAGCACTTAGGGAAGTACTAAGACCAATCCTACACAAACTCTTCAGGAACATAGAAGAAGACGGCAAACTCCCGAACTCCTTCTACGAAGCTAGTACACCTCTGCACAAATAATTCACCATGACCACGTGGGATTCTTACCAGGGATGCAGGGATAGTTCAACATACGAAAGATCACTAGTACCATTCGCCACATTGACATGAAAAACTAAGACCCACATGATAATATCGATAGATGCAGAAAAAGCATTCGACAATATCTAACAACAATTCCTGTTTAAGACACTTGAGACGATAGGAACAGAAGGAAACTTCCTCAAGATAATACAAGCTATACATGAAAAAAAAACAACAGCCAACATGGTAGTCAATGGAGAAAAGATGCACACAATCTCACTGAAAAGGGGGACCAGACAAGGATGCCCTTTGTCCCCTCTCTTATTTAACATTGTACTGGAGGTTATGGCTAACAGCATAAGGCAAAGAAAAGACATCAAAGGTATTCGTCTGGGGAAGGAAGAGGTGAAACTATCGTTATTTGCAGATGATTGATTTTATATATGGAAAGTCCCAAAAGCTCCACAATGGGAGTACTGGAAGCAACAGAGGAGTTTGGCAGAGTGGCAGGATACAAGATCAACAAACAGAAGTCCATCGGACTGTTATACACATCGGATAAGACCACAGAAGAGGAGATCAAAAAGGTGGTACCCTTCACAATAGCCAAGCACAAGTTCAAATATCTAGGGATATACCTGACTGAAAAAACAAAAGAGCTATATAAGGAAAATTACAAAACGCTATTACAAGAAATCCAGAGTGAGCTCAACAAATGGAAGAATATCCCATGCTCGTGGATTCGAAGACTCATTTTAGTAAAGATGTCAGTTCTGCCCGAGGCAATATATAAGTTTAATGCAATCCCGATACAATTACCCTCATCTTTCTTCAAAGAAATGGAAAAACTGATTACCAACTTCATATGGAGAGGAAAGAAGCCCAGAATTAGCAGAGACTCCTCAAGAAGGACACAGTGAGAGAGCTTGCTTTACTTGACTTTAGCACATACTATACAGCTACAGTTGTCAAAACCGCATGGTATTGGTGTGACAGATACTCAGACCAATGGAAAAGAACTGAAACCACAGAAATAAAATCATCAGCATACAGAAAACTGATCTTTGATAAGGGCCAAAAAATGTCCAGTGGGAAGCAGATGCCGCTTCAACAAGTGGTGCTGGAAAAATGTGATATCTACCTACAGGAAATGAAGCAAGACCCTTATCTCACTCCATGAACAAGAATAAACTCAAGGTGGATGACAGACCTTGAGGTAAAACCCCACACTATCAGGGCCATCAATGAGGGAATTGGGACTAACTTGAGTTCTTTGGCACAGGGAATACAGAGGCTATCAGAAATAGGGAAGGACACAAACACAGAGAAGGCACAAATTGACAAGTGGGATATACTGAAGATAAAACACCTGTGTATATTGAAAGAATTCACCAAGAGAGTCCATGGACTGGGAAAACATCTGTAGCAATGACACATCAGACAAAGGTCTTATTACTAAAATCTACAATACTCTGCTAGCTTCCAAAAAGAAAACAAATTTAATTTCCCGCAGAGGTGGGCAAAGGACCTGAACAGAAGTTTCAAAGAGTCTGAAAACCGAATGGCCAATAAACATATAAGAAACTGTTCCTTATCTTTAGCCATAAGAGAAATGCAAATTAAAACAACAATGAGGTATTACCTAACACTCTCAAAGGTAGCCCAATTCAAAAAATCAGAAAGCAAGAAGTGTTGGAGGGGCTGTGGGGAGACAGGAACTCTCATCCACTGCTGGTGGACCTGTAGGTATGTACAACCACTATGGAAATCAATGTGGTGATACCAAAAACAAATGGAAATTGAGCTACCAAATGACCCAGCAATCCCACTACTGGGCATATAACCAGAAGGAGCAAGAAACAAACCATGGCCAGACATCTGTGCTCCAATGTTCATCGCGGCACAGTTCACAATTGCAAGGAGTTGGAAACAAACCAAATTTCCAACTGATGAGTGGATTATAACACTGGTGCATACATACAATGGAGTACTACGCATCAGTAAAAAGCAGTGATGAACATATGAAGCCCATCGCCACATGGGAAGAAGTGGAGGAAATCATGCTAAGGGAAGTAAGCCAAGCACAAAAGGACAAGTACAACATGAGTCCGAGGTAAGCTTAAAAAAATGCAAAAGGGGCATGGGAAAAAGCTATTGTATACAAACATTCCTGGAGTTGAAGACCAGGTAGTATGGTAGTGACCAGACCAAATTCAGGGATATATATGGTAGCCAAATAAAAAGGAAGGGGGGAAAGGATAAAAATAAAAAAGAAATGGGTAGTTGGGGCCCAGGGCACTAACCCACCCAAGGGGAGGGTATTGTTTATATCTCCACAGGGAAAGAGGGACCAGATTTCAACCCGGTGCTCCAAGATGTAAATGCAACATGCCGGTATGGAGTAGGGAACCAGTGGAGAGGTCTGAGGGTCCGGCCCCAATCTCAACTATGTGGACAGCCGCCCCCCAGCCCCCCTGTGAAGAATCTATTTCAGAGGACAGCACTGAATCTACAGCTCAGGGAGAGGGGCATGTCTGATCAAAGCACATGGGAGCAAATGATGGGGGAGGAAGAGAGAGTGGAGCACATCCTGGCCCACCAAGCCTTGAGGACGATATTCCCGCTCAGAGCAGCCAATCCACAGAGAAGACCATATGGCCGACCCCACCACGAGACATGGCATCCCTCACTGACCCATAACCCTACAGGGGACAACAGTGGAGATAACAGTGTGGGAATTAAACCCGATCTGATCCCACCACATGGAGGCCAAACACTAAGGGTGTGGGAACAGAACAGCAAGGAGAACAGAGCAACGAAGTCCCCAGGGAATACCAAAACTAGCCTTTGGGGCCAGGGCTTGGCATCCCATTAGACTCGACCGGAAAACACTCCTAAAAGCCAACAAACAGTCCTTGAACGAACTACAAGCTTTTCTTTTTTGCTTGTTGTTGTTTTGTGTTTTGTTTTGTCATTGGCTTTTTGTTGTTGTTTTGTTGCTTGGTTTTGCTCTGTCTTTTTTGTGTGTGTGCCTCTTATTATCTCCGCAAGTCTGTCTAAATAAGACAGGCTGGATGAACAATCTGGAGGAGAAAACAACCAGACCGACAGTTCTGGGGGGACATGGGAGAGGGGGAGGTGGGGGGAAAGGTAGTGGTGTTAACAAACCCAGAGACCAGGGAACAAGTGATCCAAATCGGTGGTGACGAGGGTGTAAGAGGCCTTGTAGGGTTTGATCAAGGGTAATGTAACCAGAGGAATTACTGAAACCCAAATAAAGGCTGAGCATGACAGTGGGACAAGAGGAAAGTCAAAGGAAATAGAGGAAAGAGCTTGGGAGCAAAGGGCATTTATAGAGGTCTAAATAAAGGCATGTACATATGTAAATATATTTATATATGAGGATGGAAAAACAGATATAGGTGCATATATTTATAGGTTTAGTATTAAGGTAGCAGATGGACACTGGGCCTCCACTCAAGTACTCCCTCAATGCAAGAATACTTTGTTCTATTAAACTGGCATTCCATGATGCTCACCTTCCCAACACGATTGCTGAACACAAAATGTGTGATCATGAGGTGCCGAAGGGATCAAATATCAGGCATCAAAGAACAAAAAATTCTACCATTGTGTGCTCACCTTCCCGATATAATCACTGAAGAAAAATGGGTGCATAAGCAAATGTGGTGAAAAATGCTGATGCTGCCCCACTATCAAGAGATATAGCACCTGGATTTTTAAAGGCTTGAAGGTACACAAGCAGACGTCTAGCTCAGAAGCAACAAAGCCCACATGGAAGAAGCACACCAGCCTGTGTGATCACAAAGTGTCAAAGGGATGAGGTATCATGCATCAAAGAACCAAAAACCATATCATTGTGAACGAGGGGGAATGTGAAGTGGGAACCCAAAGCCCATCTGTAGGTAACTGGACATCCCCTTACAGAAGGGTCTCGGGGAAGAGACGAGGCAGTCAGGGCTGTGTAGCAACAATGAAATACACAACTTTCCTCTAGTTCCTAAATGCTTCCTCCCCACCCACTATCATGATCCCAATTCTACCTTACAAATCTGGCTAGACCAGAGGATGTACAGATAGGAACTGGAAACACAGGGAATCCAGGACGGATGATCCCTGCAGGACCAGCGGTGAGAGTGGAAATACCGAGAGGGTGGAGGGAGGGTGGTGTAGAAAAGGGGAACTGATTACAACGATCTACACATAGCCTCCTCCCTGGGGGATGGACAACAGAAAATTGGGTAAAGGGAGACGTCAGACAGTGTAAGATATGACAAATGAATAATTTTAAATTTTCAAGGGTTCATGAGGGAAGGGAGGGGGGGGAAGGAGGGGGAAAAATGAGGAGCTGGTGCCAGGGGCTTAAGTAGAGAGCAAATGTTTTGAGAGTGATGAGGGTAACGAATGTACAAATGTGCTTTATACAATTGATGTACGTATGGACTGTGATATTAGTATGAGCCCCAAATAAAATGATTTCAAAAAATATTTCACAGTATATAATTACATGTTGTTTTGTGAAGAATCACTGCGCTTTAAGTATGTTCAATTTGTAGCAATAAATACATCCTGCATATCAGATATTTACATGATGATTCATAACAGTAGCAAAACTACAGTGATGAAGTAGCAATGAAAATATCTTTCTGGTTGGGGTTCCCACCACATGAGGAACTGTGTGTAAAGGTCTCGGCATGAGGAAAGTGGAGAGCTACTGCTCTAACAAATGCTCGGGGTCCTGAGCTGGCCTCCTCAGGGCGCGCTCTCTGGATTGCTGCTCTTGGGACCTTCAATTTCCCGATTTCAGTTCTGTTTGGCCCGTGACATCCCCCTTCCAGTCCCAACCTCACCCTGGTCCTCTGACCTCGTGGAGCCCACGCAGGAAGTACCCGAGCTTCCCTGGGCCCTCACTAGGATCCGTAGTTGCTTTACCTCCTTCCACCCCAAGGCCCTCCCTTGGCCTTTAGGATGGTGACTTACCCGACTCATCTCCCAGTGGGACAGGCTTCATGGCAGGGCTGAACTAGGGACCGAGGCTAGACAAAAACAATCAGTCAAAGGGTGTGGCTCCTGCCCACCCATGCGCAGAGCCCCGCCCCCCACAGCACTGCCACAACCCCACAGTTCCAGGCAGCCCACATGTCGCTGCTCCATACGCAGAGGCCACCTGACTCCTTCAGACCTGAGCCCCACAGACCTGGTTCCTTCCTGATGCTCTTGACTGGAACAGGCAGAGCAGGGAGTTCTTCTTCTTCCGGCCCCTCCTCTACTCCCTCCTTGTCACTGTCTGACGAGAGAGCTGCTCCAGCAGAGAACACTAGGGGGACTTTGTGCCTGAGTCTGAGACAAGGAAGGGCAGAGGGAAAGGAGGCTGAGTCTGGGAAGAGGGCACCAGGTGGACTTCATGTGAGAAGATAGGTCTTGGGAGGAAGAAGTGGCTGGCTGACAGATCCTGGGCCCAGGAGGGCGGGCCAGAAAGACTGCAGCACACCATCTGGGCCCAGCTCCTCTTATTACCAGCTGGGCCCAGAAGCCCTTTGGGGTGATGATGGCCCTTGCTGCTTGATCCTTCGCTGATGCTTGCGCAGCTCAGCCAGTTGCTTCCGCATGCTGATGGTCATCTCTGAGCTCAGGCGCCACACAAATATACAGCTGGGACAGAAGCACAGAGTTGGGTCAGGGAGGGGAGGACAGCCTTTGGGAAGGGCAGTGTCATCAGTCCCTTCTCCCTGGGCAGCCGTCTACTGCCAGGTGCGGTTCAGCCCACAAGTATCCCTGTGCAGTCCCACATCCCAGAGACCACGGCCACCAAGCCCTGAGATGGAAGAGAGGAATAAGGCAGGAGACGTCCAGGGCCCAGACGAGACTCCATCCCCCAGGGAAGCTGCATCCGCTCACCTGTCCCCAGACACGGAGATGAGATGTTTGCAGTCATTACTGAATTTCATTCCAGTGACAATCTCTGGAAAGGAGCACAGAGCAGGGCCAGTGAGCCACCTTGAATTCTCACCCCAGGCTCAGCCAGCATCAGAGGCAGGTCTGCTCGTGAGCAGGGCCCATGCAGCTCTGCTGAGTCCCAAAAGAGGCCAAGTATCAGAGGTGGAGCACGGAGACTACACTCACCTGAGTACCCAAACATGGTGGCCACACACTCGCCTGAGGAGAAGTCAAAAATGGAGAGATTCTTGTCAGAACAGCTGGTGGCAATGTAGATCCCGGAGGGGTCTGTCTGCACCTGAGGAGAAAGCCACAGAGCTGGACAAGGACAGGCAGCCCTGGTCCTCTCTCTGTAGCCAGCACCCCTTTCTCCCAGGCCTGTGACCTCGTGTCCATCCCTCAGGGTCCGGACCTTGATGAGGGTGCCGTCCTCGCCCTGAGACCCTTTAAACAGCTTCTTCTGCTTCCCACTGCTGATGTTGAAGATGCTGAGGGAGAAGGTCTGCATTGTGCACCCAGGGGTGGCAGAAACACAGCCCTCCCTCCCAGCCCCACGTCCTTGGAGGGGAGCCACCGCCAACACCCAGGGAGCCACAACCTCCTGGGAATGGTAAGATTCTAAAGTGATATAAAATCCTAGGAAAAATGACAAAACGGGAACGTAATGTCTGGAGGCAGCCCCCCAGGGCATGAGGGAAGAAGGGGCACCCACGGAATATTTCGGTCCTGGCATCCAATGGCCGTGTACTTCCAGCTGGGCTCTACGTCCATGTCATAAAGGGTCGTCTTCCGAACCACGTGATGTGTCCGTGTAAACTGTACTCCATCTCCAGACTGCAGGGGGGACAGGTGGACAGACTCGAGAGCCCTGCTTTCATCTCCGTCACCTCCCCACCACCGACCTTGGGAAGCCCAGTGCCGTACCTTCTGTGCAGTGCGGAAGTAGATGCTCTTGTCTGCTCCACAACTGATCTTGCGGACTTGCCCATCGCTGGCTGTGAAGGAGGGGGCCCAGCTGTTTCCACGCTCTCAGCACAGGGGCTGCCGTTCCTTTGCCCTCCCCACCCACCCACCCACACAGTTCCGCTCTCACAGCTACTTTTCACCAGGACAGCCAACAAACAATGCCAGATGTGTCTTTCTGCCCTTAGCCCAGCCTGTCGGCTCAGCATGCCCTGGGCTGGGAGTCCATCACCTGTCGCCCCTATCCAGGCCAGCCTTCCCTTCTCATGGGGGTGGCAGGCAGGTGGCAGGGGTGGTAGGTGGCAGAGTGTGTCTAAGTGCTCTGCCCACACCTGCGAACTTGACAGCAGTGATGGAGGAGGAGTGCTCATCCAGCGTCTGCTGCAGGCTATACTCCCGCCCTGCGTCCAGCACATGGATCAGCCGGTCCCGGCTCAATGATGCCAGCAGCTTCATACCTGGGATGGGATGAACTCCGTCAGCTGATGAGTGCCCAGCACCCAGAGAAACTGAGCCCCACATCCTTAAGCCACATGAGCCATGGAGTCGGGCAGAGTTGAGATGCAGTCCTCCCCAAAGCCTTCAGAGACAACAAATGATCAAGAAGGATCACTAACTTTTTGGTAGCCAAAACAATGATCATCCCCATAGTCAAGAGGCAGGACAAGTATCAGTGGCTCTGGCCAGACTGGAGGGGCTCACTCAAGGTCATTCTAGGCCAGGGTCAGGTACCTGTGTCTGGCTTCGAGTACTCCAGGCACAGGATCTCTGACTCGTGGGCCTCTACCTTCAGCATTTCACTCAGGGACTGCAATTCGTGGACCCTGCAAAATGAGAAGAGAGGAGAGGCCGTTCAGTGCCAGGCAGCGGGGGAAAGAATCATCACCCGCCCCCTTCCACCTTTTCCTCTCCATCAAGAGCTGTTTTACTTTACCTTTTGGGTTGAACCTTTAGACTTAGAAAAATGAGTCAAGATATGTCACATTCAACTCTCTCACCTGGTCTCCCTTCGTATTAATGTTTTAGGTAATACAGTACACAGTGATAAGGACCACGGAGGTCACACTGGTACAACACTATTAGACTTTATTTAAATGTCACCAGCGGGGGTTGCTCTGAGCTGGAATCAACCCAATGCCAATGAGTTTGTTTGTTTATCCAGGATCCTAGGAGCCCCCACGGCACACGAGTGTCATCTGTCCCAGTCTGGAACGGCTTTCAGTCTTTGTTGTCTTTACTACCCTGACACCTGGGAGAGTGTGATAAGTTACTCTGGCTGGTGTACCTCAAATGGAGGTTCCCTGATGTTTCCTCATGACTATCCTAAGTTCCTTATACATTTAGGTCAAGAATACCAGACACAATGCTAGGAGGAGGCTGCATGGAAAAACAGAACTAAAAGAAACTTTCAATCAACGTTTGTTGTTCCACATTTTTCTGGGTCTTTGAACTGATATGAGCCAATTGAGTTGTGGGCTGATGAACTGAATGTGAAATTGACCTGTTTTCAAAAAGATTGAATGATCTGGAAGGCTAAATGGAATGGGGAAACGTGTGGTTTAAGTCCTTGAAAAGTGATATGGGGACCTTCCAGGAACCTGCTTCATGACGCCAATTTGCTTCCAACACTGTGGATAGTGACACACATTCAGTGAAGCAAGTGCTTGGCTGCCAATTTTGAACCGGCTCTATTATTGCCTACTCAGCCTATCCAGACATTTCCTTGCAAACTGGCATAATTTTTTTAGCCAAATAAGTTTCTAATGGCTTATTTTTTCAATTTACACAAACCACATTATTTAATAACAAATTTTTTTTAATCTCCACAAATGAAAAGGTGGTTATAAAGTATAAACACCAGGGTTATTGGGTAAAAGGGACTGCAGGACACAGGGTACTAGGAACTTCAGAAGCCTAGGGATTTGGGTGGAAACACTGATTGAGGCACACTAAGACACCGCTTGACGTGGAATAGCCCTCATGCGGACCTACGGAGTGTGATATCTAGGCAGTAAGCCCTCCTACTCAGTCACAATCACCGACTCATCAGAACTGTTTTAGAGTCAGGGGAGACTGCATATAAAGTCCCCAGAAAGGATCATTGTCCAGGCTTTTGTCTGAACGCATCAATATATTAAAGATACTTGCTTCTGTTTGCATCACTTTTATCCCTATCATTCTTCTCATGCAGCCAAAACTCAGTCACAGGCGGATGGCAACTACAGTAACCAGACTGTTCTGTCTGACTTCTACGTTAGGACACATATACCATCTGAATAAACCCTTTGATTCTGTGTCCCTCTCCTTCCCATAGACAAAACTGCAGCCAGCACCAGACCTTAAACCTGCAGAATAAGAGTTTGTCAAAAGTCTAGAAAGAGCAGTCAATAACCTGGAAACCTAGCCTGCAGAAGAGAAGACACAGAATCAAAAGCTACCACTGAAAAAACAAAAAAAAGCTCCAGGTGGGTGTCATTCAGACAACCGATTCCAATGAAAACACTTGAGCTTCTCACAGTGTAAAATTGATTTTACTTCCGTACTATTGTAATTCAAACAGTTTCCCCTATCTCACCTCCAAATGTAACTCCAGCAGATTCAACTATATTAAAGAAGAGGCAATTATTCTGGTGTTTCCCCTGCACCGATTATGGAGCCTCAAACAGTTTTACTATTCTCAGCTGATGCCTTAGATTTTCAAGTACTGGAATGTGAAGGAAATAATAAAATGCCGCGTTACACAGGCTGCCTTCAGTGTTGCCTTACCCACATTTACGTTTTTCATTTCTAGAGTGCCTCAACATGGGGTTTTTTGGGGGTCAAAAACCATTATCATTTCCATCATCAGTTGTTGATGGGAAATTTTACATCCTGCAGGTTCCGGTATACAATAATTACATTAAACAATGGAGCTTTTTGTACCTTCCTGTTTTTCACAACAGGTTATGCTCACAGATATTGTTAGCTTATCATGCCAAATGTCCAAGATGGACAGGGCAGAATGATTCATGCATTGGTTACTTTAGCTTTGCAAGTTCTCGAGTATCTTGATTTTGAAATTCTGTATAGTAGGATGATGCCTTAGCCAGTTAAATGCTACTGTTTCCAAGCCTCACGTACGCTCAGACATATCTGAGCAGAAGCCACATTATCTACGTGAAACAGCTTTGGGTGCTCCACAGCTATATGCAGATGCCCACCAAATATGAGATTATTTTGCTTTCTCTGTCTTGGCTTTTACTAGCAGTCAGCCTCATTTCATCTCTTTTATAGATGGTTGAAGACTGTGTGGATTCTGGGTGGCCTATGGGATAATGGTGGGGTTATGAGATTAAAAAGATCTTGTAGGGAAGTTTTCTTGATGTGCATTTAATATTTAATTACAACTCTCTTTTATACTCGTGTGTCTGTGGTTTTCAACATCTAAAGTGCACAGATTGAAACATTCCCATAACTGAGTGAACCTCCTTTCTGTCATGTCTATAAGTATTTCTCCTTCCGATGGGCAGCTGGACAGTAATTTATCTGGGGAACGTCTGGTAAACCAAGACAATGGTGCTTCCCCAGCTTTCTGTGATGAGGGGCCTGACCATTGGTTACCTTTATAAAAGACATCTGACACGTCCTAGTGATGTCTGTTCCTGGGATCATACAGGCTTCCTCTTCCTCGCTTGGTCCTCTTGGTAGGTGCTATCCAGTTGGTCTGCTTCAAAGCAACCCCAATGTACAGGACAAGGAAAGCCTTGCCAGTCCTGGGCTACACTCACATCTTTCTGATGTTTGAACCCATCTTTGCAGCCCCCATGTCCATGCATCTTGCAAACGGCCGGCTCTTTGTCACTGGCCCTCCCCTTTAATCTGACCAGAAGGGTTCGCCATCTGGCCCTCTCTCTGACAAAGTTCTGCTTTGGTTTACTAGTCCTCCACTACCTCACAGTGTTTCCATGATTAGCATAAGGTTTTCAGGGGTGTATTTCATCATCCTCAGTTTGTCCTTAGTCTAGAAACCCTGCTGCGCACTTTGCCCTTTACATGACATTGCTGGCATTGGAAATAGCAGTGACCTGCACTCTGACCTTCCTTTCTGTACCTAGATACAAATGGACAGATTTTAAACAGGTCACAGTTTATCATCGGCCCATGTACCACCTTTGGAGCAGCATTGGGGTAGATAATAAATCACGAGTAGTCCTGCACAAGGAGATTGAGCACTCGTTTCTGAGTGGTTACAAACACCAGCCGCTCCAGGCGCACAAAAGGTGCTTTTATTTCCAGTAAAGGGTTAACAACCTCAGAAACCCAGATGGGCAGTTCTTTCCACCTGCAGCCACCATCACTGCATGTGTTTGTTAAGTTGGAGGAGGACATTGTGGATTGGGGTGGGACATATGAGCCAATGTTGGACTTGTAGACTTGGGCGGCACTGGTTTGGGATTTTTTCTCCATGTGCATTTACCCTTTATCTAAAGCTCTCTTTTATACATTTCAGTTTCTGTGGATTTATTTCTCTAATGTAATCAGACTAACACAACTAATATAAGAAAAGGCGTTTACACAAGTAAGCACCCGTTTCCGCTTGGGAAAGACACTAAACAGTGAAAAGCTATTTTCCTCCATGCCATCTCTGGGTGGCACAAACAGTTAATTGCTCAATTCATAACTAAAACGATCATCTGAACCCATATGGTGGTACCTCAGAAGACAGACCTGGTGGTCTGCTTTTGAACCCTCACACAGCCTTGCAGCCCCTATCTCACACGGTTCACTTTGGCTCTGCACACCTGGTAGTTTCATGACTTGGAATCTACTCCACAGTAACTGTTTGGATGAAAGGTACTCAATCTGAGTTATGACCGGCCTCATCCCGACGATTCTGTCAAGAGGCAGTCCTGACCGAAGTAAAATACCTCATGATTCTAGCTTTTCTTTTCTTAATTTTTTCCACAGGTAGTTAAAAGACTTTATTAAGAAGGCTTTGAAGTCAAAAGTAACACTCTTAATAGAATTTTCTTTCATCCTTTAAGTTGGCTCTGCAAATATATAATCAGTGATTCAGCTGTAAGATCAAATATCCGTTAATTTATTAAAATAAAATATATTTTGGTTCTTTAAATTTATTTCATAAAGTACATATTTCCCTTTAAGTTCCCTACTTACACAAAAGAGGTAAAAAATAAAAACAAACACAAAATATAAAATCCCCAACAAAACAGTAACTGAGCATCTCGATACAGGGGACTGCACTGGAGACACAGTGTGGGAATTGCATCTGACCTGATCCCACCACACCGAGGCAAATCATTGAGGGAGTGCAGCAGAACAGCAAGGGAATGGAGTGGCAGGGTCCGCAGGGAATGTTGAAAGTGTACTTTGGGGCCAGGGCTTGGTGCCCCAACAGACTGGACTGGAAAACGCTCCTAAGGGCCAGCAAACGATCCTTGAACGAATTACAAGCCTTTCTTTTGTGAAGTGTTTTGTTTTGTTCTTTGTCATTGGTTTGTTTTTGTTGTTGTTTTATTGTCTGTTTGTATACTGTTGCTTTGTTTTCCTCTGTCTTGTTTTCGTGCATGTTAGTGACAGGCTGGTTGAACTATCTGGAGGAAAAACAATAGGACAGACAGTTCCGGGGGAAAGACAGATCCGGGTGGGGGAGGGGGAGGAGGGTAAGGTAGTGGTGTTAATAAACACAGGGACAAGGGAACAACATGGGACCCAAAATGGTAGTCAGGGGGGAGTGACAGGCATGATGGGGAACGATCAAGGGTAAGGTTGCGTAGAGAAGAGGTATAGCTGTAGCCCAGGTGGGGACGGAGCAGGGTGGTGGGGCAGGAGGAAAGTCAAGGGAGAGGGAGGAAGGAGCTGGGAGTCAAGGGGCCTTTATGGAGGTCTAGACAAAGACGTGTACATGCAAACATATATATGAGGATGGGGAAAGAGCTCTAATTGTCTACATTTATAGGTTTAATATTAAGGTGGCGGAAGGACCTTGAGCCTCTACTCAAGCAGTCCCTCAATGCATGAATACTTTCATTTATTAAATTGGTACTCTATGATGCTCACTCTCCCGACACAACTGCTGAAGCCAAAGTGGGTGAACAAGTAAATGTGGTGAAGAAAGCTGATGGTGCCCGGCTATCAAAAGAGATAGTGACTGGGGTCTTAAAGGCTTGAAGATAAACAAGCGGCCATCTAGCTCAGAAGCAACAAAGCCCACATGGAAGAACACACCAGCCTGAGTGAGCGAGTGATCCCAAAGGGATCAATTATCAGGCATCAAAGAACAAAAAATCATCATATCATTGGCTGCACACCTCCATGATAGGATCGCTGAAGACAAATGGGTGCATAAGCAAATGTGGCGAAGAAAGCTGATGGTGCCCGGCTATCAAAAGAGAGAGTGTCTGGGGTCTTAAAATAAACAAGCGGCCATCTAGCTCAGAAGCAAAAAAGTCCACATGGAAGAAGCACACCAGCCAGTGAGATCACGAGGTGCCAAAGGGACCAGGTATAAGGTATCATGCAAAAAAAAAAAAAGAATGTGTGTGTGTGTGTGTATGTGTGTGTGTGTGTGTATACCACATTGAATTAAGAGGGAAGTGCAGAGTGGAGACCCAAGGCCCAAGTGTCGGCCACTGGAGATACCTTCATAGAGGGGTTTAGGAGAGGATACGGGGCAGTCAGGGTGCAAGGTAGTACCAACAAGAGCACAGCTTTCCCCCAGATCCTGGATGCTTCCTCCCCCCAGCTACCATGATCCGAATTCTACCTTGTAGTGCTGGATAGGGCAGAGGTTGTACACTGGTAAATATGAGGGCTGGAGGCACAGGGAATCCAGGGTGGATGATATCTCCAGGAGCAAAGGTGTGAGGGGCGATGCTGGGAGAGTGTAGGTTGAGGAGAAAGGGGGGACTGATTACAGGGATCCACATGTGACCTCCTCCCTGGGAGAGGTACGGCAGAGAAGGGGGGGAACGGAGACACCGGATAGAGCAAGATATGACAAAATAACGATGTATAAATTACAAAGGGCACATGAGGGAGGGGGGAGCGGAGAGGGAGGGGAAAAAAAGAGGACCTGATGCAAAGGGCTTAAGTGGAGAGCAAATGCTTTGAGAATGATTGGGGCGGGGAATCTATGGATGTGCTTTATAAAATTGATGTATGTATATGTATGGATTGTGATAAGAGTTGTATGAGTCCCTAATAAAATGTAAAAAAAGAAAAGAAAAAAACAAGAAAAGAAAATGATTAGGGCAAAGAATGTACAGATGTGTTTTATACAATTGATGTATGTATATGTATGGACTGTGATAAGAGTTGTATGAGCCCCTAATAAAACGTTTAAAAAACCAAAAAAAACAAACAAACAAACATGAATCTCAGATATATTGTGATCGTGAAGGAAAACCAGGGAGCAGATGTACTTCCAATAATCCAACACTTAAACCTCAAACCTAAAACCTATCCTAAAACCAACCGTTATCCTAACCCTAACCTAGGTCAAAACCTAAACAGAGGTGTAACCCTAAGCCGAGGTCTAACTCTGTATACTCCTAACCCTAAACTTAACCCTAACCGAAGGCTCACCCTAAACCAAGCCCTAACCCTAACCGTATGTCTACCCTAAGGCTAACCATAATCCTAACCCCAAATTTGATGTGAACATGCAGCTCCTCCTACAACTAACCTTACTCCAAACGTCGCCTGAAACTAACTTAACTCTATCCCTCACCTTCAATCAAAGCCTCCATATCACCGTTAATGTAATCCAATCCCTTAAACTAGACAGAGAGCTAAACTTAACCACAACCAAAACGGATGTAACAAACAAGCCGGAAGCCTGACCCCAACTCTTAACCTCGCACACTTTCTAACCCTCACACAAATATTAACCCCAACCCATACCTAAACAGTCAAGTTTACCATAAGCCTAAATGAGACAATAGGTTCATTCATCCTTACGCACTAAACCCTACTCTTACCTTCAACCTCACACTCACCCTACATTTGATCCTCAACCTTACCATAACCCGAATCCTCACTCAGCCGTAACTCTAACCTCAACTCTAACCCTGTCCCTAAATATGCCCAAATGCCTGTACCTATGCCCGTCTAAAGTTAACCCTAAACCGAAATCTTCTGTGCCACGATTTTGCAGCACGTTAAAGAAGTACACTGGGAAAGATTTTTCTGCAAGAAAGAAACTGAAGGCAGCGTGGGCTGAACTGAGAAAATACATGCTGCACGAGCTCTTTGGCCTCAGATGCTAGAAGTGCCATGAGTGGGCACTATAAAGAAACGGGAGTTTACTTTCTCCGTGATCATCAACCTCTGTGGATTCTCTTTGTTCTAGACGCCTGAAATAAAGACAGTTGTCCTGAGTCACATAAACCTCCACAGAGTAGTCTTAGTGAGGCAAGGGAACATGCCGGAATCAGAGAATTATGAAGAAGGCTGAAAGTCCACAATTGAATGGTCATTGCCCAGAAATGAAGCGGCAGCCGGATCATCCTGGGAAACTTAAGCTTCCATTAGACAATGAAAATGTGACAATCTGGTACGTCCTCAATTCACGGTTTCCTTAGAACCATGAAATTCCGCGTTGAATTTTAGTCAGAAAATGAAACCTCTGCAGCCTGTGTTCAGCAGGCCCGGGTGTAGCTCCCAGAGACACACTGGTGCTCCTCTAGAATTTGGACGAAAAACATTTTCACGGGAATAAGGAACCTTGATCACGCCAGGTGGTTCTTGGAAAAACGAAATTGCTGCGTGTGCCCGGAATACTGACAAGCACCCATCTGTGCCAGTCCATGGCGCATTCAGCACAGGAATCTGCACCTATTGAGGCAAGACAAAGGAAAGTTTAGGGAGGCAGCACCCGTGTAGAAAAGCATTTGTATTTCAAAGAGGAGGCCAATATTCTGAAACGACATACCCATGGCAAATAGTTTTCATCATAGGCAGAATTTCACGGGGCAATATGCTGGGAGAGAAAAGGCACCACCTGAAGGAGGCACGCTCAACAAAATTACCTAGGGCAGGAGCTGGGTTGCCCCCAGGCACTAGGCGTGTCACGTCTCAGCATTGTAAGGAGAGTTCACTGAAGTCCCTGAGTGAAGTTTTCTCTGCTGTCGTACGTCTACGTTCCTAAAATTTACTCTGCCTTTTTCTGATGATCCTGGATTATGAACCGTCACCATTCACCATTCTCCTAACACTTGTGCGTCTCCATCGACCTTAAACGAACGAGAGGACACGCAACTGCTGGCAGCTAAATTCAGCAGAGTTGGTCTCAACACAAACGAGACAGCTCTGTGGTGACACGTATTCCATGGTAAAATGATTACGAGCGAATAAGAAATCTTCCCATCACAATGACAATCTGAGAGAATTGCCACCGATGGATTTGCCGCTGTGCCTACAAACATCTTCCTGAGACCGTACAGTAGTGAAGCACGGGAACCCAGGCGCTTCACCGTTTCCTTAGACCAGTGAAACTCAAAGAGGCACTATTGACCTGCGTGACATGACGTTGCTGGAAGCATCAGTGTATGGAGGCATGGGAACCTCAAAGAAGCTTCTTCCGTGTGAAAATAAAAACCAGGCTGAACATCATGGCAGGGTTCCAGATTCTCTGGAATTCCACGGGCTGTATTGATCTGACATAGAACCCACTGTTTGGGGCACACTTGAACTGAAAAATTTGCTGGACTCAGCTTTCCCAAAACCCAAGATTCTCAAAGAGCGAGCGTAAGTTTGACGGGAAAACAAACTGCCGGTGCGCCTACTTATCTTGAAACCGGCAAGAAGCAACATTTCCCTTAAACTATGAATCTCAGAAACCTTGTGATCGTGAAGGAAAACCAGGAAGAGCAGATGTATTTCCAATAATCCAACACTTAAAACTCAAACCTAATTCCTATCCTAAATCCAACCCTAATTCTAACCATAACCTAGGTCAAAACCTAACCCTAGGTCTAAACCTAAACAGAGGTGTAACCCTAAGCCGAGGTATAACTCTGTATACTCCTAACCCTAAACTTAACCCTAACCGATGGCTCACCCTAAACCAAGCCCTAACCCTAACCGTATGTCTACCCTAAGGCTAACCCTAATCCTAACCAAAATTTGATGTGAACATGCAGCTCCCCTTACAACTAACCTTACTCCTAACCGTCACCCTTCGCCTGAACCTAACTTAACTCTATCCCTCACCTTCAATCGAAGCCTCCATATCACCGTTAATTTAATCCAATCCCTTAAACTACACAGAGAGCTAAACTTAACCACAACCAAAACGAATGTAACACACAGCCTAAGCCTGACCCGATCTCTTAACCTCGCACACTTTCTAACCCTCACACAAATATTAACCCCAACCCATACCTAAACATTCGGTTACCATAAGCCTAAATGAGGCAATAGGTTCGCTTATCCTTAAGCACTAAACCCGACTCTTACCTTCAACCTCACACTCACCCGACATTTGATCCTCAACCTTACCATAACTCGAATCCTCACGCAGCCGTAACTCTAACCTGAACTCTAACCCTGTCCCTAAACATGCCCAAATGCCTGTACCTATGCCCGTCTAAAGTTAAACCTAAACCGAAATTTTCTGTGCCACGATTTTGAAGCAATTTAAAGAAGTACACTGGGAAAGATTTTTCTGCAAGAAAGAAACTGCAGGCTGCGTGCGTGCCTGATTTGAGAATATCATGCTGCACGAGCTCTTTGGCCTAAGATGCTAGAAGTGCCATGAGGGGGCAATATAAAGAAACGGGTGTTTACTTTCTCCTGATCATCAACGTCTGTGGATTCTCTTTCTTCTAGACGCCTGAAATAAAGACAGTTGTCCTGAGTCACATAAACCTCCACCGAGTGTTCTTATTAAAGAGCGGGAACATGCCGGTATAAGAGAATTCCTAAGAAGGCTGAACTTTCACAATTGAATGGTCATTGCCCAGAAATGAAGAGGCAGCCGGATCAGACTGGGAAACAATGAAGCTGTGAGAATCTGGTACGTCCACAATTCACGGTTTGCTTTAGATACATGAAATTCCGTGTTGAATTTTAGTAGGAAAATTAAAACTCCGGAGCCTCTGTACAGCAGGCCCGGGTGTAGCTCTCAGAGGCACACTGGTGCTCCTCTAGAATTTGGACGAAAAACGTTTTCACGGTAATAAGGAAACTTGACAAGCCAGGTGGGTTTTGGAAAAACTTGCTGCGTGGGCAAAAAATTGCTGTGTGGGCAAGGTACACTGACACGCACACACATGTGCCAGTCCTTGGTGCATTCAGCACAGGAATCTGCATCGATTGAGCCAAGACAAAGGAAAGCTCAGGAAGGCAGCACCCGTGTAGAAAAGCATTTGTACTTTAAGCAGTAGGCCACTATTGTGAAACGACATACCCATGGCAAATAGTTTTCATCATTGGCAGAATTTCACGGAGCAATATTGCTGGGAGAGAAAGGCACCACCTGAGGGAGGCACGCTCAACAAAACTACCTAGGGCAGGAGCCGGGTTTCCCCTAGGCACTAGGCTATGGGAAGATTCCTTATTCGCTAGGAATCATTTTACCATGGAAAGCGTGTCACCACAGAGCTGTCTCTTTTGTGTAGAAACAAACTCTGCTGAATGAAGCTGCCCGCAGTTGCATGTCTCCCCTTTCCTTTAACGCCGATGGAGATACATGAGTGTAAGGAGAACGGTGAATGTTGACCGTTCATAACGCAGGATCATCAGAAAACGCAGAGTAAATTTTAGGAACATAGACGTAGGACACCAGAGAAAACTTCACTTAGGGACTTCAGTGAACTCTCCTTACAATGCTGAGGCCTGACACGCCTAGTGCCTGGGGGCAACCCTGCTCCTGCCCTAGGTAGTTTTGTTGAGTGTGCCTCCCTCCGGTGGTTCCTTTTCTCTCCCAGCAATATTGCTTCATGAAATTTTGCCAATGATGCAAACTATTTGCCATGGTTGTGTCATTTCACAACATTGGCTTCCTCTTTGAAGTACAAATGCGTTTCTACACGGTTGCTGCCTCCCTGAGCTTTCCTTTGTCTTGGCTCAATCGATGCAGATTCCTGTGCTGAATACGCCAGGGACTGGCAAATGTGTGGGCTTGTCAGTATACTGGGCACCCGCAGCAATTTCTTTTTTCCAAGACCCACGCGGCTTCATCAATGTTCCTTATTCCCGTGAAAACGTTTTTCATCCAAATTCTAGAAGAGCACCCGTGTGCCTTTGGGAGCTACCACAGGGCCTGCTGAACAGAGGCTCCGGAGTTTTCATTTTCTGAATAATATTCATCACGGAATTTCATGGACCTAAGGAAACCGTGAATTTTGGACGTACCAGTTCTCACATTTTCATTTTCTAATGGAAACTTAAGTTTCCCAGTCTGATCCGGCTGCCACTTCATTTCTGGGCAATGACCATTCACTTGTGGACGTTCAGCCTTTTTCGGAATTCTCTGATTCCGGCATGTTCCATCGCCACACTAAGACCACTGGGTAGAGGTTTATGTGACTCAGGACAACTGTCTTTATTTCAGGTGTCTAGGAAAAAAAGAATCCACAGAGATAGATGTCACTTATTAAACTCCCGTTTCTTTATAGTGCCCACTAATGGCAATTCTAGCATCTGAGGGCAAAGAGCTCATGCAGCATGATATTCTCAGTTCAGGCACGCCGCCTGCAGTTTTTTTCTTGCAGAAAAATCTTTCCCAGTGTACTTCTTTAAAATGCTGCAAAATAGTGGCACAGATTTCGGTTTAGGGTTAACTTTAAACGGATATAGGTACAGGCATGTGGGAATGTTTATAGACAGGGTTAGAGTTGAGGTTAGAGTTACGGCTGTGTGATGATGCGGGCTATGGTAAGGATGTGGATAAAATGTAGGGTGAGTGTGAGCTTGAAGGTAAGAGTAGAGTTCATTGCTTAAGGATGAATGAATCTATTGTCTCATTTAGGCTTATGGTAAACTTGACTGTTTAGGTATGGTTTGGGGTTAATATTTGTGTGAGTGTTAGAAAGTGGGCAAGGTTAAGAGTGGGGGTCAGGCTTGCGGCTTGTGTGTTACATCCGTTTTGGTTGTGGTTAAGTTTACCTCTCTGTATAGTTTAAGGGATTGGATTACATTAACGGTGATATGGAGGCTTCGATTGAAGGTGATGGATAGAGTTAAGTTAGGTTCAGGGGAAAGGTGACGGTTAGGAGTAAGGTTAGTTGTAGGGGGAGCTGCATGTTGACATCACATTTGGGGTTAGGATTAGGCTTAGCGTTAGGGTAGACATACGGTTAGGGTTATGGCTTGGTTTGGGGTGAGCCTTAGGTTAGGTTAAGTTTAAGGTTAGGAGTATAAAGAGTTAGACCTAGGCTTAGGGTTACACCTCTTTTTGGGTTTAGAACTAGGGCTAGGTTTTGACCTAGGGTAGGGTTAGGATAGGGTTGGTTTTAGGATAGGATTTAGGTTTGAGGTTTAATTTAAGTGTTGGATTATTGGAAGTACATCTGCTCTCCCTGGTTTTCTTTCACGATCACAATGTTTCTGAGATTCATGGTTTAAGGAAAATATTGCTTCTTGCCCGTTTCAAGGCAAAAAGGTGCCACCGGCAGTTGGTTTTTCCGTCAAACTTACGTTCGCTCTTTGAGAATCTTGGGTCTTTGGGAGAGCCGTGAGCCCAGCAAGATTTTTCAGTTCAAGTGTGCCCCAAGCAGTGGGTTCTACCTCTGAGCAATACAGCCCCTGGAATTCCTGAGAATCTGGAACCTGCCATGAAGTTCAGCCTGCGTTTTATTCACACGGAAGAAGCTCCTTCGAGGTTCCCATGCCTCTGTACACTGATGCTTTCAGCAACGTCATGTCTCACAGGTCAGTAGTGCTTCTCTGAGTTTCACTGGTCTAGGGTAAAGGGTGAAGCGCCTGGGTTCCCGTGCTTCACTGCTGTATGGCCTCAAGATGATATTTGTAGGCACAGCGGCAAATCCATCGGTGGCAATTCTCTCATATTGTCATTGCAATGGGAAGATTCCTTATTCGCTAGGAAATGTTTTACCGTGGAAGACGGGTCACCACAGAGCTGTCTCTTTTGTGTTGAGACAATCTTTCCTGAATTTACCTGCCAGCAGTTGCGTGTCCTCCCTTTCTTTTAAGGTCGATGGAGACGCACGAGTGTAAGGAGAAAGGTTAATGGTGGCCGTTAATAACCCAGGATCATCAGAAACCGCAGAGTAAATTTTAGGAACGTAGACGTAGGACAGCAGAGAAAACTTCACTAAGGGACTTCAGTGAACTCTCCTTACAATGCTGAAGCCTGACACGCCTAGTGCCTGGGGGCAACCCGGCTCCTGCACTAGGTAGTTTTGTTCAGCATGCCTCCCTCAGGTGGTGCCTTTTCTCTCCCATCAATATTTTTCCGTGAAATTCTGCCAATGATGAAAACTATTTGCCATGGTTATGTCATTCCACATCATTGGCCTCCTCTTTGAAGTACAAATGCTTTTCTACACGGTTGCTGCCTCCCTGAACTTTCCTTTGTCTTGGCTCAATCGATGCAGATTCCTGTGCTAAATACGCCATGGACTGGCACAGGTGGGTGCTCGTCGGTATACCAGGAACAAGCAGCAATTTCGTTTGTCAAGATCCACCTGGCTTGATCAAGGTTCTTATTCCCGTGAAAACGATTTTTATCCAAATTCTAGAGGATCACCAATGTGCTTCTGGCAGCTACACCCAGGCCTGCTGAACAGAGGCTCCGGAATTTTCAGTTTCTGACTAAAATTCAACACGGAATTTCATGGATCTAAGGAAACCGTGAATTGTGGACCTACCAGATTCCCACATCTTCATTGTCTAAAGGAATGTTAAGTTTTCCAGTTTCATCCGGCTGCAACTTCATTTCTGGCAATGACCATTGAAAGGTGGATGATCAGACTTCTTCGGAATTCTCTTCTACCGGTATGTTCCCGCGCCACACTAAGACCACTCGGTGGAGGTTTATGTGACTCAGGACAACTCTTTATATCAGGCGTCTAGTACAAAGAAAATTCACAGAAGTTGATGATCACTTATTAAAATCCCATTTCTATATAGTGCCCACTGATGACACTTCTACATCTGAGGGCAAAGAGCTCGTGCAGCATGATATTCTCAATTCTACACGCCGCCTGCAATTTCTTTCTTGCAGAAAAATCTGTCCCAGTGTACTTCTTTAAATGCTGCAAAATAGTGGGACAGAAGATTTTGGTTTAGGGTTAACTTTAGATGGGCATAGGTACAGGCATGGGGGCATGTTTAGAGACAGTGTTAGAGGTCAGGTTAGAGTTACGGCTGCGTGAGGGTTCGGGTTATGGTAAGGTTGTGGATCAAATGTAGGGTGAGGGTGAAGTTGAAGGTAAGAGTATGGTTTATTGCTTTAGGATGAGCGAAACTATTGTCTCATTTAGGCTTATGGTAAACTTGACTGTTTAGGTATGGGTTGGGGTTAATATTTGTGTGAGTGTTAGAAAGTGGGCGAGGTTAAGAGTGGGAGTCAGGCTTGCAGCTTTTGTGTTACGTCCGTTTTGGTTGTGGTTATGTTTAGCTCTCTGTCTAGTTTAAGGGATTGGATTACATTAACGGTGATATGGAGGCTTTGATTGAAAGTGATGGATAGAGATAAGGTAGGTTCAGGGGAAAGGTGACGGTTAGGAGTAAGGTTAGTTGTAGGGGGAGCTGCATGTTGACATCACATTTGGGGTTAGGATTAGGCTTAGCCTTAGGGTAGACATACGGTTAGGGTTAGGGCTTGGTTTAGGGTGAATTTTAGGTTAGGTTAAGTTTAAGGTTAGGTGTATACAGAGTTAGACCTGTGCTTAGGGTTACACCTCTTTTTGGGTTTAGAACTAGGGCTAGGTTTTGACCTAGGTTAGGGTTAGGATAGGGTTGGTTGTAGGATAGGATTTAGGTTTGAGGTTTAATTTAAGTGTTGGATTATTGGAAGTACATCTGCTCTCCCTGGTTTTCTTCACGATCACAATGTTTCTGAGATTAATGGTTTAAGGAAAATCTTGCATCTTGCCGGTTTTAAGGCAAAAAGGCGCCACCGGCAGTTTGTTTTTCCGTCAAACTTACGCTCGCTCTTTGAGAATCCTGGGTCTTTGGGAAAGCCGTGAGCCCAGCAAGATTTTTCAGTTCAAGTGTGCCCCAAGCAGTGGGTTCTACCTCTGAGCAATACAGCCCCTGGAATTCCTGAGAATCTAGACCTTGCCATGAAGTTCAGCCTGCGTTTTATTCAAAATGAAGAAGCTCCTTCGAGGTTCCCATGCCTCTGTACACTGATGCTTCCAGCAACGTCATGTCTCACAGGTCAGTAGTGCTTCTCTGAGTTTCACTGGTCTAGGGTAAAGGGTGAAGCACCTGGGTTCCCGTGCTTCACTACTGTATGGCCTCAAGATGATGTTTGTAGGCACAGCGGCAAATCCATCGGTGGCAGTTCTCTCATATTGTCATTGCGATGGGAATATTCCGTATTCGCTAGGAAATGTTTTACCGTGGAAGACGGGTCACCACAGAGCTGTCTCTTTTTTTTTGAGACAATCTTTCCTGAATTTACCTGCCAGCAGTTGCGTGTCCTCCCTTTATTTTAAGGTCGATGGAGATGCACGAGTGTAAGGAGAACGGTGAATGGTGGCCGTTCATAACCCAGGATCATCAGAAACCTCAGAGTAAATTTTAGGAACATAGACATAGGACAGCGGAGAAAACTTCACTCAGGGACTTCTTCAGTGAACTCTCCTTACAATGCTGAGGCCTGACACGCCTAGTGCCTGGGGGCAACCCGGCTCCTGCCCTAGGCAGTTTTGTTCAGCTTACTTCCCTCAGGTGGTGCCTTTTCTGTCCAAGCAATATTGCTCTGAGAAATTCTGCCGGTGATGAAAACTATTTGCCATGGGTATGTCATTCCACATCATTGGCCTCCTCTTTGAAGTACAAATGCTTTTCTACACGGTTGCTGCCTCCCTGAGCTTTCCATTGTCTTGGCTCAATCGATGCCGATTCCTGTGCTGAATACGCCATGGACTGGCACAGGTGGGTGCTCTTCGGAATACCGGGCAGACGCTGCAATTTCGTTTGTCAAGACCCACCTGGCTTTATCAAGGTTTTTATTCCCGTGATAACGATTTTTATCCAAATTCTAGAGGAGCACCAATGTGCCTCTGGGATCTACACCCGGGACTGCTGAACAGAGGCTTCGGAGTTTTCAGTTTCTGACTAAAATTCAACACGGAATTTCATGGATCTAAGGAAACCGTGAATTGTGCACGTACCAGATTCTCACATCTTCATTGCCTAATGGAAGGTTAAGTTTCCCATTCTGATCCGGCTGCCACTTCATTTCTGGCAATGACCATTGAATGGTGGACGATCAGCCTTCTTCAGAATTCTCTTCTACCGGCATGTTCCCGCGCCACATTAAGACCACTCGGTGGAGGTTTATGTGACTCAGGACAACTCTTTATTTCAGGCGTCTAGAACAAAGAGAATTCACAGAAGTTAATGATCACTTATTAAACTCCCATTTCTTTATAGTGCCCACAGATCACACTTCTACATCTGAGGGCAAAGAGCTCGTGCAGCATGATATTCTCAATTCAGACACGATACCTGCAGTTTCTTTCTTGCAGAAAAATCTTTCCCAGTGTACTTCTTTAAATGCTGCAAAATAGTGGGATAGAATATTTTGGTTTAGGGTTAACTTTAGACGGGCATAGGGACAGGCATGGGGGCAAGTTTAGAGACAGTGTCAGAGTTCAGGTTAGAGTTACGGGTGCGTGAGGGTTCGGGTTATGGTAAGGTTGTGGATCAAATGTATGGTGAGGGTGAGGTTGAGGGTAAGAGTAGGGTTTATTGCTTTAGGATGAGCGAAACTATTGTCTCATTTAGGCTTATGGTAAACTTGACTGTTTAGGTATGGGTTGGGGTTAATATTTGTGTGAGTGTTAGAAAGTGGGCGAGGTTAAGAGTGGGGGTCAGGCTTGCGGCTTGTGTGTTACATCCGTTTTAGTTGTGGTTAAGTTTAGCTCACTGTCTAGTTTAAGGGATTGGATTACATTAACGGTGATATGGAGGCTTCGATTGAAGGTGGTGGATAGAGTTAAGGTAGGTTCAGGGGAAAGGTGACGGTTAGGAGTAAGGTTAGTTGTAGGGGGAGCTGCATGTTGACATCACATTTGGGGTTAGGATTAGGCTTAGCCTTAGGGTAGACATACGGTTAGGGTTAGGGCTTGGTTTAGGGTGAATTTTAGGTTAGGTTAAGTTTAAGGTTAGGTGTATACAGAGTTAGACCTATGCTTAGGGTTACACCACTTTTTGGGTTTAGACCTAGGGCTAGGTTTTGACCTAGTGTAGTTTTAGGATAGGGTTGGTTTTAGGATAGGATTTAGGTTTGAGGTTTAATTTACGTGTTGGATTATTGGAAGTACATCTGCTCTCCCTGGTTTTCTTCACGATCACAATGTTTCTGAGATTCATGGTTTAAGGAAAATCTTGCTTCTAGCCGGTTTCAAGGCAAAAAGGCGCCACCGGCAGTTTGTTTTTCCGTCAATCTTACGCTCCTCTTTGAGAATATTGGGTCTTTGGGAAAGCCGTGTGCCCAGCAAGATTTTTCAGTTCAAGAGTGCCCTAAGCAGTGGGTTCTACCTCTGAGCAATACAGCCCCTGGAATTCCTGAGAATCTAGAACTTGCAATGAATTTCAGCCTGCGTTTTATTCACACGGAAGAAGCTCCTTCGTGGTTCCCATGCCTCTGTACACTGATGCTTCCAGCAACGTCATGTCTCACAGGTCAGTAGTGCTTCTCTGAGTTTCACTGGTCTAGGGTAAAGGGTGAAGCGCCTGGGTTCCCGTGCTTCACTACTGTATGGGCTCAAGATGATGTTTGTAGGCACAGCGGCAAATCCATCGGTGGCAATTCTCTCATATTGTCATTGCGATGGGAAGATTCCTTATTCGCTAGGAAATATTTTACCGTGGAAGACGGGTCACCACAGAGCTGTCTCTTTTGTGTTCAGACAATCTTTCCTGAATTTACCTGCCAGCAGTTGCGTGTCCTCCCTTTCTTTTAAGGTCGATAGAGACGCACGAGTGTAAGGAGAACGCTGAATGGTGGCCGTTCATAACCCAGGATCATCAGAAACCACAGAGTAAATTTTAGGAACGTAGATGTAGGACAGCGGAGAAAACTCCACTCAGGGACTTCTTCAGTGAACTCTCCTTACAATGATGAGGCCTGACACGCCTAGTGCCTGGGGGCAACCCGGCTCCTGCCCTAGGTAGTTTTGTTCAGCGTGCCTCCCTCAGGTGGTGCCTTTTCTGTCCCAGCAATATTGCCCCGCGAAATTCTGCCGATGATGAAAACTATTTGCCATGCGTATGTCATTCCACATCATTGGCCTCCTCTTTGAAGTACAAATGCTTTTCTACACGGTTGCTGCCTCCCTGAGTTTTCCTTTGTCTTGGCTCAATCGATGCAGATTCCTGTGCTGATTACGCCATGGACTGGCACAGGTGGGTGCTCGTCGGTATACCGGGCACACGCAGCAATTTCGTTTGTCAAGACCCACCAGGCTTGATCAAGGTTCCTTATTCCCGTGAAAACGATTTTTATCCAAATTCTAGAGGAGCACCAATGTGCCTCTGGGATCTACACCCGGGCCTGCTGAACAGAGTCTCCGGAGTTTTCATTTTCTGACTAAAATTCAACACGGAATTTCATGGATCTAAGGAAACCGTGAATTGTGGACGTACCAGATTCTCACATCTTCATTGTCTAATGGAAGGTTAAGTCTCCCAGTCTGAATCGGCTGCCACTTCATTTCTGGCAATGACCATTGAAAGGTGGACGATCAGCCTTATTCGGAATTCTCTTCTACCGGCATGTTCCCGCGCCACACTAAGACCACTCGGTGGAGGTTTATGTGACTCAGGACAACTCTTTATTTCAGGCGTCTAAAACAAAGAGAATTCACAGAAGTTGATGATCACTTATTAAACTCCCATTTCTTTATAGTGCACACTGATGACACTTCTACATCTGAGGGCAAAGAGCTCGTGCAGCATGATATTCTCAATTCAGACACGCCGCCTGCAGTTTCTTTCTTGCAGAAAAATCTTTCCCAGTGTACTTCTTTAAATGCTGCAAAATAGTGGGACAGAAGATTTTGGTTTAGGGTTATCTTTAGACGGGCATAGGTACAGGCATGGGGGCAAGTTTAGAGACAGTGTCAGAGTTATGTTAGAGTTACGGGTGCGTGAGGGTTCGGGTTATGGTAAGGTTGTGGATCAAATGTAGGGTGAGGGTGAGGTTGAGGGTAAGAGTAGGGTTTATTGCTTTAGGATGAGCGAAACTATTGTCTCATTTAGGCTTATGGTAAACTTGACTGTTTAGGTATGGGTTGGGGTTAATATTTGTGTGAGTGTTAGAAAGTGGGCGAGGTTAAGAGTGGGGGTCAGGCTTGCGGCTTGTGTGTTACATCCGTTTTAGTTGTGGTTAAGTTTAGCTCACTGTCTAGTTTAAGGGATTGGATTACATTAACGGTGATATGGAGGCTTCGATTGAAGGTGGTGGATAGAGTTAAGGTAGGTTCAGGGGAAAGGTGACGGTTAGGAGTAAGGTTAGTTGTAGGGGGAGCTGCATGTTGACATCACATTTGGGGTTAGGATTAGGCTTAGCCTTAGGGTAGACATACGGTTAGGGTTAGGGCTTGGTTTAGGGTGAATTTTAGGTTAGGTTAAGTTTAAGGTTAGGTGTATACAGAGTTAGACCTATGCTTAGGGTTACACCACTTTTTGGGTTTAGACCTAGGGCTAGGTTTTGACCTAGTGTAGTTTTAGGATAGGGTTGGTTTTAGGATAGGATTTAGGTTTGAGGTTTAATTTACGTGTTGGATTATTGGAAGTACATCTGCTCTCCCTGGTTTTCTTCACGATCATAATGTTTCTGAGATTCATGGTTTAAGGAAAATCTTGCTTCTTGCCGGTTTCAAGGCAAAAAGGCGCCACCGGCAGTTTGTTTTTCCGTCAATCTTACGCTCCTCTTTGAGAATATTGGGTCTTTGGGAAAGCCGTGAGCCCAGCAAGATTTTTCAGTTCAAGAGTGCCCTAAGCAGTGGGTTCTACCTCTGAGCATTACAGCCCCTGGAATTCCTGAGAATCTAGAACTTGCAATGAATTTCAGCCTGCGTTTTATTCACACGGAAGAAGCTCCTTCGTGGTTCCCATGCCTCTGTACACTGATGCTTCCAGCAACGTCATGTCTCACAGGTCAGTAGTGCTTCTCTGAGTTTCACTGGTCTAGGGTAAAGGGTGAAGCGCCTGGGTTCCCGTGCTTCACTACTGTATGGGCTCAAGATGATGTTTGTAGGCACAGCGGCAAATCCATCGGTGGCAATTCTCTCATATTGTCATTGCGATGGGAAGATTCCTTATTCGCTAGGAAATATTTTACCGTGGAAGACGGGTCACCACAGAGCTGTCTCTTTTGTGTTCAGACAATCTTTCCTGAATTTACCTGCCAGCAGTTGCGTGTCCTCCCTTTCTTTTAAGGTCGATAGAGACGCACGAGTGTAAGGAGAACGCTGAATGGTGGCCGTTCATAACCCAGGATCATCAGAAACCACAGAGTAAATTTTAGGAACGTAGACGTAGGACAGCGGAGAAAACTTCACTCAGGGACTTCTTCAGTGAACTCTCCTTACAATGATGAGGCCTGACACGCCTAGTGCCTGGGGGCAACCCGGCTCCTGCCCTAGGTAGTTTTGTTCAGCATGCCTCCCTCAGGTGGTGCCTTTTCTGTCCCAGCAATATTGCCCCGCGAAATTCTGCCGATGATGAAAACTATTTGCCATGGGTATGTCATTCCACATCATTGGCCTCCTCTTTGAAGTACAAATGCTTTTCTACACGGTTGCTGCCTCCCTGAGTTTTCCTTTGTCCTGGCTCAATCGATGCAGTTTACTGTGCTGAATACGCCATGGACTGGCACAGTTGTGTGCTGGTCGGTATACCGGGCACACGCAGCAATTTCGTTTGTCAAGACCCACCTGGCTTGATCAAGGCTCTTATTCCCGTGAAAACGATTTTTATCCAAATTCTAGAGGAGCACCAATGTGCCTCTGGGAGCTACACCCGGGCCTGCTGAACAGAGTCTCCGGAGTTTTCATTTTCTGACTAAAATTCAACACGGAATTTCATTGATCTAAGGAAACCGTGAATTGTGGACGTACCAGATTCTCACATCTTCATTGTCTAATGGAAGGTTAAGTGTCCCAGTCGGATCCGACTGCCACTTCATTTCTGGCAATGACCATTGAAAGGTGGACGATCAGCCTTCTTCGGAATTCTCTTCTACCGGCATGTTCCCGCGCCACACTAAGACCACTCGGTGGAGGTTTATGTGACTCAGGACAACTCTTTATTTCAGGCGTCTAAAACAAAGAGAATTCACAGAAGTTGATGATCACTTATTAAACTCCCAATTCTTTATAGTGCACACTGATGACACTTCTACATCTGAGGGCAAAGAGCTCGTGCAGCATGATATTCTCAATTCAGACACGCCGCCTGCAGTTTCTTTCTTGCAGAAAAATCTGTCGCAGTGTATTTCTTTAAATGCTGCAAAATAGTGGGACAGAAGATTTTGATTTAGGGTTAACTTTAGACGGGCATAGGTACAGGCATGGGGGCAAGTTTAGAGACAGTGTCAGAGTTCAGGTTAGAGTTACGGGTGCGTGAGTGTTCGGGTTATGGTAAGGTTGTGGATCAAATGTAGGGTGAGGGTGAGGTTGAAGGTAAGAGTAGGGTTTATTGCTTTAGGATGAGCGAACCTATTGTCTCATTTAGGCTTATTTTAAACTTGACTGTTTAGGTATGGGTTGGGGTTAATATTTGTGTGAGGGTTAGAAAGTGTGCGAGGTTAAGAGTGGGGACAGGCTTGCGGCTTGTGTGTTACATCCGTTTTTGTTGTGGTTAAGATTAGCTCTCTGTCTAGTTTAAGGGATTGGATTACATTAACGGTGATATGAAGGCTTCGATTGAAGGTGATGGATAGAGTTAAGTTAGGTTCAGGGGAAGGGTGACGGTTAGGAGTAAGGTTAGTTGTAGGGGGAGCTGCATGTTGACATCACATTTGGGGTTAGGATTAGGCTTAGCCTTAGGGTAGACAGACGGTTAGGGTTAGGGCTTGGTTTAGGGTGAGCCTTAGGTTAGGTTCAGTTGAAGGTTAGGAGTATACAGAGTTAGACCTAGGCTTAGGGTTACACCTCTTTTTGGGTTTAGAACTAGGGCTAGGTTTTGACCTAGTGTAGGGTTAGGATAGGGTTGGTTGTAGGATAGGATTTAGGTTTGAGGTTTAATTTAAGTGTTGGGTTATTGGAAGTACATCTGCTCTCCCTGGTTTTCCTTCACGATCACAATGTTTCTGAGATTCATGGTTTAAGGAAAATCTTGCTTCTTGCCGGTTTCAAGGCAAAAAGGTGCCACCGGCAGTTTGTTTTTCCGTCAAACTTACGCTCGCTCTTTGAGAATCTTGGGTCTTTGGGAAAGCCCTGAGCCCAGCAAGATTTTTCAGTTCAAGTGTGCCCCAAGCAGTGGGTTCTACCTCTGAGCAATACAGCCCCTGGAATTCCTGAGAATCTGGAACCTGCCATGAAGTTCAGCCTGCGTTTTATTCACACGGAAGAAGCTCCTTCGAGGTTCCCATGCCTCTGTACACTGATGCTTCCAGCAACGTCATGTCTCACAGGTCAGTAGTGCTTCTCTGAATTTCACTGGTCTAGGGTAAAGGGTGAAGCGCCTGGGTTCCCGTGCTTCACTACTGTATGGCCTCAAGATGATGTTTGTAGGCACAGCGGCAAATCCATCGGTGGCAATTCTCTCATATTGTCATTGCGATGGGAAGATTCCTTATTCGCTAGGAAATGTTTTACCGTGGGAGACGGGTCACCACAGAGCTGTCTCCTTTGTGTTCAGACAATCTTTCCTGAATTTACCTGCCAGCAGTTGCGTGTCCTCCCTTTCTTTTAAGGTCGATGGAGAGGCACGAGTGTAAGGAATACGGTGAATGGTGACCTTAATCACCCACGATCATCAAAAACCGCAGAGTAAATTTTAGGAACGTAGACGTAGGACAGCGGAGAAAACTTCACTCAGGGACTTCTTCAGTGAACTCTCCTAACAATGCTGAGGCCTGACATGCCTAGTGCCTGGGGGCAACCCGGCTCCTGCGCTAGGTAGTTTTGTTGAGCGTGCCTCCCTCAGGTGGTGCCTTTTCTGTCCCAGCAATATTCCTCTGAGAAATTCTGCCGATGATGAAAACTATTTGCCATGGGTATGTCATTCCACATCATTGGCCTCCTCTTTGAAGTACAAATGCTTTTCTACACGGTTGCTGCCTCCCTGAGCTTTCCTTTGTCTTGGCTCAATCGATGCAGATTCCTGTGCTGAATACGCCATGGACTGGCACAGGTGGGTGCTCGTCGGTATACCGGGCACACGCAGCAATTTCGTTTGTCAAGACCCACCAGGCTTGATCAAGGTTCCTTATTCCCGTGAAAACGATTTTTATCCAAATTCTAGAGGAGGACCAATGTGCCTCTGGGTTCTACACCCGGGCCTGCTGAACAGAGTCTCCGGAGTTTTCATTTTCTGACTAAAATTCAACACGGAATTTCATGGATCTAAGGAAACCGTGAATTGTGGACGTACCAGATTCTCACATCTTCATTGTCTAATGGAAGGTTAAGTCTCCCAGTCTGATCCGGCTGCCACTTCATTTCTGGCAATGACCATTGAAAGGTGGACGATCAGCCTTCTTCGGAATTCTCTTCTACCGGCATGTTCCCGCGCCACACTAAGACCACTCGGTGGAGGTTTATGTGACTCAGGACAACTCTTTATTTCAGGCGTCTAAAACAAAGAGAATTCACAGAAGTTGATGATCACTTATGAAACTCTCATTTCTTTATAGTGCACACTGATGACACTTCTACATCTGAGGGCAAAGAGCTCGTGCAGCATGATATTCTCAATTCAGACACGCCGCCTGCAGTTTCTTTCTTGCAGAAAAATCTGTCGCAGTGTACTTCTTTAAATGCTGCAAAATAGTGGGACAGAAGATTTTGGTTTAGGGTTATCTTTAGACGGGCATAGGTACAGGCATGGGGGCAAGTTTAGAGACAGTGTCAGAGTTATTTTAGAGTTACGGGTGCGTGAATGTTCGGGTTATGGTAAGGTTGTGGATCAAATGTAGGGTGAGGGTGAGGTTGAAGGTAAGAGTAGGGTTTATTGCTTTAGGATGAGCGAACCTATTGTCTCATTTAGGCTTATGGTAAACTTGACTGTTTAGGTATGGGTTGGGGTTAATATTTGTGTGAGGGTTAGAAAGTGTGCGAGGTTAAGAGTGGGGGTCAGGCTTGCGGCTTGTGTGTTACATCCGTTTTGGTTGTGGTTAAAATTAGCTCTCTGTCTAGTTTAAGGAATTGGATTACATTAACGGTGATATGAAGGCTTCGATTGAAGGTGATGGATAGAGTTAAGTTAGGTTCAGGGGAAGGGTGACGGTTAGGAGTAAGGTTAGTTGTAGGGGGAGCTGCATGTTGACATCACATTTGGGTTAGGATTAGGCTTAGCCTTAGGGTAGGCATACGGTTAGTGTTAGGGCTTGGTTTAGGGTGAGCCTTAGGTTAGGTTCAGTTGAAGGTTAGGAGTATACAGAGTTAGACCTAGGCTTAGGGTTACACCTCTTTTTGGGTTTAGACCTAGGGCTAGGTTTTGACCTAGTGTAGGGTTAGGATAGGGTTGGTTGTAGGATAGGATTTAGGTTTGAGGTTTAATTTAAGTGTTGGGTTATTGGAAGTACATCTGCTCTCCCTGGTTTACCTTCACGATCACAATGTTTCTGAGATTCATGGTTTAAGGAAAATCTTGCTTCTTGCCGGTTTCAAGGCAAAAAGGTGCCACCGGCAGTTTGTTTTTCCTTCAAACTTACGCTCGCTCTTTGAGAATCTTGGGTCTTTGGGAAAGCCGTGAGCCCAGCAAGATTTTTCAGTTCAAGAGTGCCCCAAGCAGTGGGTTCTACCTCTGAGCAATACAGCCCCTGGAATTCCTGAGAATCTGGAACCTGCCATGAAGTTCAGCCTGAGTTTTATTCACACGGAAGAAGCTCCTTCGTGGTTCCCATGCCTCTGTACACTGATGCTTCCAGCAACGTCATGTCTCACAGGTCAGTAGTGCTTCTCTGAATTTCACAGGTCTAGGGTAAAGGGTGAAGCGCCTGGGTTCCCGTGCTTCACTACTGTATGGCCTCAAGATGATGTTTGTAGGCACAGCGGCAAATCCATCGGTGGCAATTCTCTCATATTGTCATTGTGATGGGAAGATTCCTTATTCGCTAGGAAATGTTTTACCGTGGGAGACGGGTCACCACAGAGCTGTCTCCTTTGTGTTCAGACAATCTTTCCTGAATTTACCTGCCAGCAGTTGCGTGTCCTCCCTTTCTTTTAAGGTCGATGGAGAGGCACGAGTGTAAGGAATACGGTGAATGGTGACCTTAATCACCCACGATCATCAAAAACCGCAGAGTAAATTTTAGGAACGTAGACGTAGGACAGCGGAGAAAACTTCACTCAGGGACTTCTTCAGTGAACTCTCCTAACAATGCTGAGGCCTGACATGCCTAGTGCCTGGGGGCAACCCGGCTCCTGCCCTAGGTAGTTTTGTTGAGCGTGCCTCCCTCAGGTGGTGCCTTTTCTGTCCCAGCAATATTCCTCCGAGAAATTCTGCGGATGATGAAAACTATTTGCCATGGGTATGTCATTCCACATCATTGGCCTCCTCTTTGAAGTACAAATGCTTTTCTACACGGTTGCTGCCTCCCTGAGCTTTCCTTTGTCTTGGCTCAATCGATGCAGATTCCTGTGCTGATTACGCCATGGACTGGCACAGGTGGGTGCTCGTCGGTATACCGGGCACACGCAGCAATTTCGTTTGTCAAGACCCACCAGGCTTGATCAAGGTTCCTTATTCCCGTGAAAACGATTTTTATCCAAATTCTAGAGGAGCACCAATGTGCCTCTGGGATCTACACCCGGGCCTGCTGAACAGAGTCTCCGGAGTTTTCATTTTCTGACTAAAATTCAACACGGAATTTCATGGATCTAAGGAAACCGTGAATTGTGGACGTACCAGATTCTCACATCTTCATTGTCTAATGGAAGGTTAAGTCTCCCAGTCTGAATCGGCTGCCACTTCATTTCTGGCAATGACCATTGAAAGGTGGACGATCAGCCTTATTCGGAATTCTCTTCTACCGGCATGTTCCCGCGCCACACTAAGACCACTCGGTGGAGGTTTATGTGACTCAGGACAACTCTTTATTTCAGGCGTCTAAAACAAAGAGAATTCACAGAAGTTGATGATCACTTATTAAACTCCCATTTCTTTATAGTGCACACTGATGACACTTCTACATCTGAGGGCAAAGAGCTCGTGCAGCATGATATTCTCAATTCAGACACGCCGCCTGCAGTTTCTTTCTTGCAGAAAAATCTTTCCCAGTGTACTTCTTTAAATGCTGCAAAATAGTGGGACAGAAGATTTTGGTTTAGGGTTATCTTTAGACGGGCATAGGTACAGGCATGGGGGCAAGTTTAGAGACAGTGTCAGAGTTATGTTAGAGTTACGGGTGCGTGAGGGTTCGGGTTATGGTAAGGTTGTGGATCAAATGTAGGGTGAGGGTGAGGTTGAAGGTAAGAGTAGGGTTTATTGCTTTAGGATGAGCGAACCTATTGTCTCATTTAGGCTTATTTTAAACTTGACTGTTTAGGTATGGGTTGGGGTTAATATTTGTGTGAGGGTTAGATAGTGTGCGAGGTTAAGAGTGGGGGTCAGGCTTGCAGCTTGTGTGTTACATCCGTTTTGGTTGTGGTTAAGATTAGCTCTCTGTCTAGTTTAAGGGATTGGATTACATTAACGGTGATATGAAGGCTTCGATTGAAGGTGATGGATAGAGTTAAGTTAGGTTCAGGGGAAGGGTGACGGTTAGGAGTAAGGTTAGTTGTAGGGGGAGCTGCATGTTGACATCACATTTGGGGTTAGGATTAGGCTTAGTCTTAGGGTAGACATACGGTTAGGGTTAGGGCTTGGTTTAGGGTGAGCCTTAGGTTAGGTTAAGTTGAAGGTTAGGAGTATACAGAGTTAGACCTAGGTTAGGGTTACACCTCTTTTTGGGTTTAGACCTAGGGCTAGGTTTTGACCTAGTGTAGGGTTAGGATAGGGTTGGTTGTAAGATAGGATTTAGGTTTGAGGTTTAATTTAAGTGTTGGATTATTGGAAGTACATCTGCTCTCCCTGGTTTCCTTCACGATCACAATGTTTCTGAGATTCATGGTTTAAGGAAAATCTTGCTTCTTGCCGGTTTCAAGGCAAAAAGGTGCCACCGGCAGTTTGTTTTTCCGTCAAACTTACGCTCGCTCTTTGAGAATCTTGGGTCTTTGGGAAAGCCGTGAGCCCAGCAAGATTTTTCAGTTCAAGTGTGCCCCAAGCAGTGGGTTCTACCTCTGAGCAATACAGCCCCTGGAATTCCTGAGAATCTGGAACCTGCCATGAAGTTCAGCCTGCGTTTTATTCACACGGAAGAAGCTCCTTCGAGGTTCCCATGCCTCTGTACACTGATGCTTCCAGCAACGTCATGTCTCACAGGTCAGTAGTGCTTCTCTGAGTTTCACTGGTCTAGGGTAAAGGGTGAAGCGCCTGGGTTCCCGTGCTTCACTACTGTATGGCCTCAAGATGATGTTTGTAGGCACAGCGGCAAATCCATCGGTGGCAATTCTCTCATATTGTCATTGCGATGGGAAGATTCCTTATTCGCTAGGAAATGTTTTACCGTGGAAGACGGGTCACCACAGAGCTGTCTCTTTTGTGTTCAGACAATCTTTCCTGAATTTACCTGCCAGCGGTTGCGTGTCCTCCCTTTCTTTTAAGGTCGATGGAGACGCACGAGTGTAAGGAGTACTGTGAATGGTGACCTTCATAACCCAGGATCATCAAAAACCGCAGAGTAAATTTTAGGAACGTAGACGTAGGACAGCGGAGAAAACTTCACTCAGGGACTTCTTCAGTGAACTCTCCTTATAATGCTGAGGCCTGACCCGCCTAGTGCCTGGGGGCAACCCGGCTCCTACCCTAGGTAGTTTTGTTGAGCGTGCCTCCCTCAGGTGATGCCTTTTCTGTCCCAGCAATATTCCTCCGAGAAATTCTGCTGATGATGAAAACTATTTGCCATGGGTATGTCATTCCACATCATTGGCCTCCTCTTTGAAGTACAAATGCTTTTCTACACGGTTGCTGCCTCCCTGAGCTTTCCTTTGTCTTGGCTCAATCGATGCAGATTCCTGTGCTGAATACGCCATGGACTGGCACAGGTGGGTGCTCATCTGTATACCGGGCACACGCAGCAATTTCGTTTGTCAAGACCCACCTGGCTTGATCAAGGTTCCTTATTCCCGTGAAAACGATTTTTATCCAAATTCTAGAGGAGCACCAATGTGCCTCTGGGAGCTACACCCGGGCCTGCTGAACAGAGTCTCCAGAGTTTTCATTTTCTGACTAAAATTCAACACGGAATTTCATGGATCTAAGGAAACCGTGAATTGTGGACGTACCAGATTCTCTCATCTTCATTGTCTAATGGAAGGTTAAGTCTCCCAGTCTGATCCGGCTGCCACTTCATTTCTGGCAATGACCATTGAAAGGTGGACGATCAGCCTTCTTCGGAATTCTCTTCTACCGGCATGTTCCCGCGCCACACTAAGACCATTCGGTGGAGGTTTATGTGACTCAGTACAACTCTTTATTTCAGGCGTCTAAAACAAAGAGAATTCACAGAAGTTGATGATCACTTATTAAACTCCCAATTCTTTATAGTGCACACTGATGACACTTCTACATCTGAGGGCAAAGAGCTCGTGCAGCATGATATTCTCAATTCAGACACGCCGCCTGCAGTTTCTTTCTTGCAGAAAAATCTATCGCAGTGTACTTCTTTAAATGCTGCAAAATAGTGGGACAGAAGATTTTGGTTTAGGGTTAACTTTAGACGGGCATAGGTACAGGCATGGGGGTAAGTTTAGAGACAGTGTCAGAGGTCAGGTTAGAGTTACGGGTGCGTGAGGGTTCGGGTTATGGTAAGGTTGTGGATCAAATGTAGTGTGAGGGTGAGGTTGAAGGTAAGAGTAGGGTTTATTGCTTTAGGATGAGCGAACCTATTGTCTCATTTAGGCTTATGGTAAACTTGACTGTTTAGGTATGGGTTGGGGTTAATATTTGTGTGAGGGTTAGAAAGTGTGCGAGGTTAAGAGTGGGGGTCAGGCTTGCGGCTTGTGTGTTACATCCGTTTTGGTTGTGGTTAAAATTAGCTCTCTGTCTAGTTTAAGGAATTGGATTACATTAACGGTGATATGAAGGCTTCGATTGAAGGTGATGGATAGAGTTAAGTTAGGTTCAGGGGAAGGGTGACGGTTAGGAGTAAGGTTAGTTGTAGGGGGAGCTGCATGTTGACATCACATTTGGGTTAGGATTAGGCTTAGCCTTAGGGTAGGCATACGGTTAGGGTTAGGGCTTGGTTTAGGGTGAGCCTTAGGTTAGGTTCAGTTGAAGGTTAGGAGTATACAGAGTTAGACCTAGGCTGAGGGTTACACCGCTTTTTGGGTTTAGACCTAGGGCTAGGTTTTGACCTAGTGTAGGGTTAGGATAGGGTTGGTTGTAGGATAGGATTTAGGTGTGAGGTTTAATTTAAGTTTTGGGTTATTGGAAGTACATCTGCTCTCCCTGGTTTTCCTTCACGATCACAATGTTTCTGAGATTCATGGTTTAAGGAAAATCTTGCTTCTTGCCGGTTTCAAGGCAAAAAGGTGCCACCGGCAGTTTGTTTTTCCTTCAAACTTACGCTCGCTCTTTGAGAATCTTAGGTCTTTGGGAAAGCCGTGAGCCCAGCAAGATTTTTCAGTTCAAGAGTGCCCCAAACAGTGGGTTCTACCTCTGAGCAATACAGCCCCTGGAATTCCTGAGAATCTGGAACCTGCCATGAAGTTCAGCCTGCGTTTTATTCACACGGAAGAAGCTCCTTCGAGGTTCCCATGCCTCTGTACACTGATGCTTCCAGCAACGTCATGTCTCACAGGTCAGTATTGCTTCTCTGAGTTTCACTGGTCTAGGGTAAAGGGTGAAGCGCCTGGGTTCCCGTGCTTCACTACTGTATGGCCTCAAGATGATGTTTGTAGGCACAGCGGCAAATCCATCGGTGGCAATTCTCTCATATTGTTATTGCGATGGGAAGATTCCTTATTCGCTAGGAAATGTTTTACCGTGGAAGACGGGTCACCACAGAGCTGTCTCTTTTGTGTTCAGACAATCTTTCCTGAATTTACCTGCCAGCAGTTGCGTGTCCTCCCTTTCTTTTAAGGTCGATGGAGACGCATGAGTGTAAGGAGTACTGTGAATGGTGACCTTCATAACCCAGGATCATCAAAAACCGCAGAGTAAATTTTAGGAACGTAGACATAGGACAGCGGAGAAAACTTCACTCAGGGACTTCTTCAGTGAACTCTCCTTACAATGATGAGGCCTGACACGCCTAGTGCCTGGGGGCAACCCGGCTCCTGCCCTAGGTAGTTTTGTTGAGCATGCCTCCCCAGGTGGTGCCTTTTCTGTCCCAGCAATATTCCTCCAAGAAATTCTGCCGATGATGAAAACTATTTGCCATGGGTATGTCATTCCACATCATTGGCCTCCTCTTTGAAGTACAAATGCTTTTCTACACGGTTGCTGCCTCCCTGAGCTTTCCTTTGTCTTGGCTCAATCGATGCAGATTCCTGCGCTGAATACGCCATGGACTGGCACAGGTGGGTGCTCGTCGGTATACCAGGCACAAGCAGCAATTTCGTTTGTCAAGATCCACCTGGCTTGATCAAGGTTCTTATTCCCGTGAAAACGATTTTTATCCAAATTCTAGAGGATCACAATGTGCCTCTGGCAGCTACACCCGGACCTGCTGAACAGAGGCTCCGGAGTTTTCAGTTTCTGACTAAAATTCAACACGGAATTTCATGGATCTAAGGAAACCGTGAATTGTGGACGTACCAGATCCTCACATCTTCATTGTCTAATGGAAGGTTAAGTTTCCCAGTCTGATCCGGCTGCCACTTCATTTTTGGCAATGACCATTGAAAGGTGGACGATCAGCCTTCTTCGGAATTCTCTTCTACTGGCAGGTTCCCGCGCCACATTAAGACCACTCGGTGGAGGTTTATGTGACTCAGGACAACTCTTTATTTCAGGCGTCTAGAACAAAGAGAATTCACAGAAGTTGATGATCACTTATTAAACTCCCATTTCTTTATAGTGCCCACTGATGACACTTCTACATCTGAGGGCAAAGAGCTCGTGCAGCATGATATTCTCAATTCAGACACGCCGCCTGCAGTTTCTTTCTTGCAGAAAAATCTTTCCCAGTGTACTTCTTTAAATGCTGCAAAATAGTGGGACAGAAGATTTTGGTTTAGGGTTAACTTTAGACGGGCATAGGTACAGGCAATGGGGCAAGTTTAGAGACAGTGTCAGAGTTCAGGTTAGAGTTACGGGTGCGTGAGGGTTCGGGTTATGGTAAGGTTGTGGATCAAATGTAGGGTGAGGGTGAGGTTGAAGGTAAGAGTAGGGTTTATTGCTTTAGGATGAGCGAACCTATTGTCTCATTTAGGCTTATGGTAAACTTGACTGTTTAGGTATGGGTTGGGGTTAATATTTGTGTGAGTGTTAGAAAGTGTGCGAGGTTAAGAGTGGGGGTCAGGCTTGCGGCTTGTGTGTTACATCCGTTTGGTTGTGGTTAAGATTAGCTCTCTGTCTAGTTTAAGGGATTGGATTACATTAACGGTGATATGGAGGCTTCGATTGAAGGTGGTGGATAGAGTTAAGGTAGGTTCAGGGGAAAGGAGACGGTTAGGAGTAAGGTTAGTTGTAGGGGGAGCTGCATGTTGACATCACATTTGGGGTTAGGATTAGGCTTAGCCTTAGGGTAGACATAGGGTTAGGGTTAGGGCTTGGTTTAGGGTGAATTTTAGGTTAGGTTAAGTTTAAGGTTAGGTGTATACAGATTTAGACCTATGCTTAGGTTTACAACACTTTTTGGGTTTAGACCTAGGGCTAGGTTTTGACATAGTGTAGCTTTAGGATAGGGTTGGTTTTAGGATAGGGTTTAGGTTTGAGGTTTAATTTAAGTGTTGGATTATTGGAAGTACATCTGCTCTCCCTGGATTTCCTTCACGATCACAATGTTTCTGAGATTCATGGTTTAAGGAAAATCTTGCTTCTTGCCGGTTTCAAGGCAAAAAGGCGCCACCGGCAGTTTGTTTTTCCGTCAAACTTACGCTCACACTTTGAGAATCGTGGGTCTTTGGGAAAGCCGTGAGCCCAGCAAGATTTTTCAGTGCAAGAGTGCCCCAAGCAGTGGGTTCTACCTCTGAGCAATACAGCCCCTGGAATTCCTGAGAATCTAGAACTTGCAATGAATTTCAGCCTGCGTTTTATTCACACGGAAGAAGCTCCTTCGTGGTTCCCATGCCTCTGTACACTGATGCTTCCAGCAACATCATGTCTCACAGGTCAGTAGTGCTTCTCTGAGTCACTGGCCTAGGGTAAAGGGTGAAGCGCCTGGGTTCCCGTGCTTCACTACTGTATGGCCTCAAGATGATGTTTGTAGGCACAGCGGCAAATCCATCAGTGGCAATTCTCTCATATTGTCATTGCGATGGAAAGATTCCTTATTCGCTAGGAAATGTTTTACCGTGGAAGACGGGTCACCACAGAGCTGTCTCTTTTGTGTTCAGACAATCTTTCCTGAATTTACCTGCCAGCAGTTGCGTGTCCTCCCTTTCTTTTAAGGTCGATAGAGACGCACGAGTGTAAGGAGAACGCTGAATGGTGGCCGTTCATAACCCAGGATCATCAGAAACCGCAGAGTAAATTTTAGGAACGTAGACGTAGGACAGCGGAGAAAACTTCACTCAGGTACTTCTTCAGTGAACTCTCCTTACAATGCTGAGGCCTGACACGCCTAGTGCCTGGGGGCAACACGGCTCCTGCCCTAGGTAGTTTTGTTGCGCGTGCCTCCCTCAGGTGGTGCCTTTTCTGTCCCAGCAATATTCCTCCGAGAAATTCTGCCGATGATGAAAACTATTTGCCATGGGCATGTCATTCCACATCATTGGCCTCCTCTTTGAAGTACAAATGCTTTTCTACACGGTTACTGCCTCCCTGAACTTTCCTTTGTCTTGGCTCAATCGATGAAGATTCCTGTGCTGAATACGCCATGGACTGGCACAGGTGTGTGCTGGTCGGTATACCGGGCACACGCAGCAATTTCGTTTGTCAAGACCCACCTGGCTTGATCAAGGTTCCTTATTCCCGTGAAAACGATTTTTATCCAAATTCTAGAGGAGCACCAATGTGCCTCTGGGAGCTACACCCGGGCCTGTGAACAGAGTCTCCGGAGTTTTCATTTTCTGACTAAAATTCAACACGGAATTTCATGGATCTAAGGAAACCGTGAATTGTGGACGTACCAGATTCTCACATCTTCATTGTCTAATGGAAGGTTAAGTTTCCCAGTCTGATCCGGCTGCCACTTCATTTCTGGCAATGACCATTGAAAGGTGGACTATCAGTCTTCTTCGGAATTCTCTTCTACCGGCATGTTCCCGCGCCACACTAAGACCACTCGGTGGAGGTTTATGTGACTCAGGACAACTCTTTATTTCAGGCGTCTAAAACAAAGAGAATTCACAGAAGTTGATGATTACTTATTAAACTCCCATTTCTTTATAGTGCACACTGATGACACTTCTACATCTGAGGGCAAAGAGCTCGTGCAGCATGATATTCCCAATTCAGACACGCCGCCTGCAGTTTCTTTCTTGCAGAAAAATCGGTCCCAGTGTACTTCTTTAAATGCTGCAAAATAGTGGGACAGAAGATTTGGTTTAGGGTTATCTTTAGACGGGCATAGGTACAGGCATGGGGGCAAGTTTAGAGACAGTGTCAGAGTTATGTTAGAGTTACGGGTGCGTGAGGGTTCGGGTTATGGTAAGGTTGTGGATCAAATGTAGGGTGAGGGTGAGGTTGAAGGTAAGAGTAGGGTTTATTGCTTTAGGATGAGCGAACCTATTGTCTCATTTAGGCTTATGGTAAACTTGACTGTTTAGGTATGGGTTGGGGTTAATATTTGTGTGAGGGTTAGAAAGTGTGCGAGGTTAAGAGTGGGGGTCAGGCTTGTGGCTTGTGTGTTACAACCGTTTTGGTTGTGGTTAAGATTAGCTCTCTGTGTAGTTTAAGGGATTGGATTACATTAACGGTGATATGAAGGCTTCGATTGAAGGTGATGGATAGAGTTAAGTTAGGTTCAGGGAAAGGGTGACGGTTAGGATAAAGGTTAGTTGTAGGGGGAGCTGCATGTTGATATCACATTTGGGGTTAGGATTAGGCTTAGCCTTAGGGTAGACATACGGGTAGGGTTAGGGCTTGGTTTAGGGTGAATTTTAGGTTAGGTTAAGTTTAAGGTTAGGTGTATACAGAGTTAGACCTATGCTTAGGGTTACACCACTTTTTGGGTTTAGACCTAGGGCTAGGTTTTGACCTAGTGTAGGGTTAGTATAGGGTTGGTTGTAGGATAGGATTTAGGTTTGAGGTTTAATTTAAGTGTTGGATTATTGGAAGTACATCTGCTTTCCATGGTTTTCCTTCACGATCACAATGTTTCTGAGATTCATGGTTTAAGGAAAATCTTGCTTCTTGCCGGTTTCAAGGCAAAAAGGTGCCACCGGCAGTTTGTTTTTACGTCAAACTTACGCTCGCTCTTTGAGAATCTTGGGTCTTTGGGAAAGCCGTGAGCCCAGCAAGATTTTTCAGTTCAAGTGTGCCCCAAGCAGTGGGTTCTACCTCTGAGCAATACAGCCCCTGGAATTCCTGAGAATCTGGAATCTGCCATGAAGTTCAGCCTGCGTTTTATTCACACGGAAGAAGCTCCTTCGAGGTTCCCATGCCTCTGTATACTGATGCTTCCAGCAACGTCATGTCTCACAGGTCAGTAGTGCTTCTCTGAGTTTCACTGGTCTAGGGTAAAGGGTGAAGCGCCTGGGTTCCCGTGCTTCACTACTGTATGGCCTCAAGATGATGTTTGTAGGCACAGCGGCAAATCCATCGGTGGCAATTCTCTCATATTGTCATTGCGATGGGAAGATTCCTTATTCGCTAGGAAATGTTTTACCGTGGAAGACGGGTCACCACAGAGCTGTCTCTTTTGTGTTCAGACAATCTTTCCTGAATTTACCTGCCAGCAGTTGCATGTCCTCCCTTTCTTTTAAGGTCGATAGAGACGCACGAGTGTAAGGAGTACTGTGAATGGTAGCCGTTCATAACCCACGATCATCAAAAACCGCAGAGTAAATTTTAGGAACGTAGACGTAGGACAGCGGAGAAAACTTCACTCAGGGACTTCTTCAGTGAACTCTCCTTACACTGATGAGGCCTGACACGCCTAGTGCCTGGGGGCAACCCGGCTCCTGCCCTAGGTAGTTTTGTTGAGCATGCCTCCCTCAGGTGGTGCCTTTTCTGTCCCAGCAATATTCCTCTGAGAAATTCTGCCGATGATGAAAACTATTTGCCATGGGTATGTCATTCCACATCATTGGCCTCCTCTTTGAAGTACAAATGCTTTTCTACACGGTTGCTGCCTCCCTGAGCTTTCCTTTGTCTTGGCTCAATCAATGCAGATTCCTGTGCTGAATACGCCATGGACTGGCACAGGTGGGTGCTCGTCGGTATACCGGGCACACGCAGCAATTTCGTTTGTCAGGACCCACCTTGCTTGATCAAGTTTCCTTAATCCCGTGAAAACGATTTTTATCCAAATTCTAGAGGCGCACCAATGTGCCTCTGGGAGCTACACCCGGGCCTGCTGAACAGAGTCTCCGGAGTTTTCATTTTCTGACTAAAATTCAACACGGAATTTCATGGATCTAAGGAAACCGTGAATTGTGGACGTACCAGATTCTCACATCTTCATTGCCTAATGGAAGGTTAAGTTTCCCAGTCTGATCCGGCGCCACTTCATTTCTGGCAATGATCATTGAATGGTGGACAATCAGCCTTCTTCGTAATTCTCTTCTACCGGCATGTTCCCGCGCCACATTAAGACCACTTGGTGGAGGTTTATGTGACTCAGGACAACTCTTTATTTCAGGAGTCTAGAACAAAGAGAATTCACAGAAGTTGAAGATCACTTATTAAACTCCCATTTCTTTATAGTGCACACTGATGACACTTCTACATCTGAGGGCAAAGAGCTCGTGCAGCATGATATTCTCAATTCAGACACGCCGCCTGCAGTTTCTTTCTTGCAGAAAAATCTGTCCCAGTGTACTTCTTTAAATGCTGCAAAATAGTGGGACAGAAGATTTTGGTTTATGGTTAACTTTAGACGGGCATAGGTACAGGCATGGGGGCAAGTTTAGAGACAGTGTCAGAGTTCAGGTTAGAGTTACGGGTGCGTGAGGGTTCGGGTTATGGTAAGGTTGTGGATCAAATGTAGGGTGAGGGTGAGGTTGAAGGTAAGAGTAGGGTTCATTGCTTTAGGATGAGCGAACCTATTGTCTCATTTAGGCTTATGGTAAACTTGACTGTTTAGGTATGGGTTGGGGTTAATATTTGTGTGAGGGTTAGAAAGTGTGCGAGGTTAAGAGTGGGGGTCAGGCTTACGGCTTGTGTGTTACATCCGTTTGGTTGTGGTTAAGATTAGCTGTCTGTCTAGTTTAAGGGATTGGATTACATTAACGGTGATATGAAGGCTTCGATTGAAGGTGATGGATAGAGTTAAGTTAGGTTCAGGGGAAGGGTGACGGTTAGGAGTAAGGTTAGTTGTAGGGGGAGCTGCATGTTGACATCACATTTGGGGTTAGGATTAGGCTTAGCCTTAGGGTAGACATACGGTTAGGGTTAGGGCTTGGTTTAGGGTGAGCCTTAGGTTAGGTTAAGTTGAAGGTTAGGAGTATACAGGGTTAGACCTAGGCTTAGGGTTACACCTCTTTTTGGGTTTAGACCTAGGGCTAGGTTTTGACCTAGTGTAGGGTTAGGATAGGGTTGGTTGAAGGATAGGATTTAGGTTTGAGGTTTAATTTAAGTGTTGGATTATTGGAAGTACATCTGCTCTCCCTGGTTTTCCTTCACGATCACAATGTTTCTGAGATTCATGGTTTAAGGAAAATCTTGCTTCTTGCCGGTTTCAAGGCAAAAAGGCGCCACCAGCAGTTTGTTTTTCCGTCAAACTTACGCTCGCTCTTTGAAAATCTTGGGTCTTTGGGAAAGCCGTGAGCCCAGCAAAATTTTTCAGTTCAAGTGTGCCCCAAGCAGTGGGTTCTACCTCTGAGCAATACAGCCCCTGGAATTCCTGAGAATCTGGAACCGGCCATGAAGTTCAGCCTGCGTTTTATTCACACGGAAGAAGCTCCTTCGAGGTTCCCATGCCTCTGTACACTGATGCTTCCAGCAACGTCATGTCTCACAGGTCAGTAGTGCTTCTCTGAGTTTCACTGGTCTAGGGTAAAGGGTGAAGCGCCTGGGTTCCCGTGCTTCACTACTGTATGGCCTCAAGATGATGTTTGTAGGCACAGCGGCAAATCCATCGGTGGCAATTCTCTCATATTGTCATTGCGATGGGAAGATTCCTTATTCGCTAGGAAATGTTTTACCGTGGAAGACGGGTCACCACAGAGCTGTCTCTTCTGTGTTCAGACAATCTTTCCTGAATTTACCTGCCAGCAGTTGCGTGTCCTCCCTTTCTTTTAAGGTCGATAGAGACGCACGAGTGTAAGGAGTACTGTGAATGGTGGCCGTTCATAACCCACGATCATCAAAAACCGCAGAGTAAATTTTAGGAACGTAGACGTAGGACAGCGGAGAAAACTTCACTCAGGGACTTCTTCAGTGAACTCTCCTTACACTGATGAGGCCTGACTCGCCAAGTGCCTGGGGGCAACCCGGCTCCTGCCCTAGGTAGTTTTGTTGAGCATGCCTCCCTCAGGTGGTGCCTTTTCTGTCCCAGCAATATTCCTCTGAGAAATTCTGCCGATGATGAAAACTATTTGCCATGGGTATGTCATTCCACATCATTGGCCTCCTCTTTGAAGTACAAATGCTTTTCTACACGGTTGCTGCCTCCCTGAGCTTTCCTTTGTCTTGGCTCAATCGATGCAGATTCCTGTGCTGAATACGCCATGGAAAGGCACAGGTGAGTGCTCGTCGGTATACCGGGCACACGCAGCAATTTCGTTTGTCAAGACCCACCTGGCTTGATCAAGGTTCCTTATTCCCATGAAAACGATTTTTATCCAAATTCTAGAGGAGCACCAATGTGCCTCTGGGAGCTACACCCGGGCCTGCTGAACAGAGTCTCCGGAGTTTTGATTTTCTGACTAAAATTCAACACGGAATTTCATGGATCTAAGGAAACCGTGAATCGTGGACGTACCAGATTCTCACATCTTCATTGTCTAATGGAAGGTTAAGTCTCCCAGTCTGATCCGGCTGCCACTTCATTTCTGGCAATGACCATTGAAAGGTGGACGATTAGCCTTCTTTGGAATTCTCTTCTACCGGCATGTTCCCGCGCCACACTAAGACCACTCGGTGGAGGTTTATGTGACTCAGGACAACTCTTTATTTCAAGCGTCTAAAACAAAGAGAATTCACAGAAGTTGATGATCACTTATTAAACTCCCATTTCTTTATAGTGCACACTGATGACACTTCTACATGTGAGGGCAAAGAGCTCGTGCAGCATGATATTCTCAATTCAGACACGCCGCCTGCAGTTTCTTTCTTGCAGAAAAATCTGTCCCAGTGTACTTCTTTAAATGCTGCAAAATAGTGGGACAGAAGATTTTGGTTTAGGGTTAACTTTAGACGGGCATAGGTACAGGCATGGGGGCAAGTTTAGAGACAGTGTCAGAGTTCAGGTTAGAGTTACGGGTGCGTGAGGGTTCGGGTTATGGTAAGGTTGTGGATCAAATGTAGGGTGAGGGTGAGGTTGAAGGTAAGAGTAGGGTTTATTGCTTTAGGATGAGCGAACCTATTGTCTCATTTAGGCTTATGGTAAACTTGACTGTTTAGGTATGGGTTGGGGTTAATATTTGTGTGAGGGTTAGAAAGTGTGCGAGGTTAAGAGTGGGGGTCAGGCTTGCGGTTTGTGTGTTACATCCGTTTTTGTTGTGGTTAAGATTAGCTCTCTGTCTAGTTTAAGGAATTGGATTACATTAACGGTGATATGAAGGCTTCGATTGAAGGTGATGGGTAGAGTTAAGTTAGGTTCAGGGGAAGGGTGACGGTTAGGAGTAAGGTTAGTTGTAGGGGGAGCTGCATGTTGACATCACATTTGGGGTTAGGATTAGGCTTAGCCTTAGGGTAGACATACGGTTAGGGTTAGGGCTTGGTTTAGGGTGAGCCTTAGGTTAGGTTAAGTTGAAGGTTAGGAGTATACAGAGTTAGACCTAGGCTTAGGGTTACACCTCTTTTTGGGTTTAGACCTAGGGCTAGGTTTTGACCTAGTGTAGGGTTAGGATAGGGTTGGTTGTAGGATAGGATTTAGGTTTGAGGTTTAATTTAAGTGTTGGATTATTGGAAGTACATCTGCTCTCCCTGGTTTTCCTTCACGATCACAATGTTTCTGAGATTCATGGTTTAAGGAAAATCTTGCTTATTGCCGGTTTCAAGGCAAAAAGGCGCCACCAGCAGTTTGTTTTTCCGTCAAACTTACGCTCGCTCTTTGAAAATCTTGGGTCTTTGGGAAAGCCGTGAGCCCAGCAAAATTTTTCAGTTCAAGTGTGCCCCAAGCAGTGGGTTCTACCTCTGAGCAATACAGCCCCTGGAATTCCTGAGAATCTGGAACCTGCCATGAAGTTCAGCCTGCGTTTTATTCACACGGAAGAAGCTCCTTCGAGGTTCCCATGCCTCTGTACACTGATGCTTCCAGCAACGTCATGTCTCACAGGTCAGTAGTGCTTCTCTGAGTTTCACTGGTCTAGGGTAAAGGGTGAAGTGCCTGGGTTCCCGTGCTTCACTACTGTATGGCCTCAAGATGATGTTTGTAGGCACAGCGGCAAATCCATCGGTGGCAATTCTCTCATATTGTCATTGCGATGGGAAGATTCCTTATTCGCTAGGAAATGTTTTACCGTGGAAGACGGGTCACCACAGAGCTGTCTCTTCTGTGTTCAGACAATCTTTCCTGAATTTACCTGCCAGCAGTTGCGTGTCCTCCCTTTCTTTTAAGGTCGATAGAGACGCACGAGTGTAAGGAGTACTGTGAATGGTGGCCGTTCATAACCCACGATCATCAAAAACCGCAGAGTAAATTTTAGGAACGTAGACGTAGGACAGCGGAGAAAACTTCACTCAGGGACTTCTTCAGTGAACTCTCCTTACACTGATGAGGCCTGACTCGCCAAGTGCCTGGGGGCAACCCGGCTCCTGCCCTAGGTAGTTTTGTTGAGCATGCCTCCCTCAGGTGGTGCCTTTTCTGTCCCAGCAATATTCCTCTGAGAAATTCTGCCGATGATGAAAACTATTTGCCATGGGTATGTCATTCCACATCATTGGCCTCCTCTTTGAAGTACAAATGCTTTTCTACACGGTTGCTGCCTCCCTGAGCTTTCCTTTGTCTTGGCTCAATCGATGCAGATTCCTGTGCTGAATACGCCATGGAAAGGCACAGGTGGGTGCTCGTCGGTATACCGGGCACACGCAGCAATTTCGTTTGTCAAGACCCACCTGGCTTGATCAAGGTTCCTTATTCCCATGAAAACGATTTTTATCCAAATTCTAGAGGAGCACCAATGTGCCTCTGGGAGCTACACCCGGGCCTGCTGAACAGAGTCTCCGGAGTTTTCATTTTCTGACTAAAATTCAACACGGAATTTCATGGATCTAAGGAAACCGTGAATCGTGGACGTACCAGATTCTCACATCTTCATTGTCTAATGGAAGGTTAAGTCTCCCAGTCTGATCCGGCTGCCACTTCATTTCTGGCAATGACCATTGAAAGGTGGACGATTAGCCTTCTTCGGAATTCTCTTCTACCGGCATGTTCCCGCGCCACACTAAGACCACTCGGTGGAGGTTTATGTGACTCAGGACAACTCTTTATTTCAGGCGTCTAAAACAAAGAGAATTCACAGAAGTTGATGATCACTTATTAAACTCCCATTTCTTTATAGTGCACACTGATGACACTTCTACATCTGAGGGCAAAGAGCTCGTGCAGCATGATATTCTCAATTCAGACACGCCGCCTGCAGTTTCTTTCTTGCAGAAAAATCTGTCCCAGTGTACTTCTTTAAATGCTGCAAAATAGTGGGACAGAAGATTTTGGTTTAGGGTTATCTTTAGACGGGCATAGGTACAGGCATGGGGGCAAGTTTAGAGACAGTGTCAGAGTTCAGGTTAGAGTTACGGGTGCGTGAGGGTTCGGGTTATGGTAAGGTTGTGGATCAAATGTAGGGTGAGGGTGACGTTGAAGGTAAGAGTAGGGTTTATTGCTTTAGGATGAGCGAACCTATTGTCTCATTTAGGCTTATGGTAAACTTGACTGTTTAGGTATGGGTTGGGGTTAATATTTGTGTGAGGGTTAGAAAGTGTGCGAGGTTAAGAGTGGGGGTCAGGCTTGCGGTTTGTGTGTTACATCCGTTTTTGTTGTGGTTAAGATTAGCTCTCTGTCTAGTTTAAGGAATTGGATTACATTAACGGTGATATGAAGGCTTCGATTGAAGGTGATGGGTAGAGTTAAGTTAGGTTCAGGGGAAGGGTGACGGTTAGGAGTAAGGTTAGTTGTAGGGGGAGCTGCATGTTGACATCACATTTGGGGTTAGGATTAGGCTTAGCCTTAGGGTAGACATACGGTTAGGGTTAGGGCTTGGTTTAGGGTGATCCTTAGGTTAGGTTAAGTTGAAGGTTAGGAGTATACAGAGTTAGACCTAGGCTTAGGGTTACACCTCTTTTTGGGTTTAGACCTAGGGCTAGGTTTTGACCTAGTGTAGGGTTAGGATAGGGTTGGTTGTAGGATAGGATTTAGGTTTGAGGTTTAATTTAAGTGTTGGATTATTGGAAGTACATCTGCTCTCCCTGGTTTTCCTTCACGATCACAATGTTTCTGAGATTAATGGTTTAAGGAAAATCTTGCTTCTTGCCGGTTTCAAGGCAAAAAGGCGCCACCGGCATTTTGTTTTTCCGTCAAACTTACGCACGCTCTTTGAGAATCTTGGGTCTTTGGGAAAGCCGTGAGCCCAGCAAGATTTTTCAGTTCAAGTGTGCCCCAAGCAGTGGGTTCTACCTCTGAGCAATACAGCCCCTGGAATTCCTGAGAATCTGGAACCTGCCATGAAGTTCAGCCTGTGTTTTATTCACACGGAAGAAGCTCCTTCGAGGTTCCCATGCCTCTGTACACTGATGCTTCCAGCAACGTCATGTCTCACAGGTCAGTAGTGCTTCTCTGAGTTTCACTGGTCTAGGGTAAAGGGTGAAGCGCCTGGGTTCCCGTGCTTCACTACTGTATGGCCTCAAGATGATGTTTGTAGGCACAGCGGCAAATCCATCGGTGGCAATTCTCTCATATTGTCATTGCGATGGGAAGATTCCTTATTCGCTAGGAAATGTTTTACCGTGGAAGACGGGTCACCACAGAGCTGTCTCTTCTGTGTTCAGACAATCTTTCCTGAATTTACCTGCCAGCAGTTGCGTGTCCTGCCTTTCTTTTAAGGTCGATGGAGATGCACGAGTGTAAGGAGAACGCTGAATGGTGGCCGTTCATAACCCAGGATCATCAGAAACCGCAGAGTAAATTTTAGGAACGTAGACGTAGGACAGTGGAGAAAACTTCACTCAGGGACTTCTTCAGTGAACTCTCCTTACAATGCTGAGGCCTGACACGCCTAGTGCGTGGGGGCAACCCGGCTCCTGCCCTAGGTAGTTTTGTTGAGCGTGCCTCCCTCAGGTGGTGCCTTTTCTGTCCCAGCAATATTCCTCTGAGAAATTCTGCCGATGATGAAAACTATTTGCCATGGGTATGTCATTCCACATCATTGGCCTCCTCTTTGAAGTACAAATGCTTTTCTACACGGTTGCTGCCTCCCTGAGCTTTCCTTTGTCTTGGCTCAATCGATGCAGATTCCTGTGCTGAATACGCCATGGACTGGCACAGGTGGGTGCTCGTCGGTATACCGGGCACACGCAGCAATTTCGTTTGTCAGGACCCACCTTGCTTGATCAAGTTTCCTTAATCCCGTGAAAACGACTTTTATCCAAATTCTAGATGCGCACCAATGTGCCTCTGGGAGCTACACCCGGGCCTGCTGAACAGAGTCTCCGGAGTTTTCATTTTCTGACTAAAATTCAACACGGAATTTCATGGATCTAAGGAAACCGTGAATTGTGGACGTACCAGATTCTCACATCTTCATTGCCTAATGGAAGGTTAAGTTTCCCAGTCTGATCCGGCGCCACTTCATTTCTGGCAATGATCATTGAATGGTGGACAATCAGCCTTCTTCGTAATTCTCTTCTACCGGCATGTTCCCGCGCCACATTAAGACCACTTGGTGGAGGTTTATGTGACTCAGGACAACTGTTTATTTCAGGCGTCTAGAACAAAGAGAATTCACAGAAGTTGAAGATCACTTATTAAACTCTCATTTCTTTATAGTGCACACTGATGACACTTCTACATCTGAGGGCAAAGAGCTCGTGCAGCATGATATTCTCAATTCAGACACGCCGCCTGCAGTTTCTTTCTTGCAGAAAAAATGTCCCAGTGTACTTCTTTAAATGCTGCAAAATAGTGGGACAGAAGATTTTGGTTTATGGTTAACTTTAGACGGGCATAGGTACAGGCATGGGGGCAAGTTTAGAGACAGTGTCAGAGTTCAGGTTAGAGTTACGGGTGCGTGAGGGTTCGGGTTATGGTAAGGTTGTGGATCAAATGTAGGGTGAGGGTGAGGTTGAAGGTAAGAGTAGGGTTTATTGCTTTAGGATGAGCGAACCTATTGTCTCATTTAGGCTTATGGTAAACTTGACTGTTTAGGTATGGGTTGGGGTTAATATTTGTGTGAGGGTTAGAAAGTGTGCGAGGTTAAGAGTGGGGGTCAGGCTTGCGGCTTGTGTGTTACATCCGTTTGGTTGTGGTTAAGATTAGCTGTCTGTCTAGTTTAAGGGATTGGATTACATTAACGGTGATATGAAGGCTTCGATTGAAGGTGATGGATAGAGTTAAGTTAGGTTCAGGGGAAGGGTGACGGTTAGGAGTAAGGTTAGTTGTAGGGGGAGCTGCATGTTGACATCACATTTGGGGTTAGGATTAGGCTTAGCCTTAGGGTAGACATACGGTTAGGGTTAGGGCTTGGTTTAGGGTGACCCTTAGGTTAGGTTAAGTTGAAGGTTAGGAGTATACAGGGTTAGACCTAGGCTTAGGGTTACACCTCTTTTTGGGTTTAGACCTAGGGCTAGGTTTTGACCTAGTGTAGGGTTAGGATAGGGTTGGTTGAAGGATAGGATTTAGGTTTGAGGTTTAATTTAAGTGTTGGATTATTGGAAGTACATCTGCTCTCCCTGGTTTTCCTTCACGATCACAATGTTTCTGAGATTCATGGTTTAAGGAAAATCTTGCTTCTTGCCGGTTTCAAGGCAAAAAGGCGCCACCAGCAGTTTGTTTTTCCGTCAAACTTACGCTCGCTCTTTGAGAATCTTGGGTCTTTGGGAAAGCCGTGAGCCCAGCAAAATTTTTCAGTTCAAGTGTGCCCCAAGCAGTGGGTTCTACCTCTGAGCAATACAGCCCCTGGAATTCCTGAGAATCTGGAACCTGCCATGAAGTTCAGCCTGCGTTTTATTCACACGGAAGAAGCTCCTTCGAGGTTCCCATGCCTCTGTACACTGATGCTTCCAGCAACGTCATGTCTCACAGGTCAGTAGTGCTTCTCTGAGTTTCACTGGTCTAGGGTAAAGGGTGAAGCGCCTGGGTTCCCGTGCTTCACTACTGTATGGCCTCAAGATGATGTTTGTAGGCACAGCGGCAAATCCATCGGTGGCAATTCTCTCATATTGTCATTGCGATGGGAAGATTCCTTATTCGCTAGGAAATGTTTTACCGTGGAAGACGGGTCACCACAGAGCTGTCTCTTCTGTGTTCAGACAATCTTTCCTGAATTTACCTGCCAGCAGTTGCGTGTCCTCCCTTTCTTTTAAGGTCGATAGAGACGCACGAGTGTAAGGAGTACTGTGAATGGTGGCCGTTCATAACCCATGATCATCAAAAACCGCAGAGTAAATTTTAGGAACGTAGACGTAGGACAGCGGAGAAAACTTCACTCAGGGACTTCTTCAGTGAACTCTCCTTACACTGATGAGGCCTGACTCGCCAAGTGCCTGGGGGCAACCCCGCTCTTGCCCTAGGTAGTTTTGTTGAGCATGCCTCCCTCAGGTGGTGCCTTTTCTGTCCCAGCAATATTCCTCTGAGAAATTCTGCCGATGATGAAAAATATTTGCCATGGGTATGTCATTCCACATCATTGGCCTCCTCTTTGAAGTACAAATGCTTTTCTACACGGTTGCTGCCTCCCTGAGCTTTCCTTTGTCTTGGCTCAATCGATGCAGATTCCTGTGCTGAATACGCCATGGAAAGGCACAGGTGGGTGCTCGTCGGTATACCGGGCACACGCAGCAATTTCGTTTGTCAAGACCCACCTGGCTTGATCAAGGTTCCTTATTCCCATGAAAACGATTTTTATCCAATTTCTAGAGAAGCACCAATGTGCCTCTGGGAGCTACACCCGGGCCTGCTGAACAGAGTCTCCGGAGTTTTCATTTTCTGACTAAAATTCAACACGGAATTTCATGGATCTAAGGAAACCGTGAATCGTGGACGTACCAGATTCTCACATCTTCATTGTCTAATGGAAGGTTAAGTCTCCCAGTCTGATCCGGCTGCCACTTCATTTCTGGCAATGACCATTGAAAGGTGGACGATTAGCCTTCTTCGGAATTCTCTTCTACCGGCATGTTCCCGCGCCACACTAAGACCACTCGGTGGAGGTTTTTGTGACTCAGGACAACTCTTTATTTCAGGCGTCTAAAACAAAGAGAATTCACAGAAGTTGATGATCACTTATTAAACTCCCATTTCTTTATAGTGCACACTGATGACACTTCTACATCTGAGGGCAAAGAGCTCGTGCAGCATGATATTCTCAATTCAGACACGCCGCCTGCAGTTTCTTTCTTGCAGAAAAATCTGTCCCAGTGTACTTCTTTAAATGCTGCAAAATAGTGGGACAGAAGATTTTGGTTTAGGATTAACTTTAGACGGGCATAGGTACAGGCATGGGGGCAAGTTTAGAGACAGTGTCAGAGTTCAGGTTAGAGTTACGGGTGCGTGAGGGTTCGGGTTATGGTAAGGTTGTGGATCAAATGTAGGGTGAGGGTGAGGTTGAAGGTAAGAGTAGGGTTTATTGCTTTAGGATGAGCGAACCTATTGTCTCATTTAGGATTATGGTAAACTTGACTGTTTAGGTATGGGTTGGGGTTAATATTTGTGTGAGGGTTAGAAAGTGTGCGAGGTTAAGAGTGGGGGTCAGGCTTGCGGTTTGTGTGTTACATCCGTTTTTGTTGTGGTTAAGATTAGCTCTCTGTCTAGTTTAAGGAATTGGATTACATTAACGGTGATATGAAGGCTTCGATTGAAGGTGATGGATAGAGTTAAGTTAGGTTCAGGGGAAGGGTGACGGTTAGGAGTAAGGTTAGTTGTAGGGGGAGCTGCATGTTGACATCACATTTGGGGTTAGGATTAGGCTTAGCCTTAGGGTAGACATACGGTTAGGGTTAGGGCTTGGTTTAGGGTGAGCCTTAGGTTAGGTTAAGTTGAAGGTTAGGAGTATACAGAGTTAGACCTAGGCTTAGGGTTACACCTCTTTTTGGGTTTAGACCTAGGGCTAGGTTTTGACCTAGTGTAGGGTTAGGATAGGGTTGGTTGTAGGATAGGATTTAGGTTTGAGGTTTAATTTAAGTGTTGGATTTTGGAAGTACATCTGCTCTCCCTGGTTTTCCTTCACGATCACAATGTTTCTGAGATTCATGGTTTAAGGAAAATCTTGCTTCTTGCCGGTTTCAAGGCAAAAAGGCGCCACCGGCATTTTGTTTTTCCGTCAAACTTACGCACGCTCTTTGAGAATCTTGGGTCTTTGGGAAAGCCGTGAGCCCAGCAAGATTTTTCAGTTCAAGTGTGCCCCAAGCAGTGGGTTCTACCTCTGAGCAATACAGCCCCTGGAATTCCTGAGAATCTGGAACCTGCCATGAAGTTCAGCCTGCGTTTTATTCACACGGAAGAAGCTCCTTCGAGGTTCCCATGCCTCTGTACACTGATGCTTACAGCAACATCATGTCTCACAGGTCAGTAGTGCTTCTCTGAGTTTCACTGGTCTAGGGTAAAGGGTGAAGCGCCTGGGTTCCCGTGCTTCACTACTGTATGGCCTCAAGATGATGTTTGTAGGCACAGCGGCAAATCCATCGGTGGCAATTCTCTCATATTGTCATTGCGATGGGAAGATTCCTTATTCGCTAGGAAATGTTTTACCGTGGAAGACGGGTCACCACAGAGCTGTCTCTTCTGTGTTCAGACAATCTTTCCTGAATTTACCTGCCAGCAGTTGCGTGTCCTCCCTTTCTTTTAAGGTCGATGGAGACGCACGAGTGTAAGGAGAACGCTGAATGGTGGCCGTTCATAACCCAGGATCATCAGAAACCGCAGAGTAAATTTTAGGAACGTAGACGTAGGACAGTGGAGAAAACTTCACTCAGGGACTTCTTCAGTGAACTCTCCTTACAATGCTGAGGCCTGACACGCCTAGTGCGTGGGGGCAACCCGGCTCCTGCCCTAGGTAGTTTTGTTGAGCGTGCCTCCCTCAGGTGGTGCCTTTTCTGTCCCAGCAATATTCCTCTGAGAAATTCTGCCGATGATGAAAACTATTTGCCATGGGTATGTCATTCCACATCATTGGCCTCCTTTTTGAAGTACAAATGTGTTTCTACATGGTTGCTGCCTCCCTGAGCTTTCCTTTGTCTTGGCTCAATCGATGCAGATTCCTGTGCTGAATACGCCATGGACTGGCACAGGTGGGTGCTCGTCGGTATACCGGGCACACGCAGCAATTTCGTTTGTCAAGACCCACCTTGCTTGATCAAGTTTCCTTATTCCCGTGAAAATGATTTTTATCCAAATTCTAGAGGAGCACCAATGTGCCTCTGGGAGCTACACCCGGGCCTGCTGAACAGTCTCCGGAGTTTTCATTTTCTGACTAAAATTCAACACGGAATTTCATGGATCTAAGGTAACCGTGAATTGTGGGCGTACCAGATTCTCATATCTTCATTGCCTAATGGAAGGTTAAGTTTCCCAGTCTGATCCGGCGCCACTTCATTTCTGGCAATGTCCATTGAAAGGTGGACGATCAGCCTTCTTCGGAATTCTCTTCTACCGGCATGTTCCCGCGCCACACTAAGACCACTCGGTGGAGGTTTATGTGACTCCGGACAACTCTTTATTTCAGGCGTCTAAAACAAAGAGAATTCACAGAAGTGGATGATCACTTATTAAACTCCCATTTCTTTATAGTGCACACTGATGACACTTCTACATCTGAGGGCAAAGAGCTCATGCAGCATGATATTCTCAATTCAGACACGCCGCCTGCAGTTTCTTTCTTGCAGAAAAATCTGTCCCAGTGTACTTCTTTAAATGCTGCAAAATAGTGGGACAGAAGATTTTGGTTTAGGGTTAACTTTAGACGGGCATAGGTACAGGCATGGGGGCAAGTTTAGAGACAGTGTCAGAGTTCAGGTTAGAGTTACGGGTGCGTGAGGGTTCGGGTTATGGTAAGGTTGTGGATCAAATGTAGGGTGAGGGTGAGGTTGAAGGTAAGAGTAGGGTTTATTGCTTTAGGATGAGCGAACCTATTGTCTCATTTAGGCTTATGGTAAACTTGACTGTTTAGGTATGGGTTGGGGTTAATATTTGTGTGAGGGTTAGAAAGTGTGCGAGGTTAAGAGTGGGGGTCAGGCTTGCGGCTTGTGTGTTACATCCGTTTGGTTGTGGTTAAGATTAGCTGTCTGTCTAGTTTAAGGGATTGGATTACATTAACGGTGATATGAAGGCTTCGATTGAAGGTGATGGATAGAGTTAAGTTAGGTTCAGGAGAAGGGTGACGGTTAGGAGTAAGGTTAGTTGTAGGGGGAGCTGCATGTTGACATCACATTTGGGGTTAGGATTAGGCTTAGCCTTAGGGTAGACATACGGTTAGGGTTAGGGCTTGGTTTAGGGTGACCCTTAGGTAAGGTTAAGTTGAAGGTTAGGAGTATACAGGGTTAGACCTAGGCTTAGGGTTACACCTCTTTTTGGGTTTAGACCTAGGGCTAGGTTTTGACCTAGTGTAGGGTTAGGATAGGGTTGGTTGTAGGATAGGATTTAGGTTTGAGGTTTAATTTAAGTGTTGGATTATTGGAAGTACATCTGCTCTCCCTGGTTTTCCTTCACGATCACAATATTTCTGAGATTCATGGTTTAAGGAAAATCTTGCTTCTTGCCGGTTTCAAGGCAAAAAGGCGCCACCGGCAGTTTGTTTTTCCGTCAAACTTACACTCGCTCTTTGAAAATCTTGGGTCTTTGGGAAAGCCGTGAGCCCAGCAAGATTTTTCAGTTCAAGTATGCCCCAAGCAGTGGGTTCTACCTCTGAGCAATACAGCCCCTGGAATTCCTGAGAATCTGGAACCTGCCATGAAGTTCAGCCTGCGTTTTATTCACACGGAAGAAGCTCCTTCGAGGTTCCCATGCCTCTGTACACTGATGCTTCCAGCAACGTCATGTCTCACAGGTCAGTAGTGCTTCTCTGAGTTTCACTGGTCTAGGGTAAAGGGTGAAGCGCCTGGGTTCCCATGCTTCACTACTGTATGGCCTCAAGATGATGTTTGTAGGCACAGCGGCAAATCCATCGGTGGCAATTCTCTCATATTGTCATTGCGATGGGAAGATTCCTTATTCGCTAGGAAATGTTTTACCGTGGAAGACGGGTCACCACAGAGCTGTCTCTTCTGTGTTCAGATAATCTTTCCTGAATTTACCTGCCAGCAGTTGCGTGTCCTCCCTTTCTTTTAAGGTCGATGGAGACGCACGAGTGTAAGGAGAACGCTGAATGGTGGCCGTACATAACCCAGGATCATCAGAAACCGCAGAGTAAATTTTAGGAACGTAGACGTAGGACAGCGGAGAAAACTTCACTCAGGGACTTCTTCAGTGAACTCTCCTTACAATGCTGAGGCCTGACACGCCTAGTGCGTGGGGGCAACCCGGCTCCTGCCCTAGGTAGTTTTGTTGAGCGTGCCTCCCTCAGGTGGTGCCTTTTCTGTCCCAGCAATATTCCTCTAGAAATTCTGCCGATGATGAAAACTATTTGCCATGGGTATGTCATTCCACATCATTGGCCTCCTCTTTGAAGTACAAATGCGTTTCTACACGGTTGCTGCCTCCCTGAGCTTTCCTTTGTCTTGGCTCAATCGATGCAGATTCCTGTGCTGAATCCGCCATGGACTGGCACAGGTCGGTGCTCGTCGGTATACCGGGCACACGTAGCAATTTCGTTTGTCAAGACCCACCTTGCTTGATCAAGTTTCCTAAATCCCGTGAAAACGATTTTTATCCAAATTCTAGAGGCGCACCAATGTGCCTCTGGGAGCTACACCCGGGCCTGCTGAACAGAGTCTCCGGAGTTTTCATTTTCTGACTAAAATTCAACACGGAATATCATGGATGTAAGGTAACCGTGAATTGTGGGCGGACCAGATTCTCACATCTTCATTGCCTAATGGAAGGTTAAGTTTCCCAGTCTGATGCGGCGCCACTTCATTTCTGGCAATGTCCATTGAAAGGTGGACGATCAGCCTTCTTCGGAATTCTCTTCTACCGGCATGTTCCCGCGCCACACTAAGACCACTTGGTGGAGGTTTATGTGACTCAGGACAACTCTTTATTTCAGGCGTCTAGAACAAAGAGAATTCACAGAAGTTGATGATCACTTATTAAACTCCCATTACTTTATAGCCAACACTGAAGACACTTCTACAACTGAGGACAAAGAGCTCGTGCAGCATGATATTCTCAATTCAGACACGCCGCCTGCAGTTTCTTTCTTGCAGAAAAATCTGTCCCAGTGTACTTCTTTAAATGCTGCAAAATAGTGGGACAGAAGATTTTGGTTTAGGGTTAACTTTAGACGGGCATAGGTACAGGCATGGGGGCAAGTTTAGAGACAGTGTCAGAGTTCAAGTTAGAGTTACGGGTGCGTGAGGGTTCGGGTTATGGTAAGGTTGTGGATCAAATGTAGGGTGAGGGTGAGGTTGAAGGTAAGAGTAGGGTTTATTGCTTTAGGATGAGCGAACCTATTGTCTCATTTAGGCTTATGGTAAACTTGACTGTTTAGGTATGGGTTGGGGTTAATATTTGTGTGAGGGTTAGAAAGTGTGCGAGGTTAAGAGTGGGGGTCAGGCTTGCGGCTTGTGTGTTACATCCGTTTTGGTTGTGGTTAAGTTTAGCTCTCTGTGTAGTTTAAGGGATTGGATTACATTAACGGTGATATGGAGGCTTCGATTGAAGGTGATGGATAGAGTTAAGTTAGATACAGGGGAAAGGTGACGGTTAGGAGTAAAGTTAGTTTAGGGGGAGCTGCATGTTGACATCACATTTGGGGTTAGGATTAGGCTTAGCCTTAGGGTAGACATACGGTTAGGGTTAGGGCTTGGTTTAGGGTGAATTTTAGGTTAGGTTAAGTTTAAGGTTAGGTGTATACAGAGTTAGACCTATGCTTAGGGTTACACCACTTTTTGGGTTTAGACCTAGGGCTAGGTTTTGACCTAGTGTAGGGTTAGGATAGGGTTGGTTGTAGGATAGGATTTAGGTTTGAGGTTTAATTTAAGTGTTGCATTATAGGAAGTACATCTGCTTTCCCTGGTTTTCCTTCACGATCACAATGTTTCTGAGATTCATGGTTTAAGGAAAATCTTGCTTCTTGCCGGTTTCAAGGCAAAAAGGTGCCACCGGCAGTTTGTTTTTCCGTCAAACTTACGCTCGCTCTTTGAGAATCTTGGGTCTTTGGGAAAGCCGTGAGTCCAGCAAGATTTTTCAGTTCAAGTGTGCCCCAAGCAGTGGGTTCTACCTCTGAGCAATACAGCCCCTGGAATTCCTGAGAATCTGGAACCTGCCATGAAGTTCAGCCTGCGTTTTATTCACACGGAAGAAGCTCCTTCGAGGTTCCCATGCCTCTGTACACTGATGCTTCCAGCAACGTCATGTCTCACAGGTCAGTAGTGCTTCTCTGAGTTTCACTGGTCTAGGGTAAAGGGTGAAGCGCCTGGGTTCCCGTGCTTCATTACTGTATGGCCTCAAGATGATGTTTGTAGGCACAGCGGCAAATCCATCGGTGGCAATTCTCTCATATTGTCATTGCGATGGGAAGATTCCTTATTCGCTAGGAAATGTTTTACCGTGGAAGACGGGTCACCACAGAGCTGTCTCTTTTGTGTTCAGACAATCTTTCCTGAATTTGCCTGCCAGCAGTTGCGTGTCCTCCCTTTCTTTTAAGGTCGATGGAGACGCACGAGTGTAAGGAGTACTGTGAATGGTGACCTTCATAACCCAGGATCATCAAAAACCGCAGAGTAAATTTTAGGAACGTAGACGTAGGACAGCGGAGAAAACTTCACTCAGGGACTTCTTCAGTGAACTCTCCTTACAATGCTGAGGCCTGACACGCCTAGTGCGTGGGGGCAACCCGGCTCCTGCCCTAGGTAGTTGTGTTGAGCGTGCCTCCCTCAGGTGGTGCCTTTTCTGTCCCAGCAATATTCCTCTAAGAAATTCTGCCGATGATGAAAACTATTTGCCATGGGTATGTCATTCCACATCATTGGCCTCCTCTTTGAAGTACAAATGCGTTTCTACACGGTTGCTGCCTCCCTGAGCTTTCCTTTGTCTTGGCTCAATCGATGCAGATTCCTGTGCTGAATCCGCCATGGACTGGCACAGGTCGGTGCTAGTCGGTATACCGGGCACACGCAGCAATTTCGTTTGTCAAGACCCACCTTGCTTGATCAAGTTTCCTTAATCCCGTGAAAACGATTTTTATCCAAATTCTAGAGGCGCACCAATGTGCCTCTGGGAGCTACACCCGGGCCTGCTGAACAGAGTCTCCGGAGTTTTCATTTTCTGACTAAAATTCAACACGGAATTTCATGGATGTAAGGTAACCGTGAATTTTGGGCGTACCAGATTCTCACATCTTCATTGCCTAATGGAAGGTTAAGTTTCCCAGTCTGATCCGGCGCCACTTCATTTCTGGCAATGTCCATTGAAAGGTGGACGATCAGCCTTCTTCGGAATTCTCTTCTACCGGCATGTTCCAGCGCCACACTAAGACCACTCGGTGGAGGTTTATGTGACTCAGGACAACTCTTTATTTCAGGCGTCTAGAACAAAGAGAATTCACAGAAGTTGATGATCACTTATTAAACTCCCATTACTTTATAGCCAACACTGAAGACACTTCTACATCTGAGGGCAAAGAGCTCGTGCAGCATGATATTCTCAATTCAGACACGCCGCCTGCAGTTTCTTTCTTGCAGAAAAATCTGTCCCAGTGTACTTCTTTAAATGCTGCAAAATAGTGGGACAGAAGATTTTGGTTTAGGGTTAACTTTAGACGGGCATAGGTACAGGCATGGGGGCAAGTTTAGAGACAGTGTCAGAGTTCAAGTTAGAGTTACGGGTGCGTGAGGGTTCGGGTTATGGTAAGGTTGTGGATCAAATGTAGGGTGAGGGTGAGGTTGAAGGTAAGAGTAGGGTTTATTGCTTTAGGATGAGCGAACCTATTGTCTCATTTAGGCTTATGGTAAACTTGACTGTTTAGGTATGGGTTGGGGTTAATATTTGTGTGAGGGTTAGAAAGTGTGCGAGGTTAAGAGTGGGGGTCAGGCTTGCGGCTTGTGTGTTACATCCGTTTTGGTTGTGGTTAAATTTAGCTCTCTGTGTAGTTTAAGGGATTGGATTACATTAACGGTGATATGGAGGCTTCGATTGAAGGTGATGGATAGAGTTAAGTTAGATTCAGGGGAAAGGTGACGGTTAGGAGTAAAGTTAGTTTAGGGGGAGCTGCATGTTGACATCACATTTGGGGTTAGGATTAGGCTTAGTCTTAGGGTAGACATACGGTTAGGGTTAGGGCTTGGTTTAGGGTGAATTTTAGGTTAGGTTAAGTTTAAGGTTAGGTGTATACAGAGTTAGACCTATGCTTAGGGTTACACCACTTTTTGGGTTTAGACCTAGGGCTAGGTTTTGACCTAGTGTAGGGTTAGGATAGGGTTGGTTGTAGGATAGGATTTAGGTTTGAGGTTTAATTTAAGTGTTGCATTATTGGAAGTACATCTGCTTTCCCTGGTTTTCCTTCACGATCACAATGTTTCTGAGATTCATGGTTTAAGGAAAATCTTGCTTCTTGCCGGTTTCAAGGCAAAAAGGTGCCACCGGCAGTTTGTTTCTCCGTCAAACTTACGCTCGCTCTTTGAGAATCTTGGGTCTTTGGGAAAGCCGTGAGTCCAGCAAGATTTTTCAGTTCAAGTGTGCCCCAAGCAGTGGGTTCTACCTCTGAGCAATACAGCCCCTGGAATTCCTGAGAATCTGGAACCTGCCATGAAGTTCAGCCTGCGTTTTATTCACACGGAAGAAGCTCCTTCGAGGTTCCCATGCCTCTGTACACTGATGCTTCCAGCAACGTCATGTCTCACAGGTCAGTAGTGCTTCTCTGAGTTTCACTGGTCTAGGGTAAAGGGTGAAGCGCCTGGGTTCCCGTGCTTCATTACTGTATGGCCTCAAGATGATGTTTGTAGGCACAGCGGCAAATCCATCGGTGGCAATTCTCTCATATTGTCATTGCGATGGGAAGATTCCTTATTCGCTAGGAAATGTTTTACCGTGGAAGACGGGTCACCACAGAGCTGTCTCTTCTGTGTTCAGACAATCTTTCCTGAATTTACCTGCCAGCAGTTGCGTGTCCTCCCTTTCTTTTAAGGTCGATGGAGACGCACGAGTGTAAGGAGTACTGTGAATGGTGACCTTCATAACCCAGGATCATCAAAAACCGCAGAGTAAATTTTAGGAACGTAGACGTAGGACAGCGGAGAAAACTTCACTCAGGGACTTCTTCAGTGAACTCTCCTTACAATGCTGAGGCCTGACACGCCTAGTGCGTGGGGGCAACCCGGCTCCTGCCCTAGGTAGTTTTGTTGAGCGTGCCTCCCTCAGGTGGTGCCTTTTCTGTCCCAGCAATATTCCTCTAAGAAATTCTGCCGATGATGAAAACTATTTGCCATGGGTATGTCATTCCACATCATTGGCCTCCTCTTTGAAGTACAAATGCGTTTCTACACGGTTGCTGCCTCCCTGAGCTTTCCTTTGTCTTGGCTCAATCGATGCAGATTCCTGTGCTGAATCCGCCATGGACTGGCACAGGTCGGTGCTAGTCGGTATACCGGGCACACGCAGCAATTTCGTTTGTCAAGACCCACCTTGCTTGATCAAGTTTCCTTAATCCCGTGAAAACGATTTTTATCCAAATTCTAGAGGCGCACCAATGTGCCTCTGGGAGCTACACCCGGGCCTGCTGAACAGAGTCTCCGGAGTTTTCATTTTCTGACTAAAATTCAACACGGAATTTCATGGATGTAAGGTAACCGTGAATTTTGGGCGTACCAGATTCTCACATCTTCATTGCCTAATGGAAGGTTAAGTTTCCCAGTCTGATCCGGCGCCACTTCATTTCTGGCAATGTCCATTGAAAGGTGGACGATCAGCCTTCTTCGGAATTCTCTTCTACCGGCATGTTCCCGCGCCACACTAAGACCACTCGGTGGAGGTTTATGTGACTCAGGACAACTCTTTATTTCAGGCGTCTAGAACAAAGAGAATTCACAGAAGTTGATGATCACTTATTAAACTCCCATTTCTTTATAGTGCACACTGATGACACTTCTACATCTGAGGGCAAAGAGCTCGTGCAGCATGATATTCTCAATTCAGACACGCCGCCTGCAGTTTCTTTCTTGCAGAAAAATCTGTCGCAGTGTACTTCTTTAAATGCTGCAAAATAGTGGGACAGAAGATTTTGGTTTAGGGTTAACTTTAGACGGGCATAGGTACAGGCATGGGGGCAAGTTTAGAGACAGTGTCAGAGTTCAGGTTAGAGTTACGGGTGCGTGAGGGTTCGGGTTATGGTAAGGTTGTGGATCAAATGTAGGGTGAGGGTGAGGTTGAAGGTAAGAGTAGGGTTTATTGCTTTAGGATGAGCGAACCTATTGTCTCATTTAGGCTTATGGTAAACTTGACTGTTTAGGTATGGGTTGGGGTTAATATTTGTGTGAGGGTTAGAAAGTGTGCGAGGTTAAGAGTGGGGGTCAGGCTTGCGGCTTGTGTGTTACATCCGTTTTGGTTGTGGTTAAGTTTAGCTCTCTGTGTAGTTTAAGGGATTGGATTACATTAACGGTGATATGGAGGCTGCGATTGAAAGTGATGGATAGAGTTAAGTTAGATTCAGGGGAAAGGTGACGGTTAGGAGTAAAGTTAGTTTAGGGGGAGCTGCATGTTGACATCACATTTGGGGTTAGGATTAGGCTTAGCCTTAGGGTAGACATACGGTTAGGGTTAGGGCTTGGTTTAGGGTGAATTTTAGGTTAGGTTAAGTTTAAGGTTAGGTGTATACAGAGTTAGACCTATGCTTAGGGTTATACCACTTTTTGGGTTTAGACCTAGGGCTAGGTTTTGACCTAGTGTTGGGTTAGGATAAGGTTGGTTGTAGGATAGGATTTAGGTTTGAGGTTTAATTTAAGTGTTGCATTATTGGAAGTACATCTGCTTTCCCTGGTTTTCCTTCACGATCACAATGTTTCTGAGATTCATGGTTTAAGGAAAATCTTGCTTCTTGCCGGTTTCAAGGCAAAAAGGTGCCACCGGCAGTTTGTTTTTCCGTCAAACTTACGCTTGCTCTTTGAGAATCTTGGGTCTTTGGGAAAGCCGTGAGCCCAGCAAGATTTTTCAGTTCAAGTGTGCCCCAAGCAGTGGGTTCTACCTCTGAGCAATACAGCCCCTGGAATTCCTGAGAATCTGGAACCTGCCATGAAGTTCAGCCTGTGTTTTATTCACACGGAAGAAGCTCCTTCGAGGTTCCCATGCCTCTGTACACTGATGCTTCCAGCAACATCATGTCTCACAGGTCAGTAGTGCTTCTCTGAGTTTCACTGGTCTAGGGTAAAGGGTGAAGCGCCTGGGTTCCCGTGCTTCACTACTGTATGGCCTCAAGATGATGTTTGTAGGCACAGCGGCAAATCCATCGGTGGCAATTCTCTCATATTGTCATTGCGATGGGAAGATTCCTTATTCGCTAGGAAATGTTTTACCGTGGAAGACGGGTCACCACAGAGCTGTCTCTTTTGTGTTCAGACAATCTTTCCTGAATTTACCTGCCAGCAGTTGCGTGTCCTCCCTTTCTTTTAAGGTCGATGGAGACGCACGAGTGTAAGGAGTACTGTGAATGGTGACCTTCATAACCCAGGATCATCAAAAACCGCAGAGTAAATTTTAGGAACGTAGACATAGGACAGTGGAGAAAACTTCACTCAGGGACTTCTTCAGTGAACTCTCCTTACAATACTGAGGCCTGACACGCCTAGTGCCTGGGGGCAACCCGGTTCCTGCCCTAGGTAGTTTTGTTGAGCGTGCCTCCCTCAGGTGGTGCCTTTTCTGTCCCAGCAATATTCCTCCGAGAAATTCTGCCGATGATGAAAACTATTTGCCATGGGTATGTCATTCCACATCATTGGCCTCCTCTTTGAAGTACAAATGCTTTTCTACACGTTTGCTGCCTCCCTGAGCTTTCCTTTGTCTTGGCTCAATCGATGCAGATTCCTGTGCTGAATACGCCATGGACTGGCACAGGTGGGTGCTCGTAGGTATACCGTGCACACGCAGCATTTTCGTTTGTTAAGACCCACCTGGCTTGATCAAGGTTCCTTATTCCCATGAAAACGATTTTTATCGAAATTCTAGAGGAGCACCAATGTGCCTCTGGGAGCTACACCCGGGCCTGCTGAACAGAGTCGCCGGAGTTTTCATTTTCTGACTAAAATTCAACACGGAATTTCATGGATCTAAGGAAACCGTGAATTGTGGACGTACCAGATTCTCACATCTTCATTGCCTAATGGAAGGTTAAGTTTCCCAGTCTGATCCGGCGCAACTTCATTTCTGGCAATGATCATTGAATGGTGGACAATCAGCCTTCTTCGTAATTCTCTTCTACCGGCATGTTCCCGCGCCACATTAAGACCACTTGGTGGAGGTTTATGTGACTCAGGACAACTCTTTATTTCAGGCGTCTAGAACAAAGAGAATTCACAGAAGTTGATGATCACTTATTAAACTCCCATTTCTTTATAGTGCACACTGATGACACTTCTACATCTGAGGGCAAAGAGCTCGTGCAGCATGATATTCTCAATTCAGACACGCCGCCTGCAGTTTCTTTCTTGCAGAAAAATCTGTCGCAGTGTACTTCTTTAAATGCTGCAAAATAGTGGGACAGAAGATTTTGGTTTAGGGTTAACTTTAGACGGGCATAGGTACAGGCATAGGGGCAAGTTTAGAGACAGTGTCAGAGTTAGGTTAGAGTTACGGGTGCGTGAGGGTTCGGGTTATGGTAAGGTTGTGGATCAAATGTAGGGTGAGGGTGAGGTTGAAGGTAAGAGTAGGGTTTATTACTTTAGGATGAGCGAACCTATTGTCTCATTTAGGCTTATGGTAAACTTGACTGTTTAGGTATGGGTTGGGGTTAATATTTGTGTGAGGGTTAGAAAGTGTGCGAGGTTAAGAGTGGGGGTCAGGCTTGCGGCTTGTGTGTTACATCCGTTTTGGTTGTGGTTAAGTTTAGCTCTCTGTGTAGTTTAAGGGATTGGATTACATTAACGGTGATATGGAGGCTTCGATTGAAGGTGATGGATAGAGTTAAGTTAGATTCAGGGGAAAGGTGACGGTTAGGAGTAAAGTTAGTTTAGGGGGAGCTGCATGTTGACATCACATTTGGGGTTAGGATTAGGCTTAGCCTTAGGGTAGACATACGGTTAGGGTTAGGGCTTGGTTTAGGGTGAATTTTAGGTTAGGTTAAGTTTAAGGTTAGGTGTATACAGAGTTAGACCTATGCTTAGGGTTACACCACTTTTTGGGTTTAGACCTAGGGCTAGGTTTTGACCTAGTGTTGGGTTAGGATAAGGTTGGTTGTAGGATAGGATTTAGGTTTGAGGTTTAATTTAAGTGTTGCATTATTGGAAGTACATCTGCTTTCCCTGGTTTTCCTTCACGATCACAATGTTTCTGAGATTCATGGTTTAAGGAAAATCTTGCTTCTTGCCGGTTTCAAGGCAAAAAGGTGCCACCGGCAGTTTGTTTTTCCGTCAAACTTACGCTTGCTCTTTGAGAATCTTGGGTCTTTGGGAAAGCCGTGAGCCCAGCAAGATTTTTCAGTTCAAGTGTGCCCCAAGCAGTGGGTTCTACCTCTGAGCAATACAGCCCCTGGAATTCCTGAGAATCTGGAACCGGCCATGAAGTTCAGCCTGCGTTTTATTCACACGGAAGAAGCTCCTTCGAGGTTCCCATGCCTCTGTACACTGATGCTTCCAGCAACGTCATGTCTCACAGGTCAGTAGTGCTTCTCTGAGTTTCACTGGTCTAGGGTAAAGGGTGAAGCGCCTGGGTTCCCGTGCTTCATTACTGTATGGCCTCAAGATGATGTTTGTAGGCACAGCGGCAAATCCATCGGTGGCAATTCTCTCATATTGTCATTGCGATGGGAAGATTCCTTATTCGCTAGGAAATGTTTTACCGTGGAAGACGGGTCACCACAGAGCTGTCTCTTTTGTGTTCAGACAATCTTTCCTGAATTTACCTGCCAGCAGTTGCGTGTCCTCCCTTTCTTTTAAGGTCGATGGAGACGCACGAGTGTAAGGAGTACTGTGAATGGTGACCTTCATAACCCAGGATCATCAAAAACCGCAGAGTAAATTTTAGGAACGTAGACGTAGGACAGCGGAGAAAACTTCACTCAGGGACTTCTTCAGTGAACTCTCCTTACAATGCTGAAGCCTGACACGCCTAGTGAGTGGGGGCAACCCGGCTCCTGCCCTAGGTAGTTTTGTTGAGCGTGCCTCCCTCAGGTGGTGCCTTTTCTGTCCCAGCAATATTCCTCTAAGAAATTCTGCCGATGATGAAAACTATTTGCCATGGGTATGTCATTCCACATCATTGGCCTCCTCTTTGAAGTACAAATGCGTTTCTACACGGTTGCTGCCTCCCTTAGCTTTCCTTTGTCTTGGCTCAATCGATGCAGATTCCTGTGCTGAATACGCCATGGACTGGCACAGGTCGGTGCTCGTCGGTATACCGGGCACACGCAGCAATTTCGTTTGTCAAGACCCACCTTGCTTGATCAAGTTTCCTTATTCCCGTGAAAACGATTTTTATCCAAATTCTAGAGGAGCACCAATGTGCCTCTGGGAGCTACACCCGGGCCTGCTGAACAGAGTCTCCGGAGTTTTCATTTTCTGACTAAAATTCAACACGGAATTTCATGGATGTAAGGTAACCGTGAATTGTGGGCGTACCAGATTCTCACATCTTCATTGCCTAATGGAAGGTTAAGTTTCCCAGTCTGATCCGGCGCCACTTCATTTCTGGCAATGTCCATTGAAAGGTGGACGATCAGCCTTCTTCGGAATTCTCTTCTACCGGCATGTTCCCGTGCCACACTAAGACCACTCGGAGGAGGTTTATGTGACTCAGGACAACTCTTTATTTCAGGCGTCTAGAACAAAGAGAATTCACAGAAGTTGATGATCACTTATTAAACTCCCATTTCTTTATAGTGCACACTGATGACACTTCTACATCTGAGGGCAAAGAGCTCGTGCAGCATGATATTCTCAATTCAGACACGCCGCCTGCAGTTTCTTTCTTGCAGAAAAATCTTTCCCAGTGTACTTCTTTAAATGCTGCAAAATAGTGGGACAGAAGATTTTGGTTTAGGGTTAACTTTAGACGGGCATAGGTACAGGCATGGGGGCAAGTTTAGAGACAGTGTCAGAGTTCAGGTTAGAGTTACGGGTGCGTGAGGGTTCGGGTTATGGTAAGGTTGTGGATCAAATGTAGGGTGAGGGTGAGGTTGAAGGTAAGAGTAGGGTTTATTGCTTTAGGATGAGCGAACCTATTGTCTCATTTAGGCTTATGGTAAACTTGACTGTTTAGGTATGGGTTGGGGTTAATATTTGTGTGAGGGTTAGAAAGTGTGCGAGGTTAAGAGTGGGGGTCAGGCTTGTGGCTTGTGTGTTACATCCGTTTTGGTTGTGGTTAAATTTAGCTCTCTGTGTAGTTTAAGGGATTGGATTACATTAACGGTGATATGGAGGCTTCGATTGAAGGTGATGGATAGAGTTAAGTTAGATTCAGGGGAAAGGTGACGGTTAGGAGTAAAGTTAGTTTAGGGGGAGCTGCATGTTGACATCACATTTGGGGTTAGGATTAGGCTTAGTCTTAGGGTAGACATACGGTTAGGGTTAGGGCTTGGTTTAGGGTGAATTTTAGGTTAGGTTAAGTTTAAGGTTAGGTGTATACAGAGTTAGACCTATGCTTAGGGTTACACCACTTTTTGGGTTTAGACCTAGGGCTAGGTTTTGACCTAGTGTAGGGTTAGGATAGGGTTGGTTGTAGGATAGGATTTAGGTTTGAGGTTTAATTTAAGTGTTGCATTATTGGAAGTACATCTGCTTTCCCTGGTTTTCCTTCACGATCACAATGTTTCTGAGATTCATGGTTTAAGGAAAATCTTGCTTCTTGCCGGTTTCAAGGCAAAAAGGTGCCACCGGCAGTTTGTTTCTCCGTCAAACTTACGCTCGCTCTTTGAGAATCTTGGGTCTTTGGGAAAGCCGTGAGTCCAGCAAGATTTTTCAGTTCAAGTGTGCCCCAAGCAGTGGGTTCTACCTCTGAGCAATACAGCCCCTGGAATTCCTGAGAATCTGGAACCTGCCATGAAGTTCAGCCTGCGTTTTATTCACACGGAAGAAGCTCCTTCGAGGTTCCCATGCCTCTGTACACTGATGCTTCCAGCAACGTCATGTCTCACAGGTCAGTAGTGCTTCTCTGAGTTTCACTGGTCTAGGGTAAAGGGTGAAGCGCCTGGGTTCCCGTGCTTCATTACTGTATGGCCTCAAGATGATGTTTGTAGGCACAGCGGCAAATCCATCGGTGGCAATTCTCTCATATTGTCATTGCGATGGGAAGATTCCTTATTCGCTAGGAAATGTTTTACCGTGGAAGACGGGTCACCACAGAGCTGTCTCTTTTGTGTTCAGACAATCTTTCCTGAATTTACCTGCCAGCAGTTGCGTGTCCTCCCTTTCTTTTAAGGTCGATGGAGACGCACGAGTGTAAGGAGTACTGTGAATGGTGACCTTCATAACCCAGGATCATCAAAAACCGCAGAGTAAATTTTAGGAACGTAGACGTAGGACAGCGGAGAAAACTTCACTCAGGGACTTCTTCAGTGAACTCTCCTTACAATGCTGAGGCCTGACACGCCTAGTGCGTGGGGGCAACCCGGCTCCTGCCCTAGGTAGTTTTGTTGAGCGTGCCTCCCTCAGGTGGTGCCTTTTCTGTCCCAGCAATATTCCTCTAAGAAATTCTGCCGATGATGAAAACTATTTGCCATGGGTATGTCATTCCACATCATTGGCCTCCTCTTTGAAGTACAAATGCGTTTCTACACGGTTGCTGCCTCCCTGAGCTTTCCTTTGTCTTGGCTCAATCGATGCAGATTCCTGTGCTGAATCCGCCATGGACTGGCACAGGTCGGTGCTAGTCGGTATACCGGGCACACGCAGCAATTTCGTTTGTCAAGACCCACCTTGCTTGATCAAGTTTCCTTAATCCCGTGAAAACGATTTTTATCCAAATTCTAGAGGCGCACCAATGTGCCTCTGGGAGCTACACCCGGGCCTGCTGAACAGAGTCTCCGGAGTTTTCATTTTCTGACTAAAATTCAACACGGAATTTCATGGATGTAAGGTAACCGTGAATTTTGGGCGTACCAGATTCTCACATCTTCATTGCCTAATGGAAGGTTAAGTTTCCCAGTCTGATCCGGCGCCACTTCATTTCTGGCAATGTCCATTGAAAGGTGGACGATCAGCCTTCTTCGGAATTCTCTTCTACCGGCATGTTCCCGCGCCACACTAAGACCACTCGGTGGAGGTTTATGTGACTCAGGACAACTCTTTATTTCAGGCGTCTAGAACAAAGAGAATTCACAGAAGTTGATGATCACTTATTAAACTCCCATTTCTTTATAGTGCACACTGATGACACTTCTACATCTGAGGGCAAAGAGCTCGTGCAGCATGATATTCTCAATTCAGACACGCCGCCTGCAGTTTCTTTCTTGCAGAAAAATCTGTCGCAGTGTACTTCTTTAAATGCTGCAAAATAGTGGGACAGAAGATTTTGGTTTAGGGTTAACTTTAGACGGGCATAGGTACAGGCATGGGGGCAAGTTTAGAGACAGTGTCAGAGTTCAGGTTAGAGTTACGGGTGCGTGAGGGTTCGGGTTATGGTAAGGTTGTGGATCAAATGTAGGGTGAGGGTGAGGTTGAAGGTAAGAGTAGGGTTTATTGCTTTAGGATGAGCGAACCTATTGTCTCATTTAGGCTTATGGTAAACTTGACTGTTTAGGTATGGGTTGGGGTTAATATTTGTGTGAGGGTTAGAAAGTGTGCGAGGTTAAGAGTGGGGGTCAGGCTTGCGGCTTGTGTGTTACATCCGTTTTGGTTGTGGTTAAGTTTAGCTCTCTGTGTAGTTTAAGGGATTGGATTACATTAACGGTGATATGGAGGCTGCGATTGAAAGTGATGGATAGAGTTAAGTTAGATTCAGGGGAAAGGTGACGGTTAGGAGTAAAGTTAGTTTAGGGGGAGCTGCATGTTGACATCACATTTGGGGTTAGGATTAGGCTTAGCCTTAGGGTAGACATACGGTTAGGGTTAGGGCTTGGTTTAGGGTGAATTTTAGGTTAGGTTAAGTTTAAGGTTAGGTGTATACAGAGTTAGACCTATGCTTAGGGTTATACCACTTTTTGGGTTTAGACCTAGGGCTAGGTTTTGACCTAGTGTTGGGTTAGGATAAGGTTGGTTGTAGGATAGGATTTAGGTTTGAGGTTTAATTTAAGTGTTGCATTATTGGAAGTACATCTGCTTTCCCTGGTTTTCCTTCACGATCACAATGTTTCTGAGATTCATGGTTTAAGGAAAATCTTGCTTCTTGCCGGTTTCAAGGCAAAAAGGTGCCACCGGCAGTTTGTTTTTCCGTCAAACTTACGCTTGCTCTTTGAGAATCTTGGGTCTTTGGGAAAGCCGTGAGCCCAGCAAGATTTTTCAGTTCAAGTGTGCCCCAAGCAGTGGGTTCTTCCTCTGAGCAATACAGCCCCTGGAATTCCTGAGAATCTGGAACCTGCCATGAAGTTCAGCCTGTGTTTTATTCACACGGAAGAAGCTCCTTCGAGGTTCCCATGCCTCTGTACACTGATGCTTCCAGCAACATCATGTCTCACAGGTCAGTAGTGCTTCTCTGAGTTTCACTGGTCTAGGGTAAAGGGTGAAGCGCCTGGGTTCCCGTGCTTCACTACTGTATGGCCTCAAGATGATGTTTGTAGGCACAGCGGCAAATCCATCGGTGGCAATTCTCTCATATTGTCATTGCGATGGGAAGATTCCTTATTCGCTAGGAAATGTTTTACCGTGGAAGACGGGTCACCACAGAGCTGTCTCTTTTGTGTTCAGACAATCTTTCCTGAATTTACCTGCCAGCAGTTGCGTGTCCTCCCTTTTTTTAAGGTCGATGGAGACGCACGAGTGTAAGGAGTACTGTGAATGGTGACCTTCATAACCCAGGATCATCAAAAACCGCAGAGTAAATTTTAGGAACGTAGACATAGGACAGCGGAGAAAACTTCACTCAGGGACTTCTTCAGTGAACTCTCCTTACAATGCTGAGGCCTGACACGCCTAGTGCCTGGGGGCAACCCGGTTCCTGCCCTAGGTAGTTTTGTTGAGCGTGCCTCCCTCAGGTGGTGCCTTTTCTGTCCCAGCAATATTCCTCCGAGAAATTCTGCCGATGATGAAAACTATTTGCCATGGGTATGTCATTCCACATCATTGGCCTCCTCTTTGAAGTACAAATGCTTTTCTACACGTTTGCTGCCTCCCTGAGCTTTCCTTTGTCTTGGCTCAATCGATGCAGATTCCTGTGCTGAATACGCCATGGACTGGCACAGGTGGGTGCTCGTAGGTATACCGTGCACACGCAGCATTTTCGTTTGTTAAGACCCACCTGGCTTGATCAAGGTTCCTTATTCCCATGAAAACGATTTTTATCGAAATTCTAGAGGAGCACCAATGTGCCTCTGGGAGCTACACCCGGGCCTGCTGAACAGAGTCGCCGGAGTTTTCATTTTCTGACTAAAATTCAACACGGAATTTCATGGATCTAAGGAAACCGTGAATTGTGGACGTACCAGATTCTCACATCTTCATTGCCTAATGGAAGGTTAAGTTTCCCAGTCTGATCCGGCGCAACTTCATTTCTGGCAATGATCATTGAATGGTGGACAATCAGCCTTCTTCGTAATTCTCTTCTACCGGCATGTTCCCGCGCCACATTAAGACCACTTGGTGGAGGTTTATGTGACTCAGGACAACTCTTTATTTCAGGCGTCTAGAACAAAGAGAATTCACAGAAGTTGATGATCACTTATTAAACTCCCATTTCTTTATAGTGCACACTGATGACACTTCTACATCTGAGGGCAAAGAGCTCGTGCAGCATGATATTCTCAATTCAGACACGCCGCCTGCAGTTTCTTTCTTGCAGAAAAATCTGTCGCAGTGTACTTCTTTAAATGCTGCAAAATAGTGGGACAGAAGATTTTGGTTTAGGGTTAACTTTAGACGGGCATAGGTACAGGCATAGGGGCAAGTTTAGAGACAGTGTCAGAGTTAGGTTAGAGTTACGGGTGCGTGAGGGTTCGGGTTATGGTAAGGTTGTGGATCAAATGTAGGGTGAGGGTGAGGTTGAAGGTAAGAGTAGGGTTTATTACTTTAGGATGAGCGAACCTATTGTCTCATTTAGGCTTATGGTAAACTTGACTGTTTAGGTATGGGTTGGGGTTAATATTTGTGTGAGGGTTAGAAAGTGTGCGAGGTTAAGAGTGGGGGTCAGGCTTGCGGCTTGTGTGTTACATCCGTTTTGGTTGTGGTTAAGTTTAGCTCTCTGTGTAGTTTAAGGGATTGGATTACATTAACGGTGATATGGAGGCTTCGATTGAAGGTGATGGATAGAGTTAAGTTAGATTCAGGGGAAAGGTGACGGTTAGGAGTAAAGTTAGTTTAGGGGGAGCTGCATGTTGACATCACATTTGGGGTTAGGATTAGGCTTAGCCTTAGGGTAGACATACGGTTAGGGTTAGGGCTTGGTTTAGGGTGAATTTTAGGTTAGGTTAAGTTTAAGGTTAGGTGTATACAGAGTTAGACCTATGCTTAGGGTTACACCACTTTTTGGGTTTAGACCTAGGGCTAGGTTTTGACCTAGTGTTGGGTTAGGATAAGGTTGGTTGTAGGATAGGATTTAGGTTTGAGGTTTAATTTAAGTGTTGCATTATTGGAAGTACATCTGCTTTCCCTGGTTTTCCTTCACGATCACAATGTTTCTGAGATTCATGGTTTAAGGAAAATCTTGCTTCTTGCCGGTTTCAAGGCAAAAAGGTGCCACCGGCAGTTTGTTTTTCCGTCAAACTTACGCTTGCTCTTTGAGAATCTTGGGTCTTTGGGAAAGCCGTGAGCCCAGCAAGATTTTTCAGTTCAAGTGTGCCCCAAGCAGTGGGTTCTACCTCTGAGCAATACAGCCCCTGGAATTCCTGAGAATCTGGAACCGGCCATGAAGTTCAGCCTGCGTTTTATTCACACGGAAGAAGCTCCTTCGAGGTTCCCATGCCTCTGTACACTGATGCTTCCAGCAACGTCATGTCTCACAGGTCAGTAGTGCTTCTCTGAGTTTCACTGGTCTAGGGTAAAGGGTGAAGCGCCTGGGTTCCCGTGCTTCATTACTGTATGGCCTCAAGATGATGTTTGTAGGCACAGCGGCAAATCCATCGGTGGCAATTCTCTCATATTGTCATTGCGATGGGAAGATTCCTTATTCGCTAGGAAATGTTTTACCGTGGAAGACGGGTCACCACAGAGCTGTCTCTTTTGTGTTCAGACAATCTTTCCTGAATTTACCTGCCAGCAGTTGCGTGTCCTCCCTTTCTTTTAAGGTCGATGGAGACGCACGAGTGTAAGGAGTACTGTGAATGGTGACCTTCATAACCCAGGATCATCAAAAACCGCAGAGTAAATTTTAGGAACGTAGACGTAGGACAGCGGAGAAAACTTCACTCAGGGACTTCTTCAGTGAACTCTCCTTACAATGCTGAAGCCTGACACGCCTAGTGAGTGGGGGCAACCCGGCTCCTGCCCTAGGTAGTTTTGTTGAGCGTGCCTCCCTCAGGTGGTGCCTTTTCTGTCCCAGCAATATTCCTCTAAGAAATTCTGCCGATGATGAAAACTATTTGCCATGGGTATGTCATTCCACATCATTGGCCTCCTCTTTGAAGTACAAATGCGTTTCTACACGGTTGCTGCCTCCCTTAGCTTTCCTTTGTCTTGGCTCAATCGATGCAGATTCCTGTGCTGAATACGCCATGGACTGGCACAGGTCGGTGCTCGTCGGTATACCGGGCACACGCAGCAATTTCGTTTGTCAAGACCCACCTTGCTTGATCAAGTTTCCTTATTCCCGTGAAAACGATTTTTATCCAAATTCTAGAGGAGCACCAATGTGCCTCTGGGAGCTACACCCGGGCCTGCTGAACAGAGTCTCCGGAGTTTTCATTTTCTGACTAAAATTCAACACGGAATTTCATGGATGTAAGGTAACCGTGAATTGTGGGCGTACCAGATTCTCACATCTTCATTGCCTAATGGAAGGTTAAGTTTCCCAGTCTGATCCGGCGCGACTTCATTTCTGGCAATGTCCATTGAAAGGTGGACGATCAGCCTTCTTCGGAATTCTCTTCTACCGGCATGTTCCCGTGCCACACTAAGACCACTCGGTGGAGGTTTATGTGACTCAGGACAACTCTTTATTTCAGGCGTCTAGAACAAAGAGAATTCACAGAAGTTGATGATCACTTATTAAACTCCCATTTCTTTATAGTGCACACTGATGACACTTCTACATCTGAGGGCAAAGAGCTCGTGCAGCATGATATTCTCAATTCAGACACGCCGCCTGCAGTTTCTTTCTTGCAGAAAAATCTGTCGCAGTGTACTTCTTTAAATGCTGCAAAATAGTGGGACAGAAGATTTTGGTTTAGGGTTAACTTTAGACGGGCATAGGTACAGGCATGGGGGCAAGTTTAGAGACAGTGTCAGAGTTCAGGTTAGAGTTACGGGTGCGTGAGGGTTCGGGTTATGGTAAGGTTGTGGATCAAATGTAGGGTGAGGGTGAGGTTGAAGGTAAGAGTAGGGTTTATTGCTTTAGGATGAGCGAACCTATTGTCTCATTTAGGCTTATGGTAAACTTGACTGTTTAGGTATGGGTTGGGGTTAATATTTGTGTGAGGGTTAGAAAGTGTGCGAGGTTAAGAGTGGGGGTCAGGCTTGCGGCTTGTGTGTTACATCCGTTTTGGTTGTGGTTAAGTTTAGCTCTCTGTGTAGTTTAAGGGATTGGATTACATTAACGGTGATATGGAGGCTGCGATTGAAAGTGATGGATAGAGTTAAGTTAGATTCAGGGGAAAGGTGACGGTTAGGAGTAAAGTTAGTTTAGGGGGAGCTGCATGTTGACATCACATTTGGGGTTAGGATTAGGCTTAGCCTTAGGGTAGACATACGGTTAGTGTTAGGGCTTGGTTTAGGGTGAATTTTAGGTTAGGTTAAGTTTAAGGTTAGGTGTATACAGAGTTAGACCTATGCTTAGGGTTATACCATTTTTTGGGTTTAGACCTAGGGCTAGGTTTTGACCTAGTGTTGGGTTAGGATAAGGTTGGTTGTAGGATAGGATTTAGGTTTGAGGTTTAATTTAAGTGTTGCATTATTGGAAGTACATCTGCTTTCCCTGGTTTTCCTTCACGATCACAATGTTTCTGAGATTCATGGTTTAAGGAAAATCTTGCTTCTTGCCGGTTTCAAGGCAAAAAGGTGCCACCGGCAGTTTGTTTTTCCGTCAAACTTACGCTTGCTCTTTGAGAATCTTGGGTCTTTGGGAAAGCCGTGAGCCCAGCAAGATTTTTCAGTTCAAGTGTGCCCCAAGCAGTGGGTTCTACCTCTGAGCAATACAGCCCCTGGAATTCCTGAGAATCTGGAACCGGCCATGAAGTTCAGCCTGCGTTTTATTCACACGGAAGAAGCTCCTTCGAGGTTCCCATGCCTCTGTACACTGATGCTTCCAGCAACGTCATGTCTCACAGGTCAGTAGTGCTTCTCTGAGTTTCACTGGTCTAGGGTAAAGGGTGAAGCGCCTGGGTTCCCGTGCTTCATTACTGTATGGCCTCAAGATGATGTTTGTAGGCACAGCGGCAAATCCATCGGTGGCAATTCTCTCATATTGTCATTGCGATGGGAAGATTCCTTATTCGCTAGGAAATGTTTTACCGTGGAAGACGGGTCACCACAGAGCTGTCTCTTTTGTGTTCAGACAATCTTTCCTGAATTTACCTGCCAGCAGTTGCGTGTCCTCCCTTTTTTTAAGGTCGATGGAGACGCATGAGTGTAAGGAGTACTGTGAATGGTGACCTTCATAACCCAGGATCATCAAAAACCGCAGAGTAAATTTTAGGAACGTAGACATAGGACAGCGGAGAAAACTTCACTCAGGGACTTCTTCAGTGAACTCTCCTTACAATGCTGAGGCCTGACACGCCTAGTGCCTGGGGGCAACCCGGTTCCTGCCCTAGGTAGTTTTGTTGAGCGTGCCTCCCTCAGGTGGTGCCTTTTCTGTCCCAGCAATATTCCTCCGAGAAATTCTGCCGATGATGAAAACTATTTGCCATGGGTATGTCATTCCACATCATTGGCCTCCTCTTTGAAGTACAAATGCTTTTCTACACGTTTGCTGCCTCCCTGAGTCCTTTGTCTTGGCTCAATCGATGCAGATTCCTGTGCTGAATACGCCATGGACTGGCACAGGTGGGTGCTCGTAGGTATACCGTGCACACGCAGCATTTTCGTTTGTTAAGACCCACCTGGCTTGATCAAGGTTCCTTATTCCCATGAAAACGATTTTTATCGAAATTCTATAGGAGCACCAATGTGCCTCTGGGAGCTACACCCGGGCCTGCTGAACAGAGTCTCCGGAGTTTTCATTTTCTGACTAAAATTCAACACGGAATTTCATGGATCTAAGGAAACCGTGAATTGTGGACATACCAGATTCTCACATCTTCATTGCCTAATGGAAGGTTAAGTTTCCCAGTCTGATCCAGCGCAACTTCATTTCTGGCAATGATCATTGAATGGTAGACAATCAGCCTTCTTCGTAATTCTCTTCTACCGGCATGTTCCTGCGCCACATTAAGACCACTTGGTGGAGGTTTATGTGACTCAGGACAACTCTTTATTTCAGGCGTCTAGAACAAAGAGAATTCACAGAAGTTGATGATCACTTATTAAACTCCCATTTCTTTATAGTGCACACTGATGACACTTCTACATCTGAGGGCAAAGAGCTCGTGCAGCATGATATTCTCAATTCAGACACGCCGCCTGCAGTTTCTTTCTTGCAGAAAAATCTGTCGCAGTGTACTTCTTTAAATGCTGCAAAATAGTGGGACAGAAGATTTTGGTTTAGGGTTAACTTTAGACGGGCATAGGTACAGGCATGGGGGCAAGTTTAGAGACAGTGTCAGAGTTCAGGTTAGAGTTACGGGTGCGTAAGGGTTCGGGTTATGGTAAGGTTGTGGATCAAATGTAGGGTGAGGGTGAGGTTGAAGGTAAGAGTAGGGTTTATTGCTTTAGGATGAGCGAACCTATTGTCTCATTTAGGCTTATGGTAAACTTGACTGTTTAGGTATGGGTTGGGGTTAATATTTGTGTGAGGGTTAGAAAGTGTGCGAGGTTAAGAGTGGGGGTCAGGCTTGCGGCTTGTGTGTTACATCCGTTTTGGTTGTGGTTAAGATTAGCTCTCTGTCTAGTTTAAGGGATTGGATTACATTAACGGTGATATGAAGGCTTCGATTGAAGGTGATGGATAGAGTTAAGTTAGGTTCAGGGGAAGGGTGACGGTTAGGAGTAAGGTTAGTTGTAGGGGGAGCTGCATGTTGACATCACATTTGGGGTTAGGATTAGGCTTAGCCTTAGGGTAGACATACGGTTAGGGTTAGGGCTTGGTTTAGGGTGATCCTTAGGTTAGGTTAAGTTGAAGGTTAGGAGTATACAGAGTTAGACCTAGGCTTAGGGTTACACCATTTTTTGGGTTTAGACCTAGGGCTAGGTTTTGACCTAGTGTAGGGTTAGGATAGGGTTGGTTGTAGGATAGGATTTAGGTTTGAGGTTTAATTTAAGTGTTGGATTATTGGAAGTACATCTGCTCTCCCTGGTTTTCCTTCACGATCACAATGTTTCTGAGATTCATGGTTTAAGGAAAATCTTGCTTCTTGCCGGTTTCAAGGCAAAAAGGCGCCACCGGCATTTTGTTTTTCCGTCAAACTTACGCACGCTCTTTGAGAATCTTGGGTCTTTGGGAAAGCCGTGAGCCCAGCAAGATTTTTCAGTTCAAGTGTGCCCCAAGCAGTGGGTTCTACCTCTGAGCAATACAGCCCCTGGAATTCCTGAGAATCTGGAACCTGCCATGAAGTTCAGCCTGCGTTTTATTCACACGGAAGAAGCTCCTTCGAGGTTCCCATGCCTCTGTACACTGATGCTTACAGCAACATCATGTCTCACAGGTCAGTAGTGCTTCTCTGAGTTTCACTGGTCTAGGGTAAAGGGTGAAGCGCCTGGGTTCCCGTGCTTCACTACTGTATGGCCTCAAGATGATGTTTGTAGGCACAGCGGCAAATCCATCGGTGGCAATTCTCTCATATTGTCATTGCGATGGGAAGATTCCTTTTTCACTAGGAAATGTTTTACCATGGAAGACGGGTCACCACAGAGCTGTCTCTTCTGTGTTCAGACAATCATTCCTGAATTTACCTGCCAGCAGTTGCGTGTCCTCCCTTTCTTTTAAGGTCGATGGAGACGCACGAGTGTAAGGAGAACGCTGAATGGTGGCCGTTCATAACCCAGGATCATCAGAAATCGCAGAGTAAATTTTAGGAACGTAGACGTAGGACAGTGGAGAAAACTTCACTCAGGGACTTCTTCAGTGAACTCTCCTTACAATGCTGAGGCCTGACACGCCTAGTGCGTGGGGGCAACCCGGCTCCTGCCCTAGGTAGTTTTGTTGAGCGTGCCTCCCTCAGGTGGTGCCTTTTCTGTCCCAGCAATATTCCTCTGAGAAATTCTGCCGATGATGAAAACTATTTGCCATGGGTATGTCATTCCACATCATTGGCCTCCTCTTTGAAATACAAATGCTTTTCTACACGGTTACTGCCTCCCTGAGCTTTCCTTTGTCTTGGCTCAATCGATGCAGATTCCTGTCCTGAATACGCCATGGACTGGCACAGGTGGGTGCTCATCGGTATACCGGGCACAGGCAGCAATTTCGTTTGTCAAGACCCACCTGGCTTGATCAAGGTTCCTTATTCCCGTGAAAACGATTTTTTCCAAATTCTAGAGGAGCACCAATGTGCCTCTGGGAGCTACACCCGGGCCTGCTGAACAGAGTCTCCGGAGTTTTCATTTTCTGACTAAAATTCAACACGGAATTTCATGGATATAAGGAAACCGTCAATCGTGGACGTACCAGATTCTCACATCTTCATTGTCTAATGGAAGGTTAAGTCTCCCAGTCTGATCCGGCTGCCACATCATTTCTGGCAATGTCCATTCAAAGGTGGACGATCAGCCTTCTTCGGAATTCTCTTCTACCGGCATGTTCCCGCGCCACACTAAGACAACTCGGTGGAGGTTTATGTGACTCAGGACAACTCTTTATTTCAGGCGTCTAAAACAAAGAGAATTCACAGAAGTTGATGATCACTTATTAAACTCCCATTTCTTTATAGTGCACACTGATGACACTTCTACATCTGAGGGCAAAGAGCTCGTGCAGCATGATATTCTCAATTCAGACACGCCGCCTGCAGTTTCTTTCTTGCAGAAAAATCTGTCGCAGTGTACTTCTTTAAATGCTGCAAAATAGTGGGACAGAAGATTTTGGTTTAGGGTTAACTTTAGACGGGCATAGGTACAGGCATGGGGGCAAGTTTAGAGACAGTGTCAGAGTTCAGGTTAGAGTTACGGGTGCGTGAGGGTTCGGGTTATGGTAAGGTTGTGGATCAAATGTAGGGTGAGGGTGAGGTTGAAGGTAAGAGTAGGGTTTATTGCTTTAGGATGAGCGAACCTATTGTCTCATTTAGGCTTATGGTAAACTTGACTGTTTAGGTATGGGTTGGGGTTAATATTTGTGTGAGTGTTAGAAAGTGTGCGAGGTTAAGAGTGGGGGTCAGGCTTGCGGCTTGTGTGTTACATCCGTTTGGTTGTGGTTAAGATTAGGTCTCTGTCTAGTTTAAGGGATTGGATTACATTAACGGTGATATGAAGGCTTCGGTTGAAGGTGATGGATAGAGTTAAGTTAGGTTCAGGGGAAGGGTGACGGTTAGGAGTAAGGTTAGTTGTAGGGGGAGCTGCATGTTGACATCACATTTGGGGTTAGGATTAGGCTTAGCCTTAGGGTAGACATACGGTTAGGGTTAGGGCTTGGTTTAGGGTGAGCCTTAGGTTAGGTTAAGTTGAAGGTTAGGAGTATACAGGGTTAGACCTAGGCTTAGGGTTACACCTCTTTTTGGGTTTAGACCTAGGGCTAGGTTTTGACCTAGTGTAGGGTTAGGATAGGGTTGGTTGTAGGATAGGATTTAGGTTTGAGGTTAAATTTAAGTGTTGGATTATTGGAAGTACATCTGCTCTCCCTTGTTTTCCTTCACGATCACAATGTTTCTGAGATTCATGGTTTAAGGAAAATCTTGCTTCTTGCCGGTTTCAAGGCAAAAAGGCGCCACCGGCAGTTTGTTTTTCCGTCAAACTTACGCTCGCTCTTTGAGAATCTTGGGTCTTTGGGAAAGCCGTGAGCCCAGCAAGATTTTTCAGTTCAAGTGTGCCCCAAGCAGTGGGTTCTACCTCTGAGCAATACAGCCCCTGGAATTCCTGAGAATCTGGAACCTGCCATGAAGTTCAGCCTGCGTTTTATTCACACGGAAGAAGCTCCCTCGAGGTTCCCATGCCTCTGTACACTGATGCTTCCAGCAACGTCATGTCTCACAGGTCAGTAGTGCTTCTCTGAGTTTCACTGGTCTAGGGTAAAGGGTGAAGCGCCTGGGTTCCCGTGCTTCACTACTGTATGGCCTCAAGATGATGTTTGTAGGCACAGCGGCAAATCCATCGGTGGCAATTCTCTCATATTGTCATTGCGATGGGAAGATTCCTTATTCGCTAGGAAATGTTTTACCGTGGAAGACGGGTCACCACAGAGCTGTCTCTTCTGTGTTCAGACAATCTTTCCTGAATTTACCTGCCAGCAGTTGCGTGTCCTCCCTTTCTTTTAAGGTCGATGGAGACGCACGAGTGTAAGGAGAACGCTGAATGGTGGCCGTTCATAACCCAGGATCATCAGAAACCGCAGAGTAAATTTTAGGAACGTAGACGTAGGACAATGGAGAAAACTTCACTCAGGGACTTCTTCAGTGAACTCTCCTTACAATGCTGAGGCCTGACACGCCTAGTGCGTGGGGGCAACCCGGCTCCTGCCCTAGGTAGTTTTGTTGAGCGTGCCTCCCTCAGGTGGTGCCTTTCCTGTCCCAGCAATATTCCTCTGAGAAATTCTGCCGATGATGAAAACTATTTGCCATGGGTATGTCATTCCACATCATTGGCCTCCTCTTTGAAGTACAAATGTGTTTCTACACGGTTGCTGCCTCCCTGAGCTTTCCTTTGTCTTGGCTCAATCGATGCAGATTCCTGTGCTGAATACGCCATGGACGGGCACAGGTCGGTGCTCGTCGGTATACCGGGCACACGCAGCAATTTCGTTTGTCAAGACCCACCTTGCTTGATCAAGTTTCCTTTTTCCCGTGAAAACGATTTTTATCCAAATTCTAGAGGAGCACCAATGTGCCTCTGGGAGCTACACCCGGGCCTGCTGAACAGAGTCTCCGGAGTTTTCATTTTCTGACTAAAATTCAACACGGAATTTCATGGATCTAAGGTAACCGTGAATTGTGGCCGTACCAGATTCTCACATCTTCATTGCCTAATGGAAGGTTAAGTTTCCCAGTCTGATCCGGCGCCACTTCATTTCTGGCAATGTCCATTGAAAGGTGGACGATCAGCCTTCTTCGGAATTCTCTTCTACCGGCATGTTCCCGCGCCACACTAAGACCACTCGGTGGAGGTTTATGTGACTCAGGACAACTCTTTATTTCAGGCGTCTAAAACAAAGAGAATTCACAGAATTTGATGATCACTTATTAAACTCCCATTTCTTTATAGTGCACACTGATGACACTTCTACATCTGAGGGCAAAGAGCTCGTGCAGCATGATATTCTCAATTCAGACACGCCGCCTGCAGTTTCTTTCTTGCAGAAAAATCTTTCCCAGTGTACTTCTTTAAATGCTGCAAAATAGTGGGACAGAAGATTTTGGTTTAGGGTTAACTTTAGATGGGCATAGGTACAGGCATGGGGGCAAGTTTAGAGACAGTGTCAGAGTTCAGGTTAGAGTTACGGGTGCGTGAGGGTTCGGGTTATGGTAAGGTTGTGGATCAAATGTAGGGTGAGGGTGAGGTTGAAGGTAAGAGTAGGGTTTATTGCTTTAGGATGAGCGAACCTATTGTCTCATTTAGGCTTATGGTAAACTTGACTGTTTAGGTATGGGTTGGGGTTAATATTTGTGTGAGTGTTAGAAAGTGTGCGAGGTTAAGAGTGGGGGTCAGGCTTGCGGCTTGTGTGTTACATCCGTTTGGTTGTGGTTAAGATTAGCTCTCTGTCTAGTTTAAGGGATTGGATTACATTAACGGTGATATGAAGGCTTCGGTTGAAGGTGATGGATAGAGTTAAGTTAGGTTCAGGACTAAGGGTGACGGTTAGGAGTAAGGTTAGTTGTAGGGGGAGCTGCATGTTGACATCACATTTGGGGTTAGGATTAGGCTTAGCCTTAGGGTAGACATACGGTTAGGTTTAGGGCTTGGTTTAGGTTGACCCTTAGGTTAGGTTAAGTTGAAGGTTAGGAGTATACAGGGTTAGACCTAGGCTTAGGGTTACACCTCTTTTTGGGTTTAGACCTAGGGCTAGGTTTTGACCTAGTGTAGGGTTAGGATAGGGTTGGTTGTAGGATAGGATTTAGGTTTGAGGTTTAATTTAAGTGTTGGATTATTGGAAGTACATCTGCTCTCCCTGGTTTTCCTTCACGATCACAATATTTCTGAGATTCATGGTTTAAGGAAAATCTTGCTTCTTGCCGGTTTCAAGGCAAAAAGGCGCCACCGGCAGTTTGTTTTTCCGTCAAACTTACGCTCGCTCTTTGAAAATCTTGGGTCTTTGGGAAAGCCGTGAGCCCAGCAAGATTTTTCAGTTCAAGTGTGCCCCAAGCAGTGGGTTCTACCTCTGAGCAATACAGCCCCTGGAATTCCTGAGAATATGGAACCTGCCATGAAGTTCAGCCTGCGTTTTATTCACACGGAAGAAGCTCCTTCGAGGTTCCCATGCCTCTGTACACTGATGCTTCCAGCAACGTCATGTCTCACAGGTCAGTAGTGCTTCTCTGAGTTTCACTGGTCTAGGGTAAAGGGTGAAGCGCCTGGGTTCCCGTGCTTCACTACTGTATGGCCTCAAGATGATGTTTGTAGGCACAGCGGCAAATCCATCGGTGGCAATTCTCTCATATTGTCATTGCGAAGGGAAGATTCCTTATTCGCTAGGAAATGTTTTACCGTGGAAGACGGGTCACCACAGAGCTGTCTCTTCTGTGTTCAGACAATCTTTCCTGAATTTACCTGCCAGCAGTTGCGTGTCCTCCCTTTCTTTTAAGGTCGATGGAGACGCACGAGTGTAAGGAGAACGCTGAATGGTGGCCGTTCATAACCCAGGATCTTCAGAAACCGCAGAGTAAATTTTAGGAACGTAGACGTAGGACAATGGAGAAAACTTCACTCAGGGACTTCTTCAGTGAACTCTCCTTACAATGCTGAGGCCTGACACGCCTAGTGCGTGGGGGCAACCCGGCTCCTGCCCTAGGTAGTTTTGTTGAGCGTGCCTCCCTCAGGTGGTGCCTTTTCTGTCCCAGCAATATTCCTCTGAGAAATTCTGCCGATGATGAAAACTATTTGCCATGGGTATGTCATTCCACATCATTGGCCTCCTCTTTGAAGTACAAATGTGTTTCTACACGGTTGCTGCCTCCCTGAGCTTTCCTTTGTCTTGGCTCAATCGATGCAGATTCCTGTGCTGAATACGCCATGGACTGGCACAGGTGGGTGCTCGTCGGTATACCGGGCACACGCAGCAATTTCGTTTGTCAAGACCCACCTTGCTTGATCAAGTTTCCTTTTTCCCGTGAAAACGATTTTTATCCAAATTCTAGAGGAGCACCAATGTGCCTCTGGGAGCTACACCCGGGCCTGCTGAACAGAGTCTCCGGAGTTTTCATTTTCTGACTAAAATTCAACACGGAATTTCATGGATCTAAGGTAACCGTGAATTGTGGCCGTACCAGATTCTCACATCTTCATTGCCTAATGGAAGGTTAAGTTTCCCAGTCTGATCCGGCGCCACTTCATTTCTGGCAATGTCCATTGAAAGGTGGACGATCAGCCTTCTTCGGAATTCTCTTCTACCGGCATGTTCCCGCGCCACACTAAGACCACTCGGTGGAGGTTTATGTGACTCAGGACAACTCTTTATTTCAGGCGTCTAAAACAAAGAGAATTCACAGAAGTTGATGATCACTTATTAAACTCCCATTTCTTTATAGTGCACACTGATGACACTTCTACATCTGAGGGCAAAGAGCTCGTGCAGCATGATATTCTCAATTCAGACACGCCGCCTGCAGTTTCTTTCTTGCAGAAAAATCTTTCCCAGTGTACTTCTTTAAATGCTGCAAAATAGTGGGACAGAAGATTTTGGTTTAGGGTTAACTTTAGACGGGCATAGGTACAGGCATGGGGGCAAGTTTAGAGACAGTGTCAGAGTTCAGGTTAGAGTTACGGGTGCGTGAGGGTTCGGGTTATGGTAAGGTTGTGGATCAAATGTAGGGTGAGGGTGAGGTTGAAGGTAAGAGTAGGGTTTATTGCTTTAGGATGAGCGAACCTATTGTCTCATTTAGGCTTATGGTAAACTTGACTGTTTAGGTATGGGTTGGGGTTAATATTTGTGTGAGTGTTAGAAAGTGTGCGAGGTTAAGAGTGGGGGTCAGGCTTGCGGCTTGTGTGTTACATCCGTTTGGTTGTGGTTAAGATTAGCTCTCTGTCTAGTTTAAGGGATTGGATTACATTAACGGTGATATGAAGGCTTCGGTTGAAGGTGATGGATAGAGTTAAGTTAGGTTCAGGACTAAGGGTGACGGTTAGGAGTAAGGTTAGTTGTAGGGGGAGCTGCATGTTGACATCACATTTGGGGTTAGGATTAGGCTTAGCCTTAGGGTAGACATACGGTTAGGGTTAGGGCTTGGTTTAGGTTGACCCTTAGGTTAGGTTAAGTTGAAGGTTAGGAGTATACAGGGTTAGACCTAGGCTTAGGGTTACACCTCTTTTTGGGTTTAGACCTAGGGCTAGGTTTTGACCTAGTGTAGGGTTAGGATAGGGTTGGTTGTAGGATAGGATTTAGGTTTGAGGTTTAATTTAAGTGTTGGATTATTGGAAGTACATCTGCTCTCCCTGGTTTTCCTTCACGATCACAATATTTCTGAGATTCATGGTTTAAGGAAAATCTTGCTTCTTGCCGGTTTGAAGGCAAAAAGGCGCCACCGGCAGTTTGTTTTTCCGTCAAACTTACGCACGCTCTTTGAAAATCTTGGGTCTTTGGGAAAGCCATGAGCCCAGCAAGATTTTTCAGTTCAAGTGTGCCCCAAGCAGTGGGTTCTACCTCTGAGCAATACAGCCCCTGGAATTCCTGAGAATATGGAACCTGCCATGAAGTTCAGCCTGCGTTTTATTCACACGGAAGAAGCTCCTTCGAGGTTCCCATGCCTCTGTACACTGATGCTTCCAGCAACGTCATGTCTCACAGGTCAGTAGTGCTTCTCTGAGTTTCACTGGTCTAGGGTAAAGGGTGAAGCGCCTGGGTTCCCGTGTTTCACTACTGTATGGCCTCAAGATGATGTTTGTAGGCACAGCGGCAAATCCATCGGTGGCAATTCTCTCATATTGTCATTGCGAAGGGAAGATTCCTTATTCGCTAGGAAATGTTTTACCGTGGAAGACGGGTCACCACAGAGCTGTCTCTTCTGTGTTCAGACAATCTTTCCTGAATTTACCTGCCAGCAGTTGCGTGTCCTCCCTTTCTTTTAAGGTCGATGGAGACGCACGAGTGTAAGGAGAACGCTGAATGGTGGCCGTTCATAACCCAGGATCATCAGAAACCGCAGAGTAAATTTTAGGAACGTAGACGTAGGACAGGGAGAAAACTGCACTCAGGGACTTCTTCAGTGAACTCTCCTTACAATGCTGAGGCCTGACACGCCTAGTGCGTGGGGGCAACCCGGCTCCTGCCCTAGGTAGTTTTGTTGAGCGTGCCTCCCTCAGGTGGTGCCTTTTCTGTCCCAGCAATATTCCTCTGAGAAATTCTGCCGATGATGAAAACTATTTGCCATGGGTATGTCATTCCACATCATTGGCCTCCTCTTTGAAGTACAAATGTGTTTCTACACGGTTGCTGCCTCCCTGAGCTTTCCTTTGTCTTGGCTCAATCGATGCAGATTCCTGTGCTGAATACGCCATGGACTGGCACAGGTGGGTGCTCGTCGGTATACCGGGCACACGCAGCAATTTCGTTTGTCAAGACCCACCTTGCTTGATCAAGTTTCCTTTTTCCCGTGAAAACGATTTTTATCCAAATTCTAGAGGAGCACCAATGTGCCTCTGGGAGCTACACCCGGGCCTGCTGAACAGAGTCTCCGGAGTTTTCATTTTCTGACTAAAATTCAACACGGAATTTCATGGATCTAAGGTAACCGTGAATTGTGGCCGTACCAGATTCTCACATCTTCATTGCCTAATGGAAGGTTAAGTTTCCCAGTCTGATCCGGCGCCACTTCATTTCTGGCAATGTCCATTGAAAGGTGGACGATCAGCCTTCTTCGGAATTCTCTTCTACCGGCATGTTCCCGCGCCACACTAAGACCACTCGGTGGAGGTTTATGTGACTCAGGACAACTCTTTATTTCAGGCGTCTAAAACAAAGAGAATTCACAGAAGTTGATGATCACTTATTAAACTCCCATTTCTTTATAGTGCACACTGATGACACTTCTACATCTGAGGGCAAAGAGCTCGTGCAGCATGATATTCTCAATTCAGACACGCCGCCTGCAGTTTCTTTCTTGCAGAAAAATCTTTCCCAGTGTACTTCTTTAAATGCTGCAAAATAGTGGGACAGAAGATTTTGGTTTAGGGTTAACTTTAGACGGGCATAGGTACAGGCATGGGGGCAAGTTTAGAGACAGTGTCAGAGTTCAGGTTAGAGTTACGGGTGCGTGAGGGTTCGGGTTATGGTAAGGTTGTGGATCAAATGTAGGGTGAGGGTGAGGTTGAAGGTAAGAGTAGGGTTTATTGCTTTAGGATGAGCGAACCTATTGTCTCATTTAGGCTTATGGTAAACTTGACTGTTTAGGTATGGGTTGGGGTTAATATTTGTGTGAGTGTTAGAAAGTGTGCGAGGTTAAGAGTGGGGGTCAGGCTTGCGGCTTGTGTGTTACATCCGTTTGGTTGTGGTTAAGATTAGCTCTCTGTCTAGTTTAAGGGATTGGATTACATTAACGGTGATATGAAGGCTTCGGTTGAAGGTGATGGATAGAGTTAAGTTAGGTTCAGGACTAAGGGTGACGGTTAGGAGTAAGGTTAGTTGTAGGGGGAGCTGCATGTTGACATCACATTTGGGGTTAGGATTAGGCTTAGCCTTAGGGTAGACATACGGTTAGGTTTAGGGCTTGGTTTAGGTTGACCCTTAGGTTAGGTTAAGTTGAAGGTTAGGAGTATACAGGGTTAGACCTAGGCTTAGGGTTACACCTCTTTTTGGGTTTAGACCTAGGGCTAGGTTTTGACCTAGTGTAGGGTTAGGATAGGGTTGGTTGTAGGATAGGATTTAGGTTTGAGGTTTAATTTAAGTGTTGGATTATTGGAAGTACATCTGCTCTCCCTGGTTTTCCTTCACGATCACAATATTTCTGAGATTCATGGTTTAAGGAAAATCTTGCTTCTTGCCGGTTTGAAGGCAAAAAGGCGCCACCGGCAGTTTGTTTTTCCGTCAAACTTACGCTCGCTCTTTGAAAATCTTGGGTCTTTGGGAAAGCCATGAGCCCAGCAAGATTTTTCAGTTCAAGTGTGCCCCAAGCAGTGGGTTCTACCTCTGAGCAATACAGCCCCTGGAATTCCTGAGAATATGGAACCTGCCATGAAGTTCAGCCTGCGTTTTATTCACACGGAAGAAGCTCCTTCGAGGTTCCCATGCCTCTGTACACTGATGCTTCCAGCAACGTCATGTCTCACAGGTCAGTAGTGCTTCTCTGAGTTTCACTGGTCTAGGGTAAAGGGTGAAGCGCCTGGGTTCCCGTGCTTCACTACTGTATGGCCTCAAGATGATGTTTGTAGGCACAGCGGCAAATCCATCGGTGGCAATTCTCTCATATTGTCATTGCGAAGGGAAGATTCCTTATTCGCTAGGAAATGTTTTACCGTGGAAGACGGGTCACCACAGAGCTGTCTCTTCTGTGTTCAGACAATCTTTCCTGAATTTACCTGCCAGCAGTTGCGTGTCCTCCCTTTCTTTTAAGGTCGATGGAGACGCACGAGTGTAAGGAGAACGCTGAATGGTGGCCGTTCATAACCCAGGATCATCAGAAACCGCAGAGTAAATTTTAGGAACGTAGACGTAGGACAGGGAGAAAACTGCACTCAGGGACTTCTTCAGTGAACTCTCCTTACAATGCTGAGGCCTGACACGCCTAGTGCGTGGGGGCAACCCGGCTCCTGCCCTAGGTAGTTTTGTTGAGCGTGCCTCCCTCAGGTGGTGCCTTTTCTGTCCCAGCAATATTCCTCTGAGAAATTCTGCCGATGATGAAAACTATTTGCCATGGGTATGTCATTCCACATCATTGGCCTCCTCTATGAAGTACAAATGCGTTTCTACACGGTTGCTGCCTCCCTGAGCTTTCCTTTGTCTTGGCTCAATCGATGCAGATTCCTGTGCTGAATACGCCATGGACTGGCACAGGTGGGTGCTCGTCGGTATACCGGGCACACGCAGCAATTTCGTTTGTCAAGACCGACCTGGCTTGATTAAGGTTCCTTATTCCCATGAAAACGATTTTTATCCAAATTCTAGAGGAGCACCAATGTGCCTCTGGGAGCTACACCCGGGCCTGCTGAACAGAGTCTCCGGAGTTTTCATTTTCTGACTAAAATTCAACACGGAATTTCATGGATCTAAGGAAACCGTGAATCGTGGACGTACCAGATTCTCACATCTTCATTGTCTAATGGAAGGTTAAGTCTCCCAGTCTGATCCGGCTGCCACATCATTTCTGGCAATGTCCATTGAAAGGTGGACGATCAGCCTACTTCGGAATTCTCTTCCACCGGCATGTTCCCGCGCCACACTAAGACCACTCGGTGGAGGTTTATATGACTCAGGACAACTCTTTATTTCAGGCGTCTAAAACAAAGAGAATTCACAGAAGTTGATGATCACTTATTAAACTCCCATTTCTTTATAGTGCACACTGATGACACTTCTACATCTGAGGGCAAAGAGCTCATGCAGCATGATATTCTCAATTCAGACACGCCGCCTGCAGTTTCTTTCTTGCAGAAAAATCTTTCCCAGTGTACTTCTTTAAATGCTGCAAAATAGTGGGACAGAAGATTTTGGTTTAGGGTTAACTTTAGACGGGCATAGGTACAGGCATGGGGGCAAGTTTAGAGACAGTGTCAGAGTTCATGTTAGAGTTACGGGTGCGTGAGGGTTCGGGTTATGGTAAGGTTGTGGATCAAATGTAGGGTGAGGGTGAGGTTGAAGGTAAGAGTAGGGTTTATTGCTTTAGGATGAGCGAACCTATTGTCTCATTTAGGCTTATGGTAAACTTGACTGTTTAGGTATGGGTTGGGGTTAATATTTGTGTGAGTGTTAGAAAGTGTGCGAGGTTAAGAGTGGGGGTCATGCTTGCGGCTTGTGTGTTACATCCGTTTGGTTGTGGTTAAGATTAGGTCTCTGTCTAGTTTAAGGGATTGGATTACATTAACGGTGATATGAAGGCTTCGGTTGAAGGTGATGGATAGAGTTAAGTTAGGTTCAGGGGAAGGGTGACGGTTAGGAGTAAGGTTAGTTGTAGGGGGAGCTGCATGTTGACATCACATTTGGGGTTAGGATTAGGCTTAGCCTTAGGGTAGACATACGCTTAGGGTTAGGGCTTGGTTTAGGGTGAGCCTTAGGTTAGGTTAAGTTGAAGGTTAGGAGTATACAGGGTTAGACCTAGGCTTAGGGTTACACCTCTTTTTGGGTTTAGACCTAGGGCTAGGTTTTGACCTAGTGTAGGGTTAGGATAGGGTTGGTTGTAGGATAGGATTTAGGTTTGAGGTTTAATTTAAGTGTTGGATTATTGGAAGTACATCTGCTCTCCCTTGTTTTCCTTCACGATCACAATGTTTCTGAGATTCATGGTTTAAGGAAAATCTTGCTTCTTGCCGGTTTCAAGGCAAAAAGGCGCCACCGGCAGTTTGTTTTTCCGTTAAACTTTCGCTCGCTCTTTGAGAATCTTGGGGCTTTGGGAAAGCCGTGAGCCCAGCAAGATTTTTCAGTTCAAGTGTGCCCCAAGCAGTGGGTTCTACCTCTGAGCAATACAGCCCCTGGAATTCCTGAGAATCTGGAACCTGCCATGAAGTTCAGCCTGCGTTTTATTCACACGGAAGAAACTCCTTCGAGGTTCCCATGCCTCTGTACACTGATGCTTCCAGCAACGTCATGTCTCACAGGTCAGTAGTGCTTCTCTGAGTTTCACTGGTCTAGGGTAAAGGGTAAAGCGCCTGGGTTCCCGTGCTTCACTACTGTATGGCCTCAAGATGATGTTTGTAGGCACAGCGGCAAATCCATCGGTGGCAATTCTCTCATATTGTCATTGCGATGGGAAGATTCCTTATTCGCTAGGAAATGTTTTACCGTGGAAGACGGGTCACCACAGAGCTGTCTCTTCTGTGTTCAGACAATCTTTCCTGAATTTACCTGCCAGCAGTTGCGTGTCCTCCCTTTCTTTTAAGGTCGATAGAGACGCACGAGTGTAAGGAGTACTGTGATTGGTGGCCGTTCATAACCCACGATCATCAAAAACCGCAGAGTAAATTTTAGGAACGTAGACGTAGGACAGCGGAGAAAACTTCACTCAGGGACTTCTTCAGTGAACTCTCCTTACACTGATGAGGCCTGACACGCCTAGTGCCTGGGGGCAACCCGGCTCCTGCCCTAGGTAGTTTTGTTGAGCGTGCCTCCCTCAGGTGGTGCCTTTTCTGTCCCAGCAATATTCCTCTGAGAAATTCTGCCGATGATGAAAACTATTTGCCATGGGTATGTCATTCCACATCATTGGCCTCCTCTTTGAAGTACAAATGTGTTTCTACACGGTTGCTGCCTCCCTGAGCTTTCCTTTGTCTTGGCTCAATCGATGCAGATTCCTGTGCTGAATACGCCATGGACTGGCACAGGTCGGTGTTCGTCGGTATACCAGGCACACGCAGCAATTTCGTTTGTCAAGACCCACCTTGCTTGATCAAGTTTCCTTATTCCCGTGAAAATGATTTTTATCCAAATTCTAGAGGAGCACCAATGTGCCTCTGGGAGCTACACCCGGGCCTGCTGAACAGAGTCTCCGGAGTTTTCATTTTCTGACTAAAATTCAACACGGAATTTCATGGATCTAAGGTAACCGTGAATTGTGGGCGTACCAGATTCTCATATCTTCATTGCCTAATGGAAGGTTAAGTTTCCCAGTCTGATCCGGCGCCACTTCATTTCTGGCAATGTCCATTGAAAGGTGGACGATCAGCCTTCTTCGGAATTCTCTTCTACCGGCATGTTCCCGCGCCACACTAAGACCACTCGGTGGAGGTTTATGTGACTCAGGACAACTCTTTATTTCAGGCGTCTAAAACAAAGAGAATTCACAGAAGTTGATGATCACTTATTAAACTCCCATTTCTTTATAGTGCACACTGATGACACTTCTACATCTGAGGGCAAAGAGCTCGTGCAGCATGATATTCTCAATTCAGACACGCCGCCTGCAGTTTCTTTCTTGCAGAAAAATCTGTCCCAGTGTACTTCTTTAAATGCTGCAAAATAGTGGGACAGAAGATTTTGGTTTAGGGTTAACTTTAGATGGGCATAGGTACAGGCATGGGGGCAAGTTTAGAGACAGTGTCAGAGTTCAGGTTAGAGTTACGGGTGCGTGAGGGTTCGGGTTATGGTAAGGTTGTGGATCAAATGTAGGGTGAGGGTGAGGTTGAAGGTAAGAGTAGGGTTTATTGCTTTAGGATGAGCGAACCTATTGTCTCATTTAGGCTTATGGTAAACTTGACTGTTTAGGTATGGGTTGGGGTTAATATTTGTGTGAGGGTTAGAAAGTGTGCGAGGTTAAGAGTGGGGGTCAGGCTTGCGGCTTGTGTGTTACATCCGTTTGGTTGTGGTTAAGATTAGCTCTCTGTCTAGTTTAAGGAATTGGATTACATTAACGGTGATATGAAGGCTTCGATTGAAGGTGATGGATAGAGTTAAGTTAGGTTCAGGGGAAGGGTGACCGTTAGGAGTAAGGTTAGTTGTAGGGGGAGCTGCATGTTGACATCACATTTGGGGTTAGGATTAGGCTTAGCCTTAGGGTAGACATACGGTTAGGGTTAGGCTTGGTTTAGGTTGACCCTTAGGTTAGGTTAAGTTGAAGGTTAGGAGTATACAGGGTTAGACCTAGGCTTAGGGTTACACCTCTTTTTGGGTTTAGACCTAGGGCTAGGTTTTGACCTAGTGTAGGGTTAGGATAGGGTTGGTTGTAGGATAGGATTTAGGTTTGAGGTTTAATTTAAGTGTTGGATTATTGGAAGTACATCTGCTCTCCCTGGTTTTCCTTCACGATCACAATATTTCTGAGATTCATGGTTTAAGGAAAATCTTGCTTCTTGCCGGTTTCAAGGCAAAAAGGCGCCACCGGCAGTTTGTTTTTCCGTCAAACTTACGCTCGCTCTTTGAAAATCTTGGGTCTTTGGGAAAGCCGTGAGCCCAGCAAGATTTTTCAGTTCAAGTGTGCCCCAAGCAGTGGGTTCTACCTCTGAGCAATACAGCCCCTGGAATTCCTGAGAATATGGAACCTGCCATGAAGTTCAGCCTGCGTTTTATTCACACGGAAGAAGCTCCTTCGAGGTTCCCATGCCTCTGTACACTGATGCTTCCAGCAACGTCATGTCTCACAGGTCAGTAGTGCTTCTCTGAGTTTCACTGGTCTAGGGTAAAGGGTGAAGCGCCTGGGTTCCCGTGCTTCACTACTGTATGGCCTCAAGATGATGTTTGTAGGCACAGCGGCAAATCCATCGGTGGCAATTCTCTCATATTGTCATTGCGATGGGAAGATTCCTTATTCGCTAGGAAATGTTTTACCGTGGAAGACGGGTCACCACAGAGCTGTCTCTTCTGTGTTCAGACAATCTTTCCTGAATTTACCTGCCAGCAGTTGCGTGTCCTCCCTTTCTTTTAAGGTCGATGGAGACGCACGAGTGTAAGGAGAACGCTGAATGGTGGCCGTTCATAACCCAGGATCATCAGAAACCGCAGAGTAAATTTTAGGAACGTAGACGTAGGACAGTGGAGAAAACTTCACTCAGGGACTTCTTCAGTGAACTCTCCTTACACTGATGAGGCCTGACACGCCTAGTGCCTGGGGGCAACCCGGCTCCTGCCCTAGGTAGTTTTGTTGAGCGTGCCTCCCTCAGGTGGTGCCTTTTCTGTCCCAGCAATATTCCTCTGAGAAATTCTGCTGATGATGAAAACTATTTGCCATGGGTATGTCATTCCACATCATTGGCCTCCTCTTTGAAGAACAAATGCTTTTCTACATGGTTGCTGCCTCCCTGAGCTTTCCTTTGTCTTGGCTCAATCGATGCAGATTCCTGTGCTGAATACGCCATGGACTGGCACAGGTGGGTGCTCGTGGGTATACCGGGCACCCGCAGCAATTTCGTTTGTCAAGACCCACCTGGCTTGATCAAGGTTCCTTATTCCCGTGAAAACGATTTTTATCCAAATTCTAGAGGAGCACCAATGTGCCTCTGGGAGCTACACCCGGGCCTGCTGAACAGAGTCTCCGGAGTTTTCATTTTCTGACTAAAATTCAACACGGAATTTCATGGATCTAAGGAAACCGTGAATCGTGGACGTACCAGATTCTCACATCTTCATTGTCTAATGGAAGGTTAAGTCTCCCAGTCTGATCCGGCTGCCACATCATTTCTGACAATGTCCATTCAAAGGTGGACGATCAGCCTTCTTCGGAATTCTCTTCTACCGGCATGTTCCCGCGCCACACTAAGACCACTCGGTGGAGGTTTATGTGACTCAGGACAACTCTTTATTTCAGGCGTCTAAAACAAAGAGAATTCACAGAAGTTGATGATCACTTATTAAACTCCCATTTCTTTATAGTGCACACTGATGACACTTCTACATCTGAGGGCAAAGAGCTCGTGCAGCATGATATTCTCAATTCAGACACGCCGCCTGCAGTTTCTTTCTTGCAGAAAAATCTTTCCCAGTGTACTTCTTTAAATGCTGCAAAATAGTGGGACAGAAGATTTTGGTTTAGGGTTAACTTTAGATGGGCATAGGTACAGGCATGGGGGCAAGTTTAGAGACAGTGTCAGAGTTCAGGTTAGAGTTACGGGTGCGTGAGGGTTCGGGTTATGGTAAGGTTGTGGATCAAATGTAGGGTGAGGGTGAGGTTGAAGGTAAGAGTAGGGTTTATTGCTTTAGGATGAGCGAACCTATTGTCTCATTTAGGCTTATGGTAAACTTGACTGTTTAGGTATGGGTTGGGGTTAATATTTGTGTGAGTGTTAGAAAGTGTGCGAGGTTAAGAGTGGGGGTCAGGCTTGCGGCTTGTGTGTTACATCCGTTTGGTTGTGGTTAAGATTAGGTCTCTGTCTAGTTTAAGGGATTGGATTACATTAACGGTGATATGAAGGCTTTGGTTGAAGGTGATGGATAGAGTTAAGTTAGGTTCAGGGGAAGGGTGACGGTTAGGAGTAAGGTTAGTTGTAGGGGGAGCTGCATGTTGACATCACATTTGGGGTTAGGATTAGGCTTAGCCTTAGGGTAGACATACGGTTAGGGTTAGGGCTTGGTTTAGGTTGAAACTTAGGTTAGGTTAAGTTGAAGGTTAGGAGTATACAGGGTTAGACCTAGGCTTAGGGTTACACCTCTTTTTGGGTTTAGACCTAGGGCTAGGTTTTGACCTAGTGTAGGGTTAGGAAAGGGTTGGTTGTAGGATAGGATTTAGGTTTGAGGTTTAATTTAAGTGTTGGATTATTGGAAGTACATCTGCTCTCCCTGGTTTTCCTTCATGATCACAATATTTCTGAGATTCATGGTTTAAGGAAAATCTTGCTTCTTGCCGGTTTCAAGGCAAAAAGGCGCCACCGGCAGTTTGTTTTTCCGTCAAACTTACGCTCGCTCTTTGAAAATCTTGGGTCTTTGGGAAAGCCATGAGCCCAGCAAGATTTTTCAGTTCAAGTGTGCCCCAAGCAGTGGGTTCTACCTCTGAGCAATACTGCCCCTGGAATTCCTGAGAATATGGAACCTGCCATGAAGTTCAGCCTGCGTTTTATTCACACGGAAGAAGCTCCTTCGAGGTTCCCATGCCTCTGTACACTGATGCTTCCAGCAACGTCATGTCTCACAGGTCAGTAGTGCTTCTCTGAGTTTCACTGGTCTAGGGTAAAGGGTGAAGCGCCTGGGTTCCCGTGCTTCACTACTGTATGGCCTCAAGATGATGTTTGTAGGCACAGCGGCAAATCCATCGGTGGCAATTCTCTCATATTGTCATTGCGATGGGAAGATTCCTTATTCGCTAGGAAATGTTTTACCGTGGAAGACGGGTCACCACAGAGCTGTCTCTTCTGTGTTCAGACAATCTTTCCTGAATTTACCTGCCAGCAGTTGCGTGTCCTCCCTTTCTTTTAAGGTCGATGGAGACGCACGAGTGTAAGGAGAACGCTGAATGGTGGCCGTTCATAACCCAGGATCATCAGAAACCGCAGAGTAAATTTTAGGAACGTAGACGTAGGACAGTGGAGAAAACTTCACTCAGGGACTTCTTCAGTGAACTCTCCTTACAATGCTGAGGCCTGACACGCCTAGTGCGTGGGGGCAACCCGGCTCCTGCCCTAGGTAGTTTTGTTGAGCGTGCCTCCCTCAGGTGGTGCCTTTTCTGTCCCAGCAATATTCCTCTGAGAAATTCTGCCGATGATGAAAACTATTTGCCATGGGTATGTCATTCCACATCATTGGCCTCCTCTTTGAAGTACAAATGCGTTTCTACACGGTTGCTGCCTCCCTGAGCTTTCCTTTGTCTTGGCTCAATCGATGCAGATTCCTGTGCTGAATACGCCATGGACTGGCACAGGTCGGTGCTCGTCGGTATACCGGGCACACGCAGCAATTTCGTTTGTCAAGACCCACCTGGCTTGATCAAGGTTCCTTATTCCCGTGAAAACGATTTTTATCCAAATTCTAGAGGAGCACCAATGTGCCTCTGGGAGCTACACCCGGGCCTGCTGAACAGAGTCTCCGGAGTTTTCATTTTCTGACTAAAATTCAACACGGAATTTCATGGATCTAAGGAAACCGTGAATCGTGGACGTACCAGATTCTCACATCTTCATTGTCTAATGGAAGGTTAAGTCTCCCAGTCTGATCCGGCTGCCACATCATTTCTGGCAATGTCCATTGAAATGTGGACGATCAGCCTACTTCGGAATTCTCTTCCACCGGCATGTTCCCGCGCCACACTAAGACCACTGGTGGAGGTTTATGTGACTCAGGACAACTCTTTATTTCAGGCGTCTAAAACAAAGAGAATTCACAGAAGTTGATGATCACTTATTAAACTCCCATTTCTTTATAGTGCACACTGATGACACTTCTACATCTGAGGGCAAAGAGCTCGTGCAGCATGATATTCTCAATTCAGATACGCCGCCTGCAGTTTCTTTCTTGCAGAAAAATCTTTCCCAGTGTACTTCTTTAAATGCTGCAAAATAGTGGGACAGAAGATTTTGGTTTAGGGTTAACTTTAGACGGGCATAGGTACAGGCATGGGGGCAAGTTTAGAGACAGTGTCAGAGTTCAGGTTAGAGTTACGGGTGCGTGAGGGTTCGGGTTATGGTAAGGTTGTGGATCAAATGTAGGGTGAGGGTGAGGTTGAAGGTAAGAGTAGGGTTTATTGCTTTAGGATGAGCGAACCTATTGTCTCATTTAGGCTTATGGTAAACTTGACTGTTTAGGTATGGGTTGGGGTTAATATTTGTGTGAGTGTTAGAAAGTGTGCGAGGTTAAGAGTGGGGGTCAGGCTTGCGGCTTGTGTGTTACATCCGTTTGGTTGTGGTTAAGATTAGGTCTCTGTCTAGTTTAAGGGATTGGATTACATTAACGGTGATATGAAGGCTTCGGTTGAAGGTGATGGATAGAGTTAAGTTAGGTTCAGGGGAAGGGTGACGGTTAGGAGTAAGGTTAGTTGTAGGGGGAGCTGCATGTTGACATCACATTTGGGGTTAGGATTAGGCTTAGCCTTAGGGTAGACATACGGTTAGGGTTAGGGCTTGGTTTAGGGTGAGCCTTAGGTTAGGTTAAGTTGAAGGTTAGGAGTATACAGGGTTAGACCTAGGCTTAGGGTTACACCTCTTTTTGGGTTTAGACCTAGGGCTAGGTTTTGACCTAGTGTAGGGTTAGGATAGGGTTGGTTGTAGGATAGGATTTAGGTTTGAGGTTAAATTTAAGTGTTGGATTATTGGAAGTACATCTGCTCTCCCTTGTTTTCCTTCACGATCACAATGTTTCTGAGATTCATGGTTTAAGGAAAATCTTGCTTCTTGCCGGTTTCAAGGCAAAAAGGCGCCACCGGCAGTTTGTTTTTCCGTCAAACTTACGCTCGCTCTTTGAGAATCTTGGGTCTTTGGGAAAGCCGTGAGCCCAGCAAGATTTTTCAGTTCAAGTGTGCCCCAAGCAGTGGGTTCTACCTCTGAGCAATACAGCCCCTGGAATTCCTGAGAATCTGGAACCTGCCATGAAGTTCAGCCTGCGTTTTATTCACACGGAAGAAGCTCCCTCGAGGTTCCCATGCCTCTGTACACTGATGCTTCCAGCAACGTCATGTCTCACAGGTCAGTAGTGCTTCTCTGAGTTTCACTGGTCTAGGGTAAAGGGTGAAGCGCCTGGGTTCCCGTGCTTCACTACTGTATGGCCTCAAGATGATGTTTGTAGGCACAGCGGCAAATCCATCGGTGGCAATTCTCTCATATTGTCATTGCGATGGGAAGATTCCTTATTCGCTAGGAAATGTTTTACCGTGGAAGACGGGTCACCACAGAGCTGTCTCTTCTGTGTTCAGACAATCTTTCCTGAATTTACCTGCCAGCAGTTGCGTGTCCTCCCTTTCTTTTAAGTTCGATAGAGACGCACGAGTGTAAGGAGTACTGTGATTGGTGGCCGTTCATAACCCACGATCATCAAAAACCGCAGAGTAAATTTTAGGAACGTAGACGTAGGACAGCGGAGAAAACTTCACTCAGGGACTTCTTCAGTGAACTCTCCTTACACTGATGAGGCCTGACACGCCTAGTGCGTGGGGGCAACCCGGCTCCTGCCCTAGGTAGTTTTGTTGAGCGTGCCTCCCTCAGGTGGTGCCTTTTCTGTCCCAGCAATATTCCTCTGAGAAATTCTGCCGATGATGAAAACTATTTGCCATGGGTATGTCATTCCACATCATTGGCCTCCTCTTTGAAGTACAAATGTGTTTCTACACGGTTGCTCCCTCCCTGAGCTTTCCTTTGTCTTGGCTCAATCGATGCAGATTCCTGTCCTGAATACGCCATGGACTGGCACAGGTCGGTGCTCGTCGGTATACCGGGCACACGCAGCAATTTCGTTTGTCAAGACCCACCTTGCTTTATCAAGTTTCCTTATTCCCTTGAAAATGATTTTTATCCAAATTCTAGAGGAGCACCAATGTGCCTCTGGGAGCTACACCCGGGCCTGCTGAACAGAGTCTCCGGAGTTTTCATTTTCTGACTAAAATTCAACACGGAATTTCATGGATCTAAGGAAACCGTGAATTGTGGGCGTACCAGTTTCTCATATCTTCATTGCCTAACGGAAGGTTAAGTCTCCCAGTCTGATCCGGCTGCCACATCATTTCTGGCAATGTCCATTGAAATGTGGACGATCAGCCTACTTCGGAATTCTCTTCCACCGGCATGTTCCCGCGCCACACTAAGACCACTCGGTGGAGGTTTATGTGACTCAGGACAACTCTTTATTTCAGGCGTCTAAAACAAAGAGAATTCACAGAAGTGGATGATCACTTATTAAACTCCCATTTCTTTATAGTGCACACTGATGACACTTCTACATCTGAGGGCAAAGAGCTCGTGCAGCATGATATTCTCAATTCAGACACGCCGCCTGCAGTTTCTTTCTTGCAGAAAAATCTTTCCCAGTGTACTTCTTTAAATGCTGCAAAATAGTGGGACAGAAGATTTTGGTTTAGGGTTAACTTTAGACGGGCATAGGTACAGGCATGGGGGCAAGTTTAGAGACAGTGTCAGAGTTCAGGTTAGAGTTACGGGTGCGTGAGGGTTCGGGTTATGGTAAGGTTGTGGATCAAATGTAGGGTGAGGGTGAGGTTGAAGGTAAGAGTAGGGTTTATTGCTTTAGGATGAGCGAACCTATTGTCTCATTTAGGCTATGGTAAACTTGACTGTTTAGGTATGGGTTGGGGTTAATATTTGTGTGAGTGTTAGAAAGTGTGCGAGGTTAAGAGTGGGGGTCAGGCTTGCGGCTTGTGTGTTACATCCGTTTGGTTGTGGTTAAGATTTGCTCTCTGTCTAGTTTAAGGGATTGGATTACATTAACGGTGATATGAAGGCTTCGGTTGAAGGTGATGGATAGAGTTAAGTTAGGTTCAGGGGAAGGGTGACGGTTAGGAGTAAGGTTAGTTGTAGGGGGAGCTGCATGTTGACATCACATTTGGGGTTAGGATTAGGCTTAGCCTTAGGGTAGACATACGGTTAGGGTTAGGGCTTGGTTTAGGGTGAGCCTTAGGTTAGGTTAAGTTGAAGGTTAGGAGTATACAGGGTTAGACCTAGGCTTAGGGTTACACCTCTTTTTGGGTTTAGAACTAGGGCTAGGTTTTGACCTAGTGTAGGGTTAGCATAGGGTTGGTTGTAGGATAGGATTTAGGTTTGAGGTTTAATTTAAGTGTTGGATTATTGGAAGTACATCTGCTCTCCCTTGTTTTCCTTCACGATCACAATGTTTCTGAGATTCATGGTTTAAGGAAAATCTTGCTTCTTGACGGTTTCAAGGCAAAAAGGCGCCACCGGCAGTTTGTTTTTCCGTCAAACTTACGCTCGCTCTTTGAGAATCTTGGGTCTTTGGGAAAGCCGTGAGCCCAGCAAGATTTTTCAGTTCAAGTGTGCCCCAAGCAGTGGGTTCTACCTCTGAGCAATACAGCCCCTGGAATTCCTGAGAATCTGGAACCTGCCATGAAGTTCAGCCTGCGTTTTATTCACACGGAAGAAGCTCCCTCGAGGTTCCCATGCCCCTGTACACTGATGCTTCCAGCAACGTCATGTCTCACAGGTCAGTAGTGCTTCTCTGAGTTTCACTGGTCTAGGGTAAAGGGTGAAGCGCCTGGGTTCCCGTGCTTCACTACTGTATGGCCTCAAGATGATGTTTGTAGGCACAGCGGCAAATCCATCGGTGGCAATTCTCTCATATTGTCATTGCGATGGGAAGATTCCTTATTCGCTAGGAAATGTTTTACCGTGGAAGACGGGTCACCACAGAGCTGTCTCTTCTGTGTTCAGACAATCTTTCCTAAATTTACCTGCCAGCAGTTGCGTGTCCTCCCTTTCTTTTAAGTTCGATAGAGACGCACGAGTGTAAGGAGTACTGTGATTGGTGGCCGTTCATAACCCACGATCATCAAAAACCGCAGAGTAAATTTTAGGAACGTAGACGTAGGACAGTGGAGAAAACTTCACTCAGGGACTTCTTCAGTGAACTCTCCTTACAATGCTGAGGCCTGACACGCCTAGTGCGTGGGGGCAACCCGGCTCTTGCCCTAGGTAGTTTTGTTGAGCGTGCCTCCCTCAGGTGGTGCCTTTTCTGTCCCAGCAATATTCCTCTGAGAAATTCTGCCGATGATGAAAACTATTTGCCATGGGTATGTCATTCCACATCATTGGCCTCCTCTTTGAAGTACAAATGCGTTTCTACACGGTTGCTGCCTCCCTGAGCTTTCCTTTGTCTTGGCTCAATCGATGCAGATTCCTGTGCTGAATACGCCATGGACTGGCACAGGTGGGTGCTCGTCGGTATACCGGGCACACGCAGCAATTTCGTTTGTCAAGACCCACCTTGCTTGATCAAGGTTCCTTATTCCCATGAAAACGATTTTTATCCAAATTCTAGAGGAGCACCAATGTGCCTCTGGGAGCTACACCCGGGCCTGCTGAACAGAGTCTCCGGAGTTTTCATTTTCTGACTAAAATTCAACACGGAATTTCATGGATCTAAGGAAACCGTGAATCGTGGACGTACCAGATTCTCACGTCTTCATTGTCTAATGGAAGTTTTAGTCTCCCAGTCTGATCCGGCTGCCACATCATTTCTGGCAATGTCCATTGAAAGGTGGACGATCAGCCTTCTTCGGAATTCTCTTCCACCGGCATGTTCCCGCGCCACACTAAGACCACTCGGTGGAGGTTTATTTGACTCAGGACAACTCTTTATTTCAGGCGTCTAAAACAAAGAGAATTCACAGAAGTGGATGATCACTTATTAAACTCCCATTACTTTATAGCCAACACTGAAGACACTTCTACATCTGAGGGCAAAGAGCTCGTGCAGCATGATATTCTCAATTCAGACACGCCGCCTGCAGTTTCTTTCTTGCAGAAAAATCTTTCCCAGTGTACTTCTTTAAATGCTGCAAAATAGTGGGACAGAAGATTTTGGTTTAGGGTTAACTTTAGACGGGCATAGGTACAGGCATGGGGGCAAGTTTAGAGACAGTGTCAGAGTTCAGGTTAGAGTTACGGGTGCGTGAGGGTTCGGGTTATGGTAAGGTTGTGGATCAAATGTAGGGTGAGGGTGAGGTTGAAGGTAAGAGTAGGGTTTATTGCTTTAGGATGAGCGAACCTATTGTCTCATTTAGGCTATGGTAAACTTGACTGTTTAGGTATGGGTTGGGGTTAATATTTGTGTGAGTGTTAGAAAGTGTGCGAGGTTAAGAGTGGGGGTCAGGCTTGCGGCTTGTGTGTTACATCCGTTTGGTTGTGGTTAAGATTAGCTCTCTGTCTAGTTTAAGGGATTGGATTACATTAACGGTGATATGAAGGCTTCGGTTGAAGGTGATGGATAGAGTTAATTTAGGTTCAGGGGAAGGGTGACGGTTAGGAGTAAGGTTAGTTGTAGGGTGAGCTGCATGTTGACATCACATTTGGGGTTAGGATTAGGCTTAGCCTTAGGGTAGACATACGGTTAGGGTTAGGGCTTGGTTTAGGTTGACCCTTAGGTTAGGTTAAGTTGAAGGTTAGGAGTATACAGGGTTAGGCCTAGGCTTAGGGTTACACCTCTTTTTGGGTTTTGACCTAGGGCTAGGTTTTGACCTAGTGTAGGGTTAGGGTAGGGTTGGTTGTAGGATAGGATTTAGGTTTGAGGTTTAATTTAAGTGTTGGATTATTGGAAGTACATCTGCTCTCCCTGGTTTTCCTTCACGATCACAATATTTCTGAGATTCATGATTTAAGGAAAATCTTGTTTCTTGCCGGTTTCAAGGCAAAAAGGCGCCACCGGCAGTTTGTTTTTCCGTCAAACTTACGCTCGCTCTTTGAGAATCTTGGGTCTTTGGGAAAGCGGTGAGCCCAGCAAGATTTTTCAGTTCAAGTGTGCCCCAAGCAGTGGGTTCTACCTCTGAGCAATACAGCCCCTGGAATTCCTGAGAATCTGGAACCTGCCATGAAGTTCAGCCTGCGTTTTATTCACACGGAAGAAGCTCCCTCGAGGTTCCCATGCCCCTGTACACTGATGCTTCCAGCAACGTCATGTCTCACAGGTCAGTAGTGCTTCTCTGAGTTTCACTGGTCTAGGGTAAAGGGTGAAGCGCCTGGGTTCCCGTGCTTCACTACTGTATGGCCTCAAGATGATGTTTGTAGGCACAGCGGCAAATCCATCGGTGGCAATTCTCTCATATTGTCATTGCGATGGGAAGATTCCTTATTCGCTAGGAAATGTTTTACCGTGGAAGACGGGTCACCACAGAGCTGTCTCTTCTGTGTTCAGACAATCTTTCCTAAATTTACCTGCCAGCAGTTGCGTGTCCTCCCTTTCTTTTAAGTTCGATAGAGACGCACGAGTGTAAGGAGTACTGTGATTGGTGGCCGTTCATAACCCACGATCATCAAAAACCGCAGAGTAAATTTTAGGAACGTAGACGTAGGACAGTGGAGAAAACTTCACTCAGGGACTTCTTCAGTGAACTCTCCTTACAATGCTGAGGCCTGACACGCCTAGTGCGTGGGGGCAACCCGGCTCTTGCCCTAGGTAGTTTTGTTGAGCGTGCCTCCCTCAGGTGGTGCCTTTTCTGTCCCAGCAATATTCCTCTGAGAAATTCTGCCGATGATGAAAACTATTTGCCATGGGTATGTCATTCCACATCATTGGCCTCCTCTTTGAAGTACAAATGCGTTTCTACACGGTTGCTGCCTCCCTGAGCTTTCCTTTGTCTTGGCTCAATCGATGCAGATTCCTGTGCTGAATATGCCATGGACTGGCACAGGTGGGTGCTCGTCGGTATACCGGGCACACGCAGCAATTTCGTTTGTCAAGACCCACCTTGCTTGATCAAGTTTCCTTATTCCCTTGAAAATGATTTTTATCCAAATTCTAGAGGAGCACCAATGTGCCTCTGGGAGCTACACCCGGGCCTGCTGAACAGAGTCTCCGGAGTTTTCATTTTCTGACTAAAATTCAACACGGAATTTCATGGATCTAAGGAAACCGTGAATTGTGGGCGTACCAGTTTCTCATATCTTCATTGCCTAACGGAAGGTTAAGTCTCCCAGTCTGATCCGGCTGCCACATCATTTCTGGCAATGTCCATTGAAATGTGGACGATCAGCCTACTTCGGAATTCTCTTCCACCGGCATGTTCCCGCGCCACACTAAGACCACTCGGTGGAGGTTTATGTGACTCAGGACAACTCTTTATTTCAGGCGTCTAAAACAAAGAGAATTCACAGAAGTGGATGATCACTTATTAAACTCCCATTTCTTTATAGTGCACACTGATGACACTTCTACATCTGAGGGCAAAGAGCTCGTGCAGCATGATATTCTCAATTCAGACACGCCGCCTGCAGTTTCTTTCTTGCAGAAAAATCTTTCCCAGTGTACTTCTTTAAATGCTGCAAAATAGTGGGACAGAAGATTTTGGTTTAGGGTTAACTTTAGACGGGCATAGGTACAGGCATGGGGGCAAGTTTAGAGACAGTGTCAGAGTTCAGGTTAGAGTTACGGGTGCGTGAGGGTTCGGGTTATGGTAAGGTTGTGGATCAAATGTAGGGTGAGGGTGAGGTTGAAGGTAAGAGTAGGGTTTATTGCTTTAGGATGAGCGAACCTATTGTCTCATTTAGGCTATGGTAAACTTGACTGTTTAGGTATGGGTTGGGGTTAATATTTGTGTGAGTGTTAGAAAGTGTGCGAGGTTAAGAGTGGGGGTCAGGCTTGCGGCTTGTGTGTTACATCCGTTTGGTTGTGGTTAAGATTTGCTCTCTGTCTAGTTTAAGGGATTGGATTACATTAACGGTGATATGAAGGCTTCGGTTGAAGGTGATGGATAGAGTTAAGTTAGGTTCAGGGGAAGGGTGACGGTTAGGAGTAAGGTTAGTTGTAGGGGGAGCTGCATGTTGACATCACATTTGGGGTTAGGATTAGGCTTAGCCTTAGGGTAGACATACGGTTAGGGTTAGGGCTTGGTTTAGGGTGAGCCTTAGGTTAGGTTAAGTTGAAGGTTAGGAGTATACAGGGTTAGACCTAGGCTTAGGGTTACACCTCTTTTTGGGTTTAGAACTAGGGCTAGGTTTTGACCTAGTGTAGGGTTAGCATAGGGTTGGTTGTAGGATAGGATTTAGGTTTGAGGTTTAATTTAAGTGTTGGATTATTGGAAGTACATCTGCTCTCCCTTGTTTTCCTTCACGATCACAATGTTTCTGAGATTCATGGTTTAAGGAAAATCTTGCTTCTTGACGGTTTCAAGGCAAAAAGGCGCCACCGGCAGTTTGTTTTTCCATCAAACTTACGCTCGCTCTTTGAGAATCTTGGGTCTTTGGGAAAGCCGTGAGCCCAGCAAGATTTTTCAGTTCAAGTGTGCCCCAAGCAGTGGGTTCTACCTCTGAGCAATACAGCCCCTGGAATTCCTGAGAATCTGGAACCTGCCATGAAGTTCAGCCTGCGTTTTATTCACACGGAAGAAGCTCCCTCGAGGTTCCCATGCCCCTGTACACTGATGCTTCCAGCAACGTCATGTCTCACAGGTCAGTAGTGCTTCTCTGAGTTTCACTGGTCTAGGGTAAAGGGTGAAGCGCCTGGGTTCCCGTGCTTCACTACTGTATGGCCTCAAGATGATGTTTGTAGGCACAGCGGCAAATCCATCGGTGGCAATTCTCTCATATTGTCATTGCGATGGGAAGATTCCTTATTCGCTAGGAAATGTTTTACCGTGGAAGACGGGTCACCACAGAGCTGTCTCTTCTGTGTTCAGACAATCTTTCCTAAATTTACCTGCCAGCAGTTGCGTGTCCTCCCTTTCTTTTAAGTTCGATAGAGACGCACGAGTGTAAGGAGTACTGTGATTGGTGGCCGTTCATAACCCACGATCATCAAAAACCGCAGAGTAAATTTTAGGAACGTAGACGTAGGACAGTGGAGAAAACTTCACTCAGGGACTTCTTCAGTGAACTCTCCTTACAATGCTGAGGCCTGACACGCCTAGTGCGTGGGGGCAACCCGGCTCTTGCCCTAGGTAGTTTTGTTGAGCGTGCCTCCCTCAGGTGGTGCCTTTTCTGTCCCAGCAATATTCCTCTGAGAAATTCTGCCGATGATGAAAACTATTTGCCATGGGTATGTCATTCCACATCATTGGCCTCCTCTTTGAAGTACAAATGCGTTTCTACACGGTTGCTGCCTCCCTGAGCTTTCCTTTGTCTTGGCTCAATCGATGCAGATTCCTGTGCTGAATACGCCATGGACTGGCACAGGTGGGTGCTCGTCGGTATACCGGGCACACGCAGCAATTTCGTTTGTCAAGACCCACCTTGCTTGATCAAGGTTCCTTATTCCCATGAAAACGATTTTTATCCAAATTCTAGAGGAGCACCAATGTGCCTCTGGGAGCTACACCCGGGCCTGCTGAACAGAGTCTCCGGAGTTTTCATTTTCTGACTAAAATTCAACACGGAATTTCATGGATCTAAGGAAACCGTGAATCGTGGACGTACCAGATTCTCACATCTTCATTGTCTAATGGAAATTTTAGTCTCCCAGTCTGATCCGGCTGCCACATCATTTCTGGCAATGTCCATTGAAAGGTGGACGATCAGCCTTCTTCGGAATTCTCTTCCACCGGCATGTTCCCGCGCCACACTAAGACCACTCGGTGGAGGTTTATTTGACTCAGGACAACTCTTTATTTCAGGCGTCTAAAACAAAGAGAATTCACAGAAGTGGATGATCACTTATTAAACTCCCATTTCTTTATAGTGCACACTGATGACACTTCTACATCTGAGGGCAAAGAGCTCGTGCAGCATGATATTCTCAATTCAGACACGCCGCCTGCAGTTTCTTTCTTGCAGAAAAATCTTTCCCAGTGTACTTCTTTAAATGCTGCAAAATAGTGGGACAGAAGATTTTGGTTTAGGGTTAACTTTAGACGGGCATAGGTACAGGCATGGGGGCAAGTTTAGAGACAGTGTCAGAGTTCAGGTTAGAGTTACGGGTGCGTGAGGGTTCGGGTTATGGTAAGGTTGTGGATCAAATGTAGGGTGAGGGTGAGGTTGAAGGTAAGAGTAGGGTTTATTGCTTTAGGATGAGCGAACCTATTGTCTCATTTAGGCTATGGTAAACTTGACTGTTTAGGTATGGGTTGGGGTTAATATTTGTGTGAGTGTTAGAAAGTGTGCGAGGTTAAGAGTGGGGGTCAGGCTTGCGGCTTGTGTGTTACATCCGTTTGGTTGTGGTTAAGATTAGCTCTCTGTCTAGTTTAAGGGATTGGATTACATTAACGGTGATATGAAGGCTTCGGTTGAAGGTGATGGATAGAGTTAATTTAGGTTCAGGGGAAGGGTGACGGTTAGGAGTAAGGTTAGTTGTAGGGTGAGCTGCATGTTGACATCACATTTGGGGTTAGGATTAGGCTTAGCCTTAGGGTAGACATACGGTTAGGGTTAGGGCTTGGTTTAGGTTGACCCTTAGGTTAGGTTAAGTTGAAGGTTAGGAGTATACAGGGTTAGGCCTAGGCTTAGGGTTACACCTCTTTTTGGGTTTTGACCTAGGGCTAGGTTTTGACCTAGTGTAGGGTTAGGGTAGGGTTGGTTGTAGGATAGGATTTAGGTTTGAGGTTTAATTTAAGTGTTGGATTATTGGAAGTACATCTGCTCTCCCTGGTTTTCCTTCACGATCACAATATTTCTGAGATTCATGATTTAAGGAAAATCTTGTTTCTTGCCGGTTTCAAGGCAAAAAGGCGCCACCGGCAGTTTGTTTTTCCGTCAAACTTACGCTCGCTCTTTGAGAATCTTGGGTCTTTGGGAAAGCGGTGAGCCCAGCAAGATTTTTCAGTTCAAGTGTGCCCCAAGCAGTGGGTTCTACCTCTGAGCAATACAGCCCCTGGAATTCCTGAGAATCTGGAACCTGCCATGAAGTTCAGCCTGCGTTTTATTCACATGGAAGAAGCTCCCTCGAGGTTCCCATGCCCCTGTACACTGATGCTTCCAGCAACGTCATGTCTCACAGGTCAGTAGTGCTTCTCTGAGTTTCACTGGTCTAGGGTAAAGGGTGAAGCGCCTGGGTTCCCGTGCTTCACTACTGTATGGCCTCAAGATGATGTTTGTAGGCACAGCGGCAAATCCATCGGTGGCAATTCTCTCATATTGTCATTGCGATGGGAAGATTCCTTATTCGCTAGGAAATGTTTTACCGTGGAAGACGGGTCACCACAGAGCTGTCTCTTCTGTGTTCAGACAATCTTTCCTAAATTTACCTGCCAGCAGTTGCGTGTCCTCCCTTTCTTTTAAGTTCGATAGAGACGCACGAGTGTAAGGAGTACTGTGATTGGTGGCCGTTCATAACCCACGATCATCAAAAACCGCAGAGTAAATTTTAGGAACATAGACGTAGGACAGTGGAGAAAACTTCACTCAGGGACTTCTTCAGTGAACTCTCCTTACAATGCTGAGGCCTGACACGCCTAGTGCGTGGGGGCAACCCGGCTCTTGCCCTAGGTAGTTTTGTTGAGCGTGCCTCCCTCAGGTGGTGCCTTTTCTGTCCCAGCAATATTCCTCTGAGAAATTCTGCCGATGATGAAAACTATTTGCCATGGGTATGTCATTCCACATCATTGGCCTCCTCTTTGAAGTACAAATGCGTTTCTACACGGTTGCTGCCTCCCTGAGCTTTCCTTTGTCTTGGCTCAATCGATGCAGATTCCTGTGCTGAATACGCCATGGACTGGCACAGGTGGGTGCTCGTCGGTATACCGGGCACACGCAGCAATTTCGTTTGTCAAGACCCACCTGGCTTGATCAAGGTTCCTTATTCCCGTGAAAACGATTTTTATCCAAATTCTAGAGGAGCACCAATGTGCCTCTGGGAGCTACACCCGGGCCTGCTGAACAGAGTCTCCGGAGTTTTCATTTTCTGACTAAAATTCAACACGGAATTTCATGGATCTAAGGAAACCGTGAATCGTGGACGTACCAGATTCTCACATCTTCATTGTCTAATGGAAGGTTTAGTCTCCCAGTCTGATCCGGCTGCCACATCATTTCTGGCAATGTCCATTGAAAGGTGGACGATCAGCCTTCTTCGGAATTCTCTTCCACCGGCATGTTCCCGCGCCACACTAAGACCACTCGGTGGAGGTTTATGTGACTCAGGACAACTCTTTATTTCAGGCATCTAAAACAAAGAGAATTCACAGAAGTTGATGATCACTTATTAAACTCCCATTTCTTTATAGTGCACACTGATGACACTTCTACATCTGAGGGCAAAGAGCTCGTGCAGCATGATATTCTCAATTCAGACACGCCGCCTGCAGTTTCTTTCTTGCAGAAAAATCTTTCCCAGTGTACTTCTTTAAATGCTGCAAAATAGTGGGACAGAAGATTTTGGTTTAGGGTTAACTTTAGACGGGCATAGGTACAGGCATGGGGGCAAGTTTAGAGACAGTGTCAGAGTTCAGGTTAGAGTTACGGGTGCGTGAGGGTTCGGGTTATGGTAAGGTTGTGGATCAAATGTAGGGTGAGGGTGAGGTTGAAGGTAAGAGTAGGGTTTATTGCTTTAGGATGAGCGAACCTATTGTCTCATTTAGGCTATGGTAAACTTGACTGTTTAGGTATGGGTTGGGGTTAATATTTGTGTGAGTGTTAGAAAGTGTGCGAGGTTAAGAGTGGGGGTCAGGCTTGCGGCTTGTGTGTTACATCCGTTTGGTTGTGGTTAAGATTAGCTCTCTGTCTAGTTTAAGGGATTGGATTACATTAACTGTGATATGAAGGCTTCGGTTGAAGGTGATGGATAGAGTTAAGTTAGGTTCAGGGGAAGGGTGACGGTTAGGAGTAAGGTTAGTTGTAGGGTGAGCTGCATGTTGACATCACATTTGGGGTTAGGATTAGGCTTAGCCTTAGGGTAGACATACGGTTAGGGTTAGGGCTTGGTTTAGGTTGACCCTTAGGTTAGGTTAAGTTGAAGGTAAGGAGTATACAGGGTTAGGCCTAGGCTTAGGGTTACACCTCTTTTTGGGTTTAGACCTAGGGCTAGGTTTTGACCTAGTGTAGGGTTAGGATAGGGTTGGTTGTAGGATAGGATTTAGGTTTGAGGTTTAATTTAAGTGTTGGATTATTGGAAGTACATCTGCTCTCCCTGGTTTTCCTTCACGATCACAATATTTCTGAGATTCATGGTTTAAGGAAAATCTTGTTTCTTGCCGGTTTCAAGGCAAAAAGGCGCCACCGGCAGTTTGTTTTTCCGTCAAACTTACGCTCGCTCTTTGAGAATCTTGGGTCTTTGGGAAAGCGGTGAGCCCAGCAAGATTTTTCAGTTCAAGTGTGCCCCAAGCAGTGGGTTCTACCTCTGAGCAATACAGCCCCTGGAATTCCTGAGAATCTGGAACCTGCCATGAAGTTCAGCCTGCGTTTTATTCACACGGAAGAAGCTCCTTCGAGGTTCCCATGCCTCTGTACACTGATGCTTCCAGCAACGTCATGTCTCACAGGTCAGTAGTGCTTCTCTGAGTTTCACTGGTCTAGGGTAAAGGGTGAAGCGCCTGGGTTCCCGTGCTTCACTACTGTATGGCCTCAAGATGATGTTTGTAGGCACAGCGGCAAATCCATCGGTGGCAATTCTCTCATATTGTCATTGCGATGGGAAGATTCCTTATTCGCTAGGAAATGTTTTACCGTGGAAGACGGGTCACCCCAGAGCTGTCTCTTCTGTGTTCAGACAATCTTTCCTGAATTTACCTGCCAGCAGTTGCGTGTCCTCCCTTTCTTTTAAGGTCGATGGAGACGCACGAGTGTAAGGAGAACGCTGAATGGTGGCCGTTCATAACCCAGGATCATCAGAAACCGCAGAGTAAATTTTAGGAACGGAGACGTAGGACAGTGGAGAAAACTTCACTCAGGGACTTCTTCAGTGAACTCTGCTTACAATGCTGAGGCCTGACACGCCTAGTGCGTGGGGGCAACCCGGCTCCTGCCCTAGGTAGTTTTGTTGAGCGTGCCTCCCTCAGGTGGTGCCTTTTCTGTCCCAGCAATATTCCTCTGAGAAATTCTGCCGATGATGAAAACTATTTGCCATGGGTATGTCATTCCACATAATTGGCCTCCTCTTTGAAGTACAAATGCGTTTCTACACGGTTGCTGCCTCCCTGAGCTTTCCTTTGTCTTGGCTCAATCGATGCAGATTCCTGTGCTGAATACGCCATGGACTGGCACAGGTGGGTGCTCGTCGGTATACCGGGCACACGCAGCAATTTCGTTTGTCAAGACCCACCTGGCTTGATCAAGGTTCCTTATTCCCATGAAAACGATTTTTATCCAAATTCTAGAGGAGCACCAATGTGCCTCTGGGAGCTACACCCGGGCCTGCTGAACAGAGTCTCCGGAGTTTTCATTTTCTGACTAAAATTCAACACGGAATTTCATGGATCTAAGGAAACCGTGAATCGTGGACGTACCAGATTCTCACATCTTCATTGTCTAATGGAAGGTTAAGTCTCCCAGTCTGATCCGGCTGCCACATCATTTCTGGCAATGTCCATTGAAAGGTGGACGATCAGCTTTCTTCGGAATTCTCTTCCACCGGCATGTTCCCGCGCCACACTAAGACCACTCGGTGGAGGTTTATGTGACTCAGGACAACTCTTTATTTCAGGCGTCTAAAACAAAGAGTATTCACAGAAGTTGATGATCACTTATTAAACTCCCATTTCTTTATAGTGCACACTGATGACACTTCTACATCTGAGGGCAAAGAGCTCGTGCAGCATGATATTCTCAATTCAGACACGCCGCCTGCAGTTTCTTTCTTGCAGAAAAATCTTTCCCAGTGTACTTCTTTAAATGCTGCAAAATAGTGGGACAGAAGATTTTGGTTTAGGGTTAACTTTAGACGGGCATAGGTACAGGCATGGGGGCAAGTTTAGAGACAGTGTCAGAGTTCAGGTTAGAGTTACGGGTGCGTGAGGGTTCGGGTTATGGTAAGGTTGTGGATCAAATGTAGGGTGAGGGTGAGGTTGAAGGTAAGAGTAGGGTTTATTGCTTTAGGATGAGCGAACCTATTGTCTCATTTAGGCTTATGGTAAACTTGACTGTTTAGGTATGGGTTGGGGTTAATATTTGTGTGAGTGTTAGAAAGTGTGCGAGGTTAAGAGTGGGGGTCAGGCTTGCGGCTTGTGTGTTACATCCGTTTGGTTGTGGTTAAGATTAGCTCTCTGTCTAGTTTAAGGGATTGGATTACATTAACGGTGATATGAAGGCTTCGATTGAAGGTGATGGATAGAGTTAAGTTAGGTTCAGGGGAAGGGTGACGGTTAGGAGTAAGGTTAGTTGTAGGGGGAGCTGCATGTTGACATCACATTTGGGGTTAGGATTAGGCTTAGCCTTAGGGTAGACATACGGTTAGGGTTAGGGCTTGGTTTAGGGTGACCCTTAGGTTAGGTTAAGTTGAAGGTTAGGAGTATACAGGGTTAGACCTAGGCTTAGGGTTACACCTCTTTTTGGGTTTAGACCTAGGGCTAGGTTTTGACCTAGTGTAGGGTTAGGATAGGGTTGGTTGTAGGATAGGATTTAGGTTTGAGTTTTAATTTAAGTGTTGGATTATTGGAAGTACATCTGCTCTCCCTGGTTTTCCTTCACGATCACAATATTTCTGAGATTCATGGTTTAAGGAAAATCTTGCTTCTTGCCGGTTTCAAGGCAAAAAGGCGCCACCGGCAGTTTGTTTTTCCGTCAAACTTACGCTCGCTCTTTGAAAATCTTGGGTCTTTGGGAAAGCCGTGAGCCCAGCAAGATTTTTCAGTTCAAGTGTGCCCCAAGCAGTGGGTTCTACCTCTGAGCAATACAGCCCGTGGAATTCCTGAGAATCTGGAACCTGCCATGAAGTTCAGCCTGCGTTTTATTCACACGGAAGAAGCTCCTTCGAGGTTCCCATGCCTCTGAACACTGATGCTTCCAGCAACGTCATGTCTCACAGGTCAGTAGTGCTTCTCTGAGTTTCACTGGTCTAGGGTAAAGGGTGAAGCGCCTGGGTTCCCGTGCTTCACTACTGTATGGCCTCAAGATGATGTTTGTAGGCACAGCGGCAAATCCATCGGTGGCAATTCTCTCATATTGTCATTGCGATGGGAAGATTCCTTATTCGCTAGGAAATGTTTTACCGTGGAAGACGGGTCACCCCAGAGCTGTCTCTTCTGTGTTCAGACAATCTTTCCTGAATTTACCTGCCAGCAGTTGTGTGTCCTCCCTTTCTTTTAAGGTCGATGGAGACGCACGAGTGTAAGGAGAACGCTGAATGGTGGCCGTTCATAACCCAGGATCATCAGAAACCGCAGAGTAAATTTTAGGAACGTAGACATAGGACAGTGGAGAAAACTTCACTCAGGGACTTCTTCAGTGAACTCTCCTTACAATGCTGAGGCCTGACACGCCTAGTGCGTGGGGGCAACCCGGCTCCTGCCCTAGGTAGTTTTGTTGAGCGTGCCTCCCTCAGGTGGTGCCTTTTCTGTCCCAGCAATATTCCTCTGAGAAATTCTGCCGATGATGAAAACTATTTGCCATGGGTATGTCATTCCACATCATTGGCCTCCTCTTTGAAGTACAAATGTGTTTCTACACGGTTGCTGGCTCCCTGAGCTTTCCTTTGTCTTGGCTCAATCGATGCAGATTCCTGTGCTGAATACGCCATGGACTGGCACAGGTCGGTGCTCGTCGGTATACCGGGCACACGCAGCAATTTCGTTTGTCAAGACCCACCTTGCTTGATCAAGTTTCCTTATTCCCGTGAAAACGATTTTTATCCAAATTCTAGAGGAGCACCAATGTGCCTCTGGGAGCTACACCCGGGCCTGCTGAACAGAGTCTCCGGAGTTTTCATTTTCTGACTAAAATTCAACACGGAATTTCATGGAACTTAGGTAACCGTGAATTGTGGGCGTACCAGATTCTCACATCTTCATTGCCTAATGGAAGGTTAAGTTTCCCAGTCTGATCCGGCGCCACTTCATTTCTGGCAATGTCCATTGAAAGGTGGACGATCAGCCTTCTTCGGAATTCTCTTCTATCGGCATGTTCCCGCGCCACACTAAGACCACTCGGTGGAGGTTTATGTGACTCAGGACAACTCTTTATTTCAGGCGTCTAAAACAAAGAGAATTCACAGAAGTTGATGATCACTTATTAAACTCCCATTTCTTTATAGTGCACACTGATGACACTTCTACATCTGAGGGCAAAGAGCTCGTGCAGCATGATATTCTCAATTCAGACACGCCGCCTGCAGTTTCTTTCTTGCAGAAAAATCTTTCCCAGTGTACTTCTTTAAATGCTGCAAAATAGTGGGACAGAAGATTTTGGTTTAGGGTTAACTTTAGACGGGCATAGGTACAGGCATGGGGGCAAGTTTAGAGACAGTGTCAGAGTTCAGGTTAGAGTTACGGGTGCGTGAGGGTTCGGGTTATGGTAAGGTTGTGGATCAAATGTAGGGTGAGGGTGAGGTTGAAGGTAAGAGTAGGGTTTATTGCTTTAGGATGAGCGAACCTATTGTCTCATTTAGGCTTATGGTAAACTTGACTGTTTAGGTATGGGTTGGGGTTAATATTTGTGTGAGTGTTAGAAAGTGTGCGAGGTTAAGAGTGGGGGTCAGGCTTGCGGCTTGTGTGTTACATCCGTTTGGTTGTGGTTAAGATTAGCTCTCTGTCTAGTTTAAGGGATTGGATTACATTAACGGTGATATGAAGGCTTCGATTGAAGGTGATGGATAGAGTTAAGTTAGGTTCAGGGGAAGGGTGACGGTTAGGAGTAAGGTTAGTTGTAGGGGGAGCTGCATGTTGACATCACATTTGGGGTTAGGATTAGGCTTAGCCTTAGGGTAGACATACGGTTAGGGTTAGGGCTTGGTTTAGGGTGACCCTTAGGTTAGGTTAAGTTGAAGGTTAGGAGTATACAGGGTTAGACCTAGGCTTAGGGTTACACCTCTTTTTGGGTTTAGACCTAGGGCTAGGTTTTGACCTAGTGTAGGGTTAGGATAGGGTTGGTTGTAGGATAGGATTTAGGTTTGAGTTTTAATTTAAGTGTTGGATTATTGGAAGTACATCTGCTCTCCCTGGTTTTCCTTCACGATCACAATATTTCTGAGATTCATGGTTTAAGGAAAATCTTGCTTCTTGCCGGTTTCAAGGCAAAAAGGCGCCACCGGCAGTTTGTTTTTCCGTCAAACTTACGCTCGCTCTTTGAAAATCTTGGGTCTTTGGGAAAGCCGTGAGCCCAGCAAGATTTTTCAGTTCAAGTGTGCCCCAAGCAGTGGGTTCTACCTCTGAGCAATACAGCCCCTGGAATTCCTGAGAATATGGAACCTGCCATGAAGTTCAGCCTGCGTTTTATTCACACGGAAGAAGCTCCTTCGAGGTTCCCATGCCTCTGTACACTGATGCTTCCAGCAACGTCATGTCTCACAGGTCAGTAGTGCTTCTCTGAGTTTCACTGGTCTAGGGTAAAGGGTGAAGCGCCTGGGTTCCCGTGCTTCACTACTGTATGGCCTCAAGATGATGTTTGTAGGCACAGCGGCAAATCCATCGGTGGCAATTCTCTCATATTGTCATTGCGATGGGAAGATTCCTTATTCGCTAGGAAATGTTTTACCGTGGAAGACGGGTCACCCCAGAGCTGTCTCTTCTGTGTTCAGACAATCTTTCCTGAATTTACCTGCCAGCAGTTGTGTGTCCTCCCTTTCTTTTAAGGTCGATGGAGACGCACGAGTGTAAGGAGAACGCTGAATGGTGGCCGTTCATAACCCAGGATCATCAGAAACCGCAGAGTAAATTTTAGGAACGTAGACGTAGGACAGTGGAGAAAACTTCACTCAGGGACTTCTTCAGTGAACTCTCCTTACAATGCTGAGGCCTGACACGCCTAGTGCGTGGGGGCAACCCGGCTCCTGCCCTAGGTAGTTTTGTTGAGCGTGCCTCCCTCAGGTGGTGCCTTTTCTGTCCCAGCAATATTCCTCTGAGAAATTCTGCCGATGATGAAAACTATTTGCCATGGGTATGTCATTCCACATCATTGGCCTCCTCTTTGAAGTACAAATGTGTTTCTACACGGTTGCTGGCTCCCTGAGCTTTCCTTTGTCTTGGCTCAATCGATGCAGATTCCTGTGCTGAATACGCCATGGACTGGCACAGGTCGGTGCTCGTCGGTATACCGGGCACACGCAGCAATTTCGTTTGTCAAGACCCACCTTGCTTGATCAAGTTTCCTTATTCCCGTGAAAACGATTTTTATCCAAATTCTAGAGGAGCACCAATGTGCCTCTGGGAGCTACACCCGGGCCTGCTGAACAGAGTCTCCGGAGTTTTCATTTTCTGACTAAAATTCAACACGGAATTTCATGGAACTAAGGTAACCGTGAATTGTGGGCGTACCAGATTCTCACATCTTCATTGCCTAATGGAAGGTTAAGTTTCCCAGTCTGATCCGGCGCCACTTCATTTCTGGCAATGTCCATTGAAAGGTGGACGATCAGCCTTCTTCGGAATTCTCTTCTATCGGCATGTTCCCGCGCCACACTAAGACCACTCGGTGGAGGTTTATGTGACTCAGGACAACTCTTTATTTCAGGCGTCTAAAACAAAGAGAATTCACAGAAGTTGATGATCACTTATTAAACTCCCATTTCTTTATAGTGCACACTGATGACACTTCTACATCTGAGGGCAAAGAGCTCGTGCAGCATGATATTCTCAATTCAGACACGCCGCCTGCAGTTTCTTTCTTGCAGAAAAATCTGTCCCAGTGTACTTCTTTAAATGCTGCAAAATAGTGGGACAGAAGATTTTGGTTTAGGGTTAACTTTAGACGGGCATAGGTACAGGCATGGGGGCAAGTTTAGAGACAGTGTCAGAGTTCAGGTTAGAGTTACGGGTGCGTGAGGGTTCGGGTTATGGTAAGGTTGTGGATCAAATGTAGGGTGAGGGTGAGGTTGAAGGTAAGAGTAGGGCTTATTGCTTTAGGATGAGCGAACCTATTGTCTCATTTAGGCTTATGGTAAACTTGACTGTTTAGGTATGGGTTGGAGTAAATATTTGTGTGAGTGTTAGAAAGTGTGCGAGGTTAAGAGTGGGGGTCAGGCTTGCGGCTTGTGTGTTACATCCGTTTGGTTGTGGTTAAGATTAGCTCTCTGTCTAGTTTAAGGGATTGGATTACATTAACGGTGATATGAAGGCTTCGATTGAAGGTGATGGATATAGTTAAGTTAGGTTCAGGGGAAGGGTGACGGTTAGGAGTAAGGTTAGTTGTAGGGGGAGCTGCATGTTGACATCACATTTGGGGTTAGGATTAGGCTTAGCCTTAGGGTAGACATACGGTTAGGGTTAGGGCTTGGTTTAGGGTGACCCTTAGGTTAGGTTAAGTTGAAGGTTAGGAGTATACAGGGTTAGACCTAGGCTTAGGGTTACACCTCTTTTTGGGTTTAGACCTAGGGCTAGGTTTTGACCTAGTGTAGGGTTAGGATAGGGTTGGTTGTAGGATAGGATTTAGGTTTGAGTTTTAATTTAAGTGTTGGATTATTGGAAGTACATCTGCTCTCCCTGGTTTTCCTTCACGATCACAATATTTCTGAGATTCATGGTTTAAGGAAAATCTTGCTTCTTGCCGGTTTCAAGGCAAAAAGGCGCCACCGGCAGTTTGTTTTTCCGTCAAACTTACGCTCGCTCTTTGAAAATCTTGGGTCTTTGGGAAAGCGGTGAGCCCAGCAAGATTTTTCAGTTCAAGTGTGCCCCAAGCAGTGGGTTCTACCTCTGAGCAATACAGCCCCTGGAATTCCTGAGAATATGGAACCTGCCATGAAGTTCAGCCTGCGTTTTATTCACACGGAAGAAGCTCCTTCGAGGTTCCCATGCCTCTGTACACTGATGCTTCCAGCAACGTCATGTCTCACAGGTTTGTAGTGCTTCTCTGAGTTTCACTGGTCTAGGGTAAAGGGTGAAGCGCCTGGGTTCCCGTGCTTCACTACTGTATGGCCTCAAGATGATGTTTGTAGGCACAGCGGCAAATCCATCGGTGGCAATTCTCTCATATTGTCATTGCGATGGGAAGATTCCTTATTCGCTAGGAAATGTTTTACCGTGGAAGACGGGTCACCACAGAGCTGTCTCTTCTGTGTTCAGACAATCTTTCCTGAATTTACCTGCCAGCAGTTGCTTGACCTCCCTTTCTTTTAAGGTCGATAGAGACGCACGAGTGTAAGGAGTACTGTGATTGGTGGCCGTTCATAACCCACGATCATCAAAAACCGCAGAGTAAATTTTAGGAACGTAGACGTAGGACAGCGGAGAAAACTTCACTCAGGGACTTCTTCAGTGAACTCTCCTTACACTGATGAGGCCTGACACGCCTAGTGCCTGGGGGCAACCCGGCTCCTGCCCTAGGTAGTTTTGTTGCGCGTGCCTCCCTCAGGTGGTGCCTTTTCTGTCCCAGCAATATTCCTCCGAGAAATTCTGCCGATGATGAAAACTATTTGCCATGGGTATGTCATTCCACATCATAGGCCTCCTCTTTGAAGTACAAATGTGTTTCTACACGGTTGCTGGCTCCCTGAGCTTTCCTTTGTCTTGGCTCAATCGATGCAGATTCCTGTGCTGAATACGCCATGGACTGGCACAGGTCGGTGCTCGTCGGTATACCGGGCACACGCAGCAATTTCGTTTGTCAAGACCCACCTTGCTTGATCAAGTTTCCTTATTCCCGTGAAAACGATTTTTATCCAAATTCTAGAGGAGCACCAATGTGCCTCTGTGAGCTACACCCGGGCCTGCTGAACAGAGTCTCCGGAGTTTTCATTTTCTGACTAAAATTCAACACGGAATTTCATGGATCTAAGGTAACCGTGAATTGTGGGCGTACCAGATTCTCACATCTTCATTGCCTAATGGAAGGTTAAGTTTCCCAGTCTGATCCGGCGCCACTTCATTTCTGGCAATGTCCATTGAAAGGTGGACGATCAGCCTTCTTCGGAATTCTCTTCTACCGGCATGTTCCCGCGCCACACTAAGACCACTCGGTGGAGGTTTATGTGACTCAGGACAACTCTTTATTTCAGGCGTCTAAAACAAAGAGAATTCACAGAAGTTGATGATCACTTATTAAACTCCCATTTCTTTATAGTGCACACTGATGACACTTCTACATCTGAGGGCAAAGAGCTCGTGCAGCATGATATTCTCAATTCAGACACGCCGCCTGCAGTTTCTTTCTTGCAGAAAAATCTTTCCCAGTGTACTTCTTTAAATGCTGCAAAATAGTGGGACAGAAGATTTTGGTTTAGGGTTAACTTTAGACGGGCATAGGTACAGGCATGGGGGCAAGTTTAGAGACAGTGTCAGAGTTCAGGTTAGAGTTACGGGTGCGTGAGGGTTCGGGTTATGGTAAGGTTGTGGATCAAATGTAGGGTGAGGGTGAGGTTGAAGGTAAGAGTAGGGCTTATTGCTTTAGGATGAGCGAACCTATTGTCTCATTTAGGCTTATGGTAAACTTGACTGTTTAGGTATGGGTTGGGGTAAATATTTGTGTGAGTGTTAGAAAGTGTGCGAGGTTAAGAGTGGGGGTCAGGCTTGCGGCTTGTGTGTTACATCCGTTTGGTTGTGGTTAAGATTAGCTCTCTGTCTAGTTTAAGGGATTGGATTACATTAACGGTGATATGAAGGCTTCGATTGAAGGTGATGGATAGAGTTAAGTTAGGTTCAGGGGAAGGGTGACGGTTAGGAGTAAGGTTAGTTGTAGGGGGAGCTGCATGTTGACATCACATTTGGGGTTAGGATTAGGCTTAGCCTTAGGGTAGACATACGGTTAGGGTTAGGGCTTGGTTTAGGGTGACCCTTAGGTTAGGTTAAGTTGAAGGTTAGGAGTATACAGTGTTAGACCTAGGCTTAGGGTTACACCTCTTTTTGGGTTTAGACCTAGGGCTAGGTTTTGACCTAGTGTAGGGTTAGGATAGGGTTGGTTGTAGGATAGGATTTAGGTTTGAGGTTTAATTTAAGTGTTGGATTATTGGAAGTACATCTGCTCTCCCTGGTTTTCCTTCACGATCACAATATTTCTGAGATTCATGGTTTAAGGAAAATCTTGCTTCTTGCCGGTTTCAACGCAAAAAGGCGCCACCGGCAGTTTGTTTTTCCGTCAAACTTACGCTCGCTCTTTGAAAATCTTGGGTCTTTGGGAAAGCGGTGAGCCCAGCAAGATTTTTCAGTTCAAGTGTGCCCCAAGCAGTGGGTTCTACCTCTGAGCAATACAGCCCCTGGAATTCCTGAGAATATGGAACCTGCCATGAAGTTCAGCCTGCGTTTTATTCACACGGAAGAAGCTCCTTCGAGGTTCCCATGCCTCTGTACACTGATGCTTCCAGCAACGTCATGTCTCACAGGTCTGTAGTGCTTCTCTGAGTTTCACTGGTCTAGGGTAAAGGGTGAAGCGCCTGGGTTCCCGTGCTTCACTACTGTATGGCCTCAAGATGATGTTTGTAGGCACAGCGGCAAATCCATCGGTGGCAATTCTCTCATATTGTCATTGCGATGGGAAGATTCCTTATTCGCTAGGAAATGTTTTACCGTGGAAGACGGGTCACCACAGAGCTGTCTCTTCTGTGTTCAGACAATCTTTCCTGAATTTACCTGCCAGCAGTTGCTTGACCTCCCTTTCTTTTAAGGTCGATAGAGACGCACGAGTGTAAGGAGTACTGTGATTGGTGGCCGTTCATAACCCACGATCATCAAAAACCGCAGAGTAAATTTTAGGAACGTAGACGTAGGACAGCGGAGAAAACTTCACTCAGGGACTTCTTCAGTGAACTCTCCTTACACTGATGAGGCCTGACACGCCTAGTGCCTGGGGGCAACCCGGCTCCTGCCCTAGGTAGTTTTGTTGAGCGTGCCTCCCTCAGGTGGTGCCTTTTCTGTCCCAGCAATATTCCTCTGAGAAATTCTGCCGATGATGAAAACTATTTGCCATGGGTATGTCATTCCACATCATAGGCCTCCTCTTTGAAGTACAAATGTGTTTCTACACGGTTGCTGGCTCCCTGAGCTTTCCTTTGTCTTGGCTCAATCGATGCAGATTCCTGTGCTGAATACGCCATGGACTGGCACAGGTCGGTGCTCGTCGGTATACCGGGCACACGCAGCAATTTCGTTTGTCAAGACCCACCTTGCTTGATCAAGTTTCCTTATTCCCGTGAAAACGATTTTTATCCAAATTCTAGAGGAGCACCAATGTGCCTCTGGGAGCTACACCCGGGCCTGCTGAACAGAGTCTCCGGAGTTTTCATTTTCTGACTAAAATTCAACACGGAATTTCATGGATCTAAGGTAACCGTGAATTGTGGGCGTACCAGATTCTCACATCTTCATTGCCTAATGGAAGGTTAAGTTTCCCAGTCTGATCCGGCGCCACTTCATTTCTGGCAATGTCCATTGAAAGGTGGACGATCAGCCTTCTTCGGAATTCTCTTCTACCGGCATGTTCCCGCGCCACACTAAGACCACTCGGTGGAGGTTTATGTGACTCAGGACAACTCTTTATTTCAGGCGTCTAAAACAAAGAGAATTCACAGAAGTTGATGATCACTTATTAAACTCCCATTTCTTTATAGTGCACACTGATGACACTTCTACATCTGAGGGCAAAGAGCTCGTGCAGCATGATATTCTCAATTCAGACACGCCGCCTGCAGTTTCTTTCTTGCAGAAAAATCTTTCCCAGTGTACTTCTTTAAATGCTGCAAAATAGTGGGACAGAAGATTTTGGTTTAGGGTTAACTTTAGACGGGCATAGGTACAGGCATGGGGGCAAGTTTAGAGACAGTGTCAGTGTTCAGGTTAGAGTTACGGGTGCGTGAGGGTTCGGGTTATGGTAAGGTTGTGGATCAAATATAGGGTGAGGGTGAGGTTGAAGGTAAGAGTAGGGTTTATTGCTTTAGGATGAGCGAACCTATTGTCTCATTTAGGCTTATGGTAAACTTGACTGTTTAGGTATGGGTTGGGGTTAATATTTGTGTGAGGGTTAGAAAGTGTGCGAGGTTAAGAGTGGGGGTCAGGCTTGCGGCTTGTGTGTTACATCCGTTTGGTTGTGGTTAAGATTAGCTCTCTGTCTAGTTTAAGGGATTGGATTACATTAACGGTGATATGAAGGCTTCGATTGAAGGTGAGGATAGAGTTAAGTTAGGTTCAGGGGAAGGGTGACGGTTAGGAGTAAGGTTAGTTGTAGGGGGAGCTGCATGTTGACATCACATTTGGGGTTAGGATTAGGCTTAGCCTTAGGGTAGACATACGGTTAGGGTTAGGGCTTGGTTTAGGTTGACCCTTAGGTTAGGTTAAGTTGAAGGTTAGGAGTATACAGGGTTAGACCTAGGCTTAGGGTTACACCTCTTTTTGGGTTTATACCTAGGGCTAGGTTTTGACCTAGTGTAGGGTTAGGATAGGGTTGGTTGTAGGATAGGATTTAGGTTTGAGGTTTAATTTAAGTGTTGGATTATTGGAAGTACATCTGCTCTCCCTGGTTTTCCTTCACGATCACAATATTTCTGAGATTCATGGTTTAAGGAAAATCTTGCTTCTTGCCGGTTTCAAGGCAAAAAGGCGCCACCGGCAGTTTGTTTTTCCGTCAAACTTACGCTCGCTCTTTGAAAATCTTGGGTCTTTGGGAAAGCCGTGAGCCCAGCAAGATTTTTCAGTTCAAGTGTGCCCCAAGCAGTGGGTTCTACCTCTGAGCAATACAGCCCCTGGAATTCCTGAGAATATGGAACCTGCCATGAAGTTCAGCCTGCGTTTTATTCACACGGAAGAAGCTCCTTCGAGGGTCCCATGCCTCTGTACACTGATGCTTCCAGCAACGTCATGTCTCACAGGTCAGTAGTGCTTCTCTGAGTTTCACTGGTCTAGGGTAAAGGGTGAAGCGCCTGGGTTCCCGTGCTTCACTACTGTATGGCCTCAAGATGATGTTTGTAGGCACAGCGGCAAATCCATCGGTGGCAATTCTCTCATATTGTCATTGCGATGGGAAGATTCCTTATTCGCTAGGAAATGTTTTACCGTGGAAGACGGGTCACCACAGAGCTGTCTCTTCTGTGTTCAGACAATCTTTCCTGAATTTACCTGCCAGCAGTTGCGTGTCCTCCCTTTCTTTTAAGGTCGATGGAGACGCACGAGTGTAAGGAGAACGCTGAATGGTGGCCGTTCATAACCCAGGATCATCAGAAACCGCAGAGTAAATTTTAGGAACGTAGACGTAGGACAGTGGAGAAAACTTCACTCAGGGACTTCTTCAGTGAACTCTCCTTACAATGCTGAGGCCTGACACGCCTAGTGCGTGGGGGCAACCCGGCTCCTGCCCTAGGTAGTTTTGTTGAGCGTGCCTCCCTCAGGTGGTGCCTTTTCTGTCCCAGCAATATTCCTCTGAGAAATTCTGCCGATGATGAAAACTATTTGCCATGGGTATGTCATTCCACATCATTGGCCTCCTCTTTGAAGTACAAATGTGTTTCTACACGGTTGCTGGCTCCCTGAGCTTTCCTTTGTCTTGGCTCAATCGATGCAGATTCCTGTGCTGAATACGCCATGGACTGGCACAGGTGGGTGCTCGTCGGTATACCGGGCACACGCAGCAATTTCGTTTGTCAAGACCCACCTTGCTTGATCAAGTTTCCTTATTCCCGTGAAAACGATTTTTATCCAAATTCTAGAGGAGCACCAATGTGCCTCTGGGAGCTACACCCGGGCCTGCTGAACAGAGTCTCCGGAGTTTTCATTTTCTGACTAAAATTCAACACGGAATTTCATGGATCTAAGGAAACCGTGAATCGTGGACGTAGCAGATTCTCACATCTTCATTGTCTAATGGAAGGTTAAGTCTCCCAGTCTGATCCGGCTGCCACATCATTTCTGGCAATGTCCATTGAAAGGTGGACGATCAGCCTTCTCCGGAATTCTCTTCTACCGGCATGTTCCCGCGCCACACTAAGACCACTCGGTGGAGGTTTATGTGACTCAGGACAACTCTTTATTTCAGGCGTCTAAAACAAAGAGAATTCACAGAAGTTGATGATCACTTATTAAACTCCCATTTCTTTATAGTGCACACTGATGACACTTCTACATCTGAGGGCAAAGAGCTCGTGCAGCATGATATTCTCAATTCAGACACGCCGCCTGCAGTTTCTTTCTTGCAGAAAAATCTTTCCCAGTGTACTTCTTTAAATGCTGCAAAATAGTGGGACAGAAGATTTTGGTTTAGGGTTAACTTTAGACGGGCATAGGTACAGGCATGGGGGCAAGTTTAGAGACAGTGTCAGAGTTCAGGTTAGAGTTACGGCTGCGTGAGGGCTCGGGTTATGGTAAGGTTGTGGATCAAATGTAGGGTGAGGGTGAGGTTGAAGGTAAGAGTAGGGTTTATTGCTTTAGGATGAGCGAACCTATTGTCTCATTTAGGCTTATGGTAAACTTGACTGTTTAGGTATGGGTTGGGGTTAATATTTGTGTGAGTGTTAGAAAGTGTGCGAGGTTAAGAGTGGGGGTCAGGCTTGCGGCTTGTGTGTTACATCCGTTTGGTTGTGGTTAAGATTAGCTCTCTGTCTAGTTTAAGGGATTGGATTACATTAACGGTGATATGAAGGCTTCGGTTGAAGGTGATGGATAGAGTTAAGTTAGGTTCAGGGGAAGGGTGACGGTTAGGAGTAAGGTTAGTTGTAGGGGGAGCTGCATGTTGACATCACATTTGGGGTTAGGATTAGGCTTAGCCTTAGGGTAGACATACGGTTAGTGTTAGGGCTTGGTTTAGGGTGACCCTTAGGTTAGGTTAAGTTGAAGGTTAGGATTATACAGGGTTAGACCTAGGCTTAGGGTTACACCTCTTTTTGGGTTTAGACCTAGGGCTAGGTTTTGACCTAGTGTAGGGTTAGGATAGGGTTGGTTGTAGGATAGGATTTAGGTTTGAGGTTTAATTTAAGTGTTCGATTATTGGAAGTACATCTGCTCTCCCTGGTTTTCCTTCACGATCACAATATTTCTGAGATTCATGGTTTAAGGAAAATCTTGCTTCTTGCCGGTTTCAAGGCAAAAAGGCGCCACCGGCAGTTTGTTTTTCCGTCAAACTTACGCTCGCTCTTTGAAAATCTTGGGTCTTTGGGAAAGCGGTGAGCCCAGCAAGATTTTTCAGTTCATGTGTGCCCCAAGCAGTGGGTTCTACCTCTGAGCAATACAGCCCCTGGAATTCCTGAGAATCTGGAACCTGCCATGAAGTTCAGCCTGCGTTTTATTCACACGGAAGAAGCTCCTTCGAGGTTCCCATGCCTCTGTACACTGATGCTTCCAGCAACGTCATGTCTCACAGGTCAGTAGTGCTTCCTTGAGTTTAACTGCTCTAGGGTAAAGGGTGAAGCGCCTGGGTTCCCGTGCTTCACTACTGTATGGCCTCAAGATGATGTTTGCAGGCACAGTGGCAAATCCATCGGTGGCAATTCTCTCATATTGTCATTGCGATGGGAAGATTCCTTATTCGCTAGGAAATGTTTTACCGTGGAAGACGGGTCACCACAGAGCTGTCTCTTCTGTGTTCAGACAATCTTTCCTGAATTTACCTGCCAGCAGTTGCGTGTCCTCCCTTTCTTTTAATGTCGATGGAGACGCACGAGTGTAAGGAGAACGCTGAATGGTGGCCGTTCATAACCCAGGATCATCAGAAACCGCAGAGTAAATTTTAGGAACGTAGACGTAGGACAGTGGAGAAAACTTCACTCAGGGACTTCTTCAGTGAACTCTCCTTACAATGCTGAGGCCTGACACACCTAGTGCGTGGGGGCAACCCGGCTCCTGCCCTAGGTAGTTTTGTTGAGCATGCCTCCCTCAGGTGGTGCCTTTTCTGTCCCAGCAATATTCCTCTGAGAAATTCTGCCGATGATGAAAACTATTTGCCATGGGTATGTCATTCCACATCATTGGCCTTCTCTTTCAAGTACAAATGCGTTTCTACACGGTTGCTGCCTCCCTGAGCTTTCCTTTGTCTTGGCTCAATCGATGCAGATTCCTGTGCTGAATACGCCATGGACTGGCACAGGTGGGTGCTCGTCGGTATACCGGGCACACGCAGCAATTTCGTTTGTCAAGACCCACCTGGCTTGATCAAGGTTCCTTATTCCCATGAAAACGATTTTTATCCAAATTCTAGAGGAGCACCAATGTGCCTCTGGGAGCTACACCCGGGCCTGCTGAACAGAGTCTCCGGAGTTTTCATTTTCTGACTAAAATTCAACACGGAATTTCATGGATCTAAGGAAACCGTGAATCGTGGACGTAGCAGATTCTCACATCTTCATTGTCTAATGGAAGGTTAAGTCTCCCAGTCTGATCCGGCTGCCACATCATTTCTGGCAATGTCCATTGAAAGGTGGACGATCAGCCTACTTCGGAATTCTCTTCCACCGGCAAGTTCCCGCGCCACACTAAGACCACTCGGTGGAGGTTTATGTGACTCAGGACAACTCTTTATTTCAGGCGTCTAAAACAAAGAGAATTCACAGAAGTTGATGATCACTTATTAAACTCCCATTTCTTTATAGTGCACACTGATGACACTTCTACATCTGAGGGCAAAGAGCTCGTGCAGCATGATATTCTCAATTCAGACACGCCGCCTGCAGTTTCTTTCTTGCAGAAAAATCTTTCCCAGTGTACTTCTTTAAATGCTGCAAAATAGTGGGACAGAAGATTTTGGTTTAGGGTTAACTTTAGACGGGCATAGGTACAGGCATGGGGGCAAGTTTAGAGACAGTGTCAGAGTTCAGGTTAGAGTTACGGGTGCGTGAGGGTTCGGGTTATGGTAAGGTTGTGGATCAAATGTAGGGTGAGGGTGAGGTTGAAGGTAAGAGTAGGGTTTATTGCTTTAGGATGAGCGAACCTATTGTCTCATTTAGGCTTATGGTAAACTTGACTGTTTAGGTATGGGTTGGGGTAAATATTTGTGTGAGTGTTAGAAAGTGTGCGAGGTTAAGAGTGGGGGTCAGGCTTGCGGCTTGTGTGTTACATCCGTTTGGTTGTGGTTAAGATTAGCTCTCTGTCTAGTTTAAGGGATTGGATTACATTAACGGTGATATGAAGGCTTCGGTTGAAGGTGATGGATAGAGTTAAGTTAGGTTCAGGGGAAGGGTGACGGTTAGGAGTAAGGTTAGTTGTAGGGGGAGCTGCATGTTGACATCACATTTGGGGTTAGGATTAGGCTTAGCCTTAGGGTAGACATACGGTTAGGGTTAGGGCTTGGTTTAGGGTGACCCTTAGGTTAGGTTAAGTTGAAGGTTAGGAGTATACAGGGTTAGACCTAGGCTTAGGGTTACACCTCTTTTTGGGTTTAGACCTAGGGCTAGGTTTTGACCTAGTGTAGGGTTAGGATAGGGTTGGTTGTAGGATAGGATTTAGGTTTGAGTTTTAATTTAAGTGTTGGATTATTGGAAGTACATCTGCTCTCCCTGGTTTTCCTTCACGATCACAATATTTCTGAGATTCATGGTTTAAGGAAAATCTTGCTTCTTGCCGGTTTCAAGGCAAAAAGGCGCCACCGGCAGTTTGTTTTTCCGTCAAACTTACGCTCGCTCTTTGAAAATCTTGGGTCTTTGGGAAAGCGGTGAGCCCAGCAAGATTTTTCAGTTCAAGTGTGCCCCAAGCAGTGGGTTCTACCTCTGAGCAATACAGCCCCTGGAATTCCTGAGAATCTGGAACCTGCCATGAAGTTCAGCCTGCGTTTTATTCACACGGAAGAAGCTCCTTCGAGGTTCCCATGCCTCTGTACACTGATGCTTCCAGCAACGTCATGTCTCACAGGTCAGTAGTGCTTCTCTGAGTTTCACTGGTCTAGGGTAAAGGGTGAAGCGCCTGGGTTCCCGTGCTTCACTACTGTATGGCCTCAAGATGATGTTTGTAGGCACAGCGGCAAATCCATCGGTGGCAATTCTCTCATATTGTCATTGCGATGGGAAGATTCCTTATTCGCTAGGAAATGTTTTACCGTGGAAGACGGGTCACCACAGAGCTGTCTCTTCTGTGTTCAGACAATCTTTCCTGAATTTACCTGCCAGCAGTTGCGTGTCCTCCCTTTCTTTTAATGTCGATGGGGACGCACGAGTGTAAGGAGAACGCTGAATGGTGGCCGTTCATAACCCAGGATCATCAGAAACCGCAGAGTAAATTTTAGGAACGTAGACGTAGGACAGTGGAGAAAACTTCACTCAGGGACTTCTTCAGTGAACTCTCCTTACAATGCTGAGGCCTGACACGCCTAGTGCGTGGGGGCAACCCGGCTCCTGCCCTAGGTAGTTTTGTTGAGCGTGCCTCCCTCAGGTGGTGCCTTTTCTGTCCCAGCAATATTCCTCTGAGAAATTCTGCCGATGATGAAAACTATTTGCCATGGGTATGTCATTCCACATCATTGGCCTTCTCTTTGAAGTACAAATGCGTTTCTACACGGTTGCTGCCTCCCTGAGCTTTCCTTTGTCTTGGCTCAATCGATGCAGATTCCTGTGCTGAATACGCCATGGACTGGCACAGGTGGGTGCTCGTCGGTATACAGGGCACACGCAGCAATTTCGTTTGTCAAGACCCACCTGGCTTGATCAAGGTTCCTTATTCCCATGAAAACGATTTTTATCCAAATTCTAGAGGAGCACCAATGTGCCTCTGGGAGCTACACCCGGGCCTGCTGAACAGAGTCTCCGGAGTTTTCATTTTCTGACTAAAATTCAACACGGAATTTCATGGATCTAAGGAAACCGTGAATCGTGGACGTAGCAGATTCTCACATCTTCATTGTCTAATGGAAGGTTAAGTCTCCCAGTCTGATCCGGCTGCCACATCATTTCTGGCAATGTCCATTGAAAGGTGGACGATCAGCCTACTTCGGAATTCTCTTCCACCGGCATGTTCCCGCGCCACACTAAGACCACTCGGTGGAGGTTTATGTGACTCAGGACAACTCTTTATTTCAGGCGTCTAAAACAAAGAGAATTCACAGAAGTTGATGATCACTTATTAAACTCCCATTTCTTTATAGTGCACACTGATGACACTTCTACATCTGAGGGCAAAGAGCTCGTGCAGCATGATATTCTCAATTCAGACACGCCGCCTGCAGTTTCTTTCTTGCAGAAAAATCTTTCCCAGTGTACTTCTTTAAATGCTGCAAAATAGTGGGACAGAAGATTTTGGTTTAGGGTTAACTTTAGACGGGCATAGGTACAGGCATGGGGGCAAGTTTAGAGACAGTGTCAGAGTTCAGGTTAGAGTTACGGGTGCGTGAGGGTTCGGGTTATGGTAAGGTTGTGGATCAAATGTAGGGTGAGGGGGAGGTTGAAGGTAAGAGTAGGGTTTATTGCTTTAGGATGAGCGAACCTATTGTCTCATTTAGGCTTATGGTAAACTTGACTGTTTAGGTATGGGTTGGGGTAAATATTTGTGTGAGTGTTAGAAAGTGTGCGAGGTTAAGAGTGGGGGTCAGGCTTTCGGCTTGTGTGTTACATCCGTTTGGTTGTGGTTGAGATTAGCTCTCTGTTTAGTTTAAGGGATTGGATTACATTAACGGTGATATGAAGGCTTCGATTGAAGGTGATGGATAGAGTTAAGTTAGGTTCAGGGGAAGGGTGACGGTTAGGAGTAAGGTTAGTTGTAGGGGGAGCTGCATGTTGACATCACATTTGGGGTTAGGATTAGGCTTAGCCTTAGGGTAGACATACGGTTAGGGTTAGGGCTTGGTTTAGGGTGACCCTTAGGTTAGGTTAAGTTGAAGGTTAGGAGTGTACAGAGTTAGACCTAGGCTTAGGGTTACACCTCTTTTTGGGTTTAGACCTAGGGCTAGGTTTTGACCTAGTGTAGGGTTAGGATAGGGTTGGTTGTAGGATAGGATTTAGGTTTGAGTTTTAATTTAAGTGTTGGATTATTGGAAGTACATCTGCTCTCCCTGGTTTTCCTTCACGATCACAATATTTCTGAGATTCATGGTTTAAGGAAAATCTTGCTTCTTGCCGGTTTCAAGGCAAAAAGGCGCCACCGGCAGTTTGTTTTTCCGTCAAACTTACGCTCGCTCTTTGAAAATCTTGGGTCTTTGGGAAAGCGGTGAGCCCAGCAAGATTTTTCAGTTCAAGTGTGCCCCAAGCAGTGGGTTCTACCTCTGAGCAATACAGCCCCTGGAATTCCTGAGAATCTGGAACCTGCCATGAAGTTCAGCCTGCGTTTTATTCACACGGAAGAAGCTCCCTCGAGGTTCCCATGCCTCTGTACACTGTTGCTTCCAGCAACGTCATGTCTCACAGGTCAGTAGTGCTTCTCTGAGTTTCACTGGTCTAGGGTAAAGGGTGAAGCGCCTGGGTTCCCGTGCTTCACTACTGTATGGCCTCAAGATGATGTTTGTAGGCACAGCGGCAAATCCATCGGTGGCAATTCTCTCATATTGTCATTGCGATGGGAAGATTCCTTATTCGCTAGGAAATGTTTTACCGTGGAAGACGGGTCACCACAGAGCTGTCTCTTCTGTGTTCAGACAATCTTTCCTGAATTTACCTGCCAGCAGTTGCGTGTCCTCCCTTTCTTTTAATGTCGATGGAGACGCACGAGTGTAAGGAGAACGCTGAATGGTGGCCGTTCATAACCCAGGATCATCAGAAACCGCAGAGTAAATTTTAGGAACGTAGACGTAGGACAGTGGAGAAAACTTCACTCAGGGACTTCTTCAGTGAACTCTCCTTACAATGCTGAGGCCTGACACGCCTAGTGCGTGGGGGCAACCCGGCTCCTGCCCTAGGTAGTTTTGTTGAGCGTGCCTCCCTCAGGTGGTGCCTTTTCTGTCCCAGCAATATTCCTCTGAGAAATTCTGCCGATGATGAAAACTATTTGCCATGGGTATGTCATTCCACATCATTGGCCTCCTCTTTGAAGTACAAATGCGTTTCTACACGGTTGCTGCCTCCCTGAGCTTTCCTTTGTCTTGGCTCAATCGATGCAGATTCCTGTGCTGAATACGCCATGGACTGGCACAGGTGGGTGCTCGTCGGTATACCGGGCACACGCAGCAATTTCGTTTGTCAAGACCCACCTGGCTTGATCAAGGTTCCTTATTCCCATGAAAACGATTTTTATCCAAATTCTAGAGGAGCACCAATGTGCCTCTGGGAGCTACACCCGGGCCTGCTGAACAGAGTCTCCGGAGTTTTCATTTTCTGACTAAAATTCAACACGGAATTTCATGGATCTAAGGAAACCGTGAATCGTGGACGTAGCAGATTCTCACATCTTCATTGTCTAATGGAAGGTTAAGTCTCCCAGTCTGATCCGGCTGCCACATCATTTCTGGCAATGTCCATTGAAAGGTGGACGATCAGCCTACTTCGGAATTCTCTTCCACCGGCATGTTCCCGCGCCACACTAAGACCACTCGGTGGAGGTTTATGTGACTCAGGACAACTCTTTATTTCAGGCGTCTAAAACAAAGAGAATTCACAGAAGTTGATGATCACTTATTAAACTCCCATTTCTTTATAGTGCACACTGATGACACTTCTACATCTGAGGGCAAAGAGCTCATGCAGCATGATATTCTCAATTCAGACACGCCGCCTGCAGTTTCTTTCTTGCAGAAAAATCTTTCCCAGTGTACTTCTTTAAATGCTGCAAAATAGTGGGACAGAAGATTTTGGTTTAGGGTTAACTTTAGACGGGCATAGGTACAGGCATGGGGGCAAGTTTAGAGACAGTGTCAGAGTTCAGGTTAGAGTTACGGGTGCGTGAGGGTTCGGGTTATGGTAAGGTTGTGGATCAAATGTAGGGTGAGGGTGAGGTTGAAGGTAAGAGTAGGGTTTATTGCTTTAGGATGAGCGAACCTATTGTCTCATTTAGGCTTATGGTAAACTTGACTGTTTAGGTATGGGTTGGGGTTAATATTTGTGTGAGTGTTAGAAAGTGTGCGAGGTTAAGAGTGGGGGTCAGGCTTGCGGCTTGTGTGTTACATCCGTTTGGTTGTGGTTAAGATTAGCTCTCTGTCTAGTTTAAGGGATTGGATTACATTAACGGTGATATGAAGGCTTCGGTTGAAGGTGATGGATAGAGTTAAGTTAGGTTCAGGGGAAGGGTGACGGTTAGGAGTAAGGTTAGTTGTAGGGGGAGCTGCATGTTGACATCACATTTGGGGTTAGGATTAGGCTTAGCCTTAGGGTAGACATATGGTTAGGGTTAGGGCTTGGTTTAGGGTGAGCCTTAGGTTAGGTTAAGTTGAAGGTTAGGAGTATACAGGGTTAGACCTAGGCTTAGGGTTACACCTCTTTTTGGGTTTAGACCTAGGGCTAGGTTTTGACCTAGTGTAGGGTTAGGATAGGGTTGGTTGTAGGATAGGATTTAGGTTTGAGTTTTCATTTAAGTGTTGGATTATTGGAAGTACATCTGCTCTCCCTTGTTTTCCTTCACGATCACAATGTTTCTGAGATTCATGGTTTAAGGAAAATCTTGCTTCTTGCCGGTTTCAAGGCAAAAAGGCGCCACCGGCAGTTTGTTTTTCTGTCAAACTTACGCTCGCTCTTTGAGAATCTTGGGTCTTTGGGAAAGCCGTGAGCCCAGCAAGATTTTTCAGTTCAAGTGTGCCCCAAGCAGTGGGTTCTACCTCTGAGCAATACAGCCCCTGGAATTCCTGAGAATCTGGAACCTGCCATGAAGTTCAGCCTGCGTTTTATTCACACGGAAGAAGCTCCTTCGAGGTTCCCATGCCTCTGTACACTGATGCTTCCAGCAACGTCATGTCTCACAGGTCAGTAGTGCTTCTCTGAGTTTCACTGGTCTAGGGTAAAGGGTAAAGCGCCTGGGTTCCCGTGCTTCACTACTGTATGGCCTCAAGATGATGTTTGTAGGCACAGCGGCAAATCCATCGGTGGCAATTCTCTCATATTGTCATTGCGATGGGAAGATTCCTTATTCGCTAGGAAATGTTTTACCGTGGAAGACGGGTCACCACAGAGCTGTCTCTTCTGTGTTCAGACAATCTTTCCTGAATTTACCTGCCAGCAGTTGCGTGTCCTCCCTTTCTTTTAAGGTCGATGGAGACGCACGAGTGTAAGGAGTAAGGTGAATGGTGACCTTCATAACCCAGGATTATCAAAAACCACAGAGTAAATTTTAGGAACGTAGACGTAGGACAGCGGAGAAAACTTCACTCAGGGACCTCTTCAGTGAACTCTCCTTACAATGAAGAGGCCTGACACGCCTAGTGCCTGGGGGCAACCCGGCTCCTGCCATAGGTAGTTTTGTTGAGCGTGCCTCCCTCAGGTGGTGCCTTTTCTGTCCCAGCAATATTCCTCCGAGAAATTCTGCCGATGATGAAAACTATTTGCCATGGGTATGTCATTCCACATCATTGGCCTCCTCTTTGAAGTACAAATGCTTTTCTACACGGTTGCTGCCTCCCTGAGTTTTCCTTTGTCTTGGCTCAATCGATGCAGATTCCTGTGCTGAATACGCCATGGACTGGCACAGGTGGGTGCTCGTCGGTATACCGGGCACCGCAGCAATTTCGTTTGTCAAGACCCACGTGGCTTGATCAAGGTTCCTTATTCCCTTGAAAACGATTTTTATCCAAATTCTAGAGGAGCACCAATGTGCCTCTGGGAGCTACACCAGGCCTGCTGAACAGAGTCTCCGGAGTTTTCATTTTCTGACTAAAATTCAACACAGAATTTCATGGATCTAAGGAAACCATGAATTGTGGACGTACCAGATTCTCACATATTCATTGTCTAATGGAAGGTTAAGTCTCCCAGTCTGATCCGGCTGCCACTTCATTTCTGGCAATGACCATTGAAATGTGGACGATCAGACTTCATCGGAATTCTCTTCTACCGGCATGTTCCCGCGCCACACTAAGACCACTCGGTGGAGGTTTATGTGACTCAGGACAACTCTTTATTTCAGGCGTCTAGAACAAAGAGAATTCACAGAAGTTGATGATCACTTATTAAACTCCCATTTCTTTATAGTGCCCACTGATGACACTTCTACATCTGAGGGCAAAGAGCTCGTGCAGCATGATATTCTCAATTCAGACACGCTGCCTGCAGTTTCTTTCTTGCAGAAAAATCTGTCTCAGTGTACTTCTTTAAATGCTGCAAAATAGTGGGACAGAAGATTTTGGTTTAGGGTTAACTGTAGACGGGCATAGGTACAGGCATGGGGGCAAGTTTAGAGACAGTGTCAGAGTTCAGGTTAGAGTTACGGGTGCGTGAGTGTTCGGGTTATGGTAAGGTTGTGGATCAAATGTAGGGTGAGGGTGAGGTTGAAGGTAAGAGTAGGGTTTATTGCTTTAGGATGAGCGAACCTATTGTCTCATTTAGGCTTATGGTAAACTTGACTGTTTAGGTATGGGTTGGGGTTAATATTTGTGTGAGTGTTAGAAAGTGTGCGAGGTTAAGAGTGGGGGTCAGGCTTGCGGCTTGTGTGTTACATCCGTTTTCGTTGTGGTTAAGATTAGCTCTCTGTCTAGTTTAAGGGATTGGATTACATTAACGGTGATATGAAGGCTTCGATTGAAGGTGATGGATAGAGTTAAGTTAGGTTCAGGGGAAGGGTGACGGTTAGGAGTAAGGTTAGTTGTAGGGGGAGCTGCATGTTGACATCACATTTGGGGTTAGGATTTGGCTTAGCCTAAGGGTAGACATAAAGTTAGGGTTAGGGCTTGGTTTAGGGTGAGCCTTAGGTTAGGTTAAGTTGAAGGTTAGGAGTATACAGAGTTAGACCTAGGCTTAGGGTTATACCTCTTTTTGGGTTTAGACTTAGGGCTAGGTTTTGACCTAGTGTAGGGTTAGGATAGTGTTGGTTGTAGGATAGGATTTAGGTTTGAGGTTTAATTTAAGTGTTCGATTATTGGAAGTACAGCTGCTCTCCCTGGTTTTCCTTCGCGATCACAATGTTTCTGAGATTCATGGTTTAAGGAAAATCTTGCTTCTTGCCGGTTTCAAGGCAAAAAGGCGCCACAAGCAGTTTGTTTTCCGTCAATCTTACGCTCGCTCTTTGAGAATCTTGGGTCTTTGGGAAAGCCGTGAGCCCAGCGATATTTTTCAGTTCAAGTGTGCCCCAAGCAGTGGGTTCTACCTCTGAGCAATACAGCCCGTGGAATTCCTGTGAATCTGGAACCTGCCATGAAGTTCAGCCTGCGTTTTATTCACACGGAAGAAGCTCCTTCGAGGTTCCCATGCCTCTGTACACTGATGCTTCCAGCAACGTCATGTCTCACAGGTCAGTAGTGCTTCTCTGAGTTTCACAGGTCTAGGGTAAAGGGTGAAGCGCCTGGGTTCCCGTGCTTCACTACTGTATGGCCTCAAGATGATGTTTGTAGGCACAGCGGCAAATCCATCGGTGGCAATTCTCTCATATTGTCATTGCGATGGGAAGATTCCTTATTCGCCAGGAAATGTTTTACCGTGGAAGACGGGTCACCACAGAGCTGTCTCTTTTGTGTTCAGACATTCTTTCCTGAATTTACCTGCCAGCAGTTGCGTGTCCTCGCTTTCTTTTAAGGTCGATGGAGACGCACGAGTGTAAGGAGTACAGTGAATGGTGACCTTCATAACCCACGATCATCAAAAATCGCAGAGTAAATTTTAGGAACATAGACGTAGGACAGCGGAGAAAACTTCACTCAGGGACTTCTTCAGTGAACTCTCCTTACAATGCTGAGGCCTGACACGCCTAGTGCCTGGGGGCAACCCGGTTCCTGCCCTAGGTAGTTTTGTTGAGCGTGCCTCCCTCAGGTGGTGCCTTTTCTGTCCCAGCAATATTCCTCCGAGAAATTCTGCCGATGATGAAAACTATTTGCCATGGGTATGTCATTCCACATCATTGGCCTCCTCTTTGAAGTACAAATGCTTTTTTACACGGTTGCTGCCTCCCTGAGTTTTCCTTTGTCTTGGCTCAATCGATGCAGTTTCCTGTGCTGAATACGCCATGGACTGGCACAGGTGGGTGCTCGTCGGTATACCGGGCACACGCAGCAATTTCGTTTGTCAAGACCCACCTTGCTTGATCAAGTTTCCTTAATCCCGTGAAAACGATTTTTATCCAAATTCTAGAGGCGCACCAATGTGCCTCTGGGAGCTACACCCGGGCCTGCTGAACAGAGTCTCCGGAGTTTTCATTTTCTGACTAAAATTCAACACGGAATTTCATGGATCTAAGGAAACCGTGAATTGTGGACGTACCAGATTCTCACATCTTCATTGTCTAATGGAAGGTTAAGTCTCCCAGTCTGATCCGGCTGCCACTTCATTTCTGGCAATGACCATTGAAAGGTGGACGATCAGCTTTCTTCGGAATTCTCTTCTACCGGCATGTTCCAGCGCCACACTAAGACCACTCGGTGGAGGTTTATGTGACTCAGGACAACTCTTTATTTCAGGCGTCTAGAACAAAGAGAATTCACAGAAGTTGATGATCACTTATTAAACTCCCATTTCTTTATAGTGCCCACTGATGACACTTCTACATCTGAGGGCAAAGAGCTCGTGCAGCATGATATTCTCAATTCAGACACGCCGCCTGCAGTTTCTTTCTTGCAGAAAAATCTGTCCCAGTGTACTTCTTTAAATGCTGCAAAATAGTGGGACAGAAGATTTTGGTTTAGGGTTAACTGTAGACGGGCATAGGTACAGGCATGGGGGCAAGTTTAGAGACAGTGTCAGAGTTCAGGTTAGAGTTACGGGTGCGTGAGGGTTCGGGTTATGGTAAGGTTGTGGATCAAATGTAGGGTGAGGGTGAGGTTGAAGGTAAGAGTAGGGTTTATTGCTTTAGGATGAGCGAACCTATTGTCTCATTTAGGCTTACGGTAAACTTGACTGTTTAGGTATGGGTTGGGGTTAATATTTGTGTGAGTGTTAGAAAGTGTGCGAGGTTAAGAGTGGGGGTCAGGCTTGCGGCTTGTGTGTTACATCCGTTTTGGTTGTGGTTAAGTTTAGCTCTCTGTCTAGTTTAAGGGATTGGATTACATTAACGGTGATATGAAGGCTTCGATTGAAGGTGATGGATAGAGTTAAGTTAGGTTCAGGGGAAGGGTGACGGTTAGGAGTAAGGTTAGTTGTAGGGGGAGCTGCATTTTGACATCACAATTGGGGTTAGGATTAGGCTTAGCCTTAGGGTAGACATACGGTTAGGGTTAGGGCTTGGTTTAGGGTGAGCCTTAGGTTTGGTTAAGTTGAAGGTTAGGAGTATACAGAGTTAGACCTAGGCTTAGGGTTACACCTCTTTTTGGGTTTAGACCTAGGGCTAGGTTTTGACCTAGTGTAGGGTTAGGATAGGGTTGGTTGTAGGATAGGATTTAGGTTTGAGGTTTAATTTTAGTGTTCAATTATTGGAAGTACATCTGCTCTCCCTGGTTTTCCTTCATGATCACAATGTTTCTGAGATTCATGGTTTAAGGAAAATCTTGCTTCTTGCCGGTTTCAAGGCAAAAAGGCGCCACCAGCAGTTTGTTTTTCCGTCAAACTTACGCTCGCTCTTTGAGAATCTTGGGTCTTTGGGAAAGCCGTGAGCCCAGCGAGATTTTTCAGTTCAAGTGTGCCCCAAGCAGTGGGTTCTACCTCTGAGCAATACAGCCCGTGGAATTCCTGAGAATCTGGAACCTGCCATGAAGTTCAGCCTGCGTTTTATTCCCACGGAAGAAGCTCCTTCGAGGTTCCCATGCCTCTGTACACTGATGCTTCCAGCAACGTCATGTCTCACAGGTCAGTAGTGCTTCTCTGAGTTTCACAGGTCTAGGGTAAAGGGTGAAGCGCCTGGGTTCCCGTGCTTCACTACTGTATGGCCTCAAGATGATGTTTGTAGGCACAGCGGCAAATCCATCGGTGGCAATTCTCTCATATTGTCATTGCGATGGGAAGATTCCTTATTCGCTAGGAAATGTTTTACCGTGGAAGACGGGTCACCACAGAGCTGTCTATTTTGTGTTCAGACATTCTTTCCTGAATTTACCTGCCAGCAGTTGCGTGTCCTCGCTTTCTTTTAAGGTCGATGGAGACGCACGAGTGTAAGGAGTACGGTGAATGGTGACCTTCATAACCCACGATCATCAAAAACCGCAGAGTAAATTTTAGGAACATAGACGTAGGACAGCGGAGAAAACTTCACTCAGGGACTTCTTCAGTGAACTCTCCTTACAATGCTGAGGCCTGACACGCCTAGTGCCTGGGGGCAACCCGGCTCCTGCCCTAGGTAGTTTTGTTGAGCGTGCCTCCCTCAGGTGGTGCCTTTTCTGTCCCAGCAATATTCCTCTGAGAAATTCTGCCGATGATGAAAATTATTTGCCATGGGTATGTCATTCCACATCATTGGCCTCCTCTTTGAAGTACAAATGCTTTTTTACACGGTTGCTGCCTCCCTGAGTTTTCCTTTGTCTTGGCTCAATCGATGCAGTTTCCTGTGCTGAATACGCCATGGACTGGCACAGGTGGGTACTCGTCGGTATACCGGGAACAGGCAGCAATTTCGTTTGTCAAGACCCACCTGGCTTGATCAAGGTTCCTTATTCCCGTGAAAATGATTTTTATCCAAATTCTAGAGGAGCACCAATGTGCCTCTGGAAGCTGCACCCGGGCCTGCTGAACAGAGTCTCCGGAGTTTTCATTTTCTGACTAAAATTCAACACGGAATTTCATGGATCTAAGGAAACCGTGAATTGTGGACGTACCAGATTCTCACATATTCATTGTCTAATGGAAGGTTAAGTCTCCCAGTCTGATCCGGCTGCCACTTCATTTCTGGCAATGACCATTGACAGATGGACGATCAGCTTTCTTCGGAATTCTCTTCTACCGGCATGTTCCAGCGCCACACTAAGACCACTCGGTGGAGGTTTATGTGACTCAGGACAACTCTTTATTTCAGGCGTCTAAAACAAAGAGAATTCACAGAAGTTGATGATCACTTATTAAACTCCCATTTCTTTATAGTGCACACTGATGACACTTCTACATCTGAGGGCAAAGAGCTCGTGCAGCATGATATTCTCAATTCAGACACGCCGCCTGCAGTTTCTTTCTTGCAGAAAAATCTGTCCCAGTGTACTTCTTTAAATGCTGCAAAATAGTGGGACAGAAGATTTTGGTTTAGGATTAACTGTAGACGGGCATAGGTACAGGCATGGGGGCAAGTTTAGAGACAGTGTCAGAGTTCAGGTTAGAGTTACGGGTGCGTGAGGGTTCGGGTTATGGTAAGGTTGTGGATCAAATGTAGGGTGAGGGTGAGGTTGAAGGTAAGAGTAGGGTTTATTGCTTTAGGATGAGCGAACCTATTGTCTCATTTAGGCTTATGGTAAACTTGACTGTTTAGGTATGGGTTGGGGTTAATATTTGTGTGAGTGTTAGAAAGTGTGCGAGGTTAAGAGTGGGGGTCAGGCTTGCGGCTTGTGTGTTACATCCGTTTTGCTTGTGGTTAAGTTTAGCTCTCTGTCTAGTTTAAGGGATTGGATTACATTAACGGTGATATGAAGGTTTCGATTGAAGGTGATGGATAGAGTTAAGTTAGGTTCAGGGGAAGGGTGACGGTTAGGAGTAAGGTTAGTTGTAGGGGGAGCTGCATGTTGACATCACATTTGGGGTTAGGATTAGGCTTAGCCTTAGGGTAGACATACGGTTAGGGTTAGGGCTTGGTTTAGGGTGAGCCTTAGGTTAGGTTAAGTTGAAGGTTAGGAGTATACAGAGTTAGACCTAGGCTTAGGGTTACACCTCTTTTTGGGTTTAGACCTAGGGCTAGGTTTTGACCTAGTGTAGGGTTAGGATAGGGTTGGTTGTAGGATAGGATTTAGGTTTGAGTTTTAATTTAAGTGTTCGATTATTGGAAGTACAGCTGCTCTCCCTGGTTTTCCTTCACGATCACAATGTTTCTGAGATTCATGGTTTAAGGAAAATCTTGCTTCTTGCCGGTTTCAAGGCAAAAAGGCGCCACCGGCAGTTTGTTTTTCCGTCAAACTTACGCTCGCTCTTTGAGAATCTTGGGTCTTTGGGAAAGCCGTGAGCCCAGCGAGATTTTTCAGTTCAAGTGTGCCCCAAGCAGTGGGTTCTACCTCTGAGCAATACAGCCCGTGGAATTCCTGAGAATCTGGAACCTGCCATGAAGTTCAGCCTGCGTTTTATTCACACGGAAGAAGCTCCTTCGAGGTTCCCATGCCTCTGTACACTGATGCTTCCAGCAACGTCATGTCTCACAGGTCAGTAGTGCTTCTCTGAGTTTCACAGGTCTAGGGTAAAGGGTGAAGCGCCTGGGTTCCCGTGCTTCACTACTGTATGGCCTCAAGATGATGTTTGTAGGCACAGCGGCAAATCCATCGGTGGCAATTCTCTCATATTGTCATTGCGATGGGAAGATTCCTTATTCGCTAGGAAATGTTTTACCGTGGAAGACGGGTCACCACAGAGCTGTCTCTTTTGTGTTCAGACAATCTTTCCTGAATTTACCTGCAGGCAGTTGCGTGTCCTCCCTTTCTTTTAAGGTCGATGGAGACGCACGAGTGTAAGGAGTACGGTGAATGGTGACCTTCATAACACAGGATCATCAAAAACCACAGAGTAAATTTTAGGAACGTACACTTGGACAGCGGAGAAAACTTCACTCAGGGACCTCTTCAGTGAACTCTCCTTACAATGATGAAGCCTGACAAGCCTAGTGCCTGGGGGCAACCCGGCTCCTGCCATAGGTAGTTTTGTTGAGCGTGCCTCCCTCAGGTGGTGCCTTTTCTGTCCCAGCAATATTCCTCCGAGAAATTCTGCCGATGATGAAAACTATTTGCCATGGGTATGTCATTCCACATCATTGGCCTCCTCTTTGAAGTACAAATGCTTTTCTACACGGTTGCTGGCTCCCTGAGCTTTCCTTTGTCTTGGCTCAATCGATACAGATTCCTGTGCTGAATACGCCATGGACTGGCACAGGTGGGTGCTCGTCGGTATACCGGGCACAGCAGCAATTTCGTTTCTCAAGACCCACGTGGCTTGACCAAGGTTCCTTATTCCCGTGAAAACGATTTTTATCCAAATTCTAGAGGAGCACCAATGTGCCTCTGGGAGCTACACCCGGGCCTGCTGAACAGAGTCTCCGGAGTTTTCATTTTCTGATTAATATTCAACACAGAATTTCATGGATCTAAGGAAACCGTGAATTGTGGACGTACCAGATTCTCACATCTTCATTGTCTAATGGAAGGTTAAATCTCCCAGTCTGATCCGGCTGCCACTTCATTTCTGGCAATGACCATTGAAATGTGGACGATCAGACTTCTTCGGAATTCTCTTCTACCGGCATGTTCCCGCGCCACCCTAAGACCACTCGGTGGAGGTTTATGTGACTCAGGACAACTCTTTATTTCAGGCGTCTAGAACAAAGAGAATTCACAGAAGTTGATGATCACTTATTAAACTCCCATTTCTTTATAGTGCCCACTGATGACACTTCTACATCTGAGGGCAAAGAGCTCGTGCAGCATGATATTCTCAATTCAGACACGCCGCCTGCAGTTTCTTTCTTGCAGAAAAATCTGTCCCAGTGTACTTCTTTAAATGCTGCAAAATAGTGGGACAGAAGATTTTGGTTTAGGGTTAACTGTAGACGGGCATAGGTACAGGCATGGGGGCAAGTTTAGAGACAGTGTCAGAGTTCAGGTTAGAGTTACGGGTGCGTGAGGGTTCGGGTTATGGTAAGGTTGTGGATCAAATGTAGGGTGAGGGTGAGGTTGAAGGTAAGAGTAGGGTTTATTGCTTTAGGATGAGCGAACCTATAGTCTCATTTAGGCTTATGGTAAACTTGACTGTTTAGGTATGGGTTGGGGTTAATATTTGTGTGAGGGTTAGAAAGTGTGCGAGGTTAAGAGTGGGGGTCAGGCTTGCGGCTTGTGTGTTACATCCGTTTTGGTTGTGGTTAAGATTAGCTCTCTGTCTAGTTTAAGGAATTGGATTACATTAACGGTGATATGAAGGCTTCGATTGAAGGTGATGGATAGAGTTAAGTTAGGTTCAGGGGAAGGGTGACGGTTAGGAGTAAGGTTAGTTGTAGGGGGAGCTGCATGTTGACATCACATTTGGGGTTAGGATTAGGCTTAGCCTAAGGGTAGACATAAAGTTTGGTTAGGGCTTGGTTTAGGGTGAGCCTTAGGTTAGGTTAAGTTGAAGGTTAGGAGTATACAGAGTTAGACCTAGGCTTAGGGTTACACCTCTTTTTGGGTTTAGACCTAGGGCTAGGTTTTGACCTCGTGTAGGGTTAGGATAGGGTTGGTTGTAGGATAGGATTTAGGTTTGAGGTTTAATTTAAGTGTTCGATTATTGGAAGTAGAGCTGCTCTCCCTGGTTTTCCTTCACGATCACAATGTTTCTGAGATTCATGGTTTAAGGAAAATCTTGCTTCTTGCCGGTTTCAAGGCAAAAAGGCGCCACCGGCAGTTTGTTTTTCCGTCAAACTTACGCTCGCTCTTTGAGAATCTTGGGTCTTTGGGAAAGCCGTGAGCCCAGCGAGATTTTTCAGTTCAAGTGTGCCCCAAGCAGTGGGTTCTACCTCTGAGCAATACAGCCCGTGGAATTCCTGAGAATCTGGAACCTGCCATGAAGTTCAGCCTGCGTTTTATTCCCACGGAAGAAGCTCCTTCGAGGTTCCCATGCCTCTGTACACTGATGCTTGCAGCAACGTCATGTCTCACAGGTCAGTAGTGCTTCCTTGAGTTTAACTGCTCTAGGGTAAAGGGTGAAGCGCCTGGGTTCCCGTGCTTCACTACTGTATGGCCTCAAGATGATGTTTGTAGGCACAGCGGCAAATCCATCGGTGGCAATTCTCTCATATTGTCATTGCGATGGGAAGATTCCTTATTCGCTAGGAAATGTTTTACCGTGGAAGACGGGTCACCACAGAGCTGTCTCTTTTGTGTTCAGACAATCTTTCCTGAATTTACCTGCCAGCAGTTGCGTGTCCTCCCTTTCTTTTAAGGTCGATGGAGACGCACGAGTGTAAGGAGTACGGTGAATGGTGACCTTCATAACCCAGGATCATCAAAAACCACAGAGTAAATTTTAGGAACGTAGACGTAGGACAGCGGAGAAAACTTCACTCAGGGACCTCTTCAGTGAACTCTCCTTACAATGATGAGGCCTGACACGCCTAGTGCCTGGGGGCAACCCGGCTCCTGCCCTAGGTAGTTTTGTTGAGCGTGTCTCCCTCAGGTGGTGCCTTTTCTGTCCCAGCAATATTCCTCCGAGAAATTCTGCCGATGATGAAAACTATTTGCCATGGGTATGTCATTCCACATCGTTGGCCTTCTCTTTGAAGTACAAATGCTTTTAAACACGGTTGCTGCCTCCCTGAGCTTTCCTTTGTCTTGGCTCAATCGATGCAGATTCCTGTGCTGAATACGCCATGGACTGGCACAGGTGGGTGCTCGTCGGTATACTGGGCACTGCAGCAATTTCGTTTGTCAAGACCCACGTGGCTTGATCAAGGTTCCTTATTCCCTTGAAAACGATTTTTATCCAAATTCTAGAGGAGCACCAATGTGCCTCTGGAAGCTGCACCCGGGCCTGCTGAACAGAGTCTCTGGAGTTTTCATTTTCTGATTAATATTCAACACAGAATTTCATGGATCTAAGGAAACCGTGAATTGTGGACGTACCAGATTCTCACATCTTCATTGTCTAATGGAAGGTGAAGTCTCCCAGTCTGATCCGGCTGCCACTTCATTTCTGGCAATGACCATTGAAATGTGGACGATCAGACTTCTTCGGAATTCTCTTCTACCGGCATGTTCCCGCGCCACACTAAGACCACTCGGTAGAGGTTTATGTGACTCAGGACAACTCTTTATTTCAGGCGTATAGAACAAAGAGAATTCACAGAAGTTGATGATCACTTATTAAACTCCCATTTCTTTATAGTGCCCACTGATGACACTTCTACATCTGAGGGCAAAGAGCTCGTGCAGCATGATATTCTCAATTCAGACACGCCGCCTGCAGTTTCTTTCTTGCAGAAAAATCTGTCCCAGTGTACTTCTTTAAATGCTGCAAAATAGTGGGACAGAAGATTTTGGTTTAGGGTTAACTGTAGACGGGCATAGGTACAGGCATGGGGGCAAGTTTAGAGACAGTGTCAGATTTCAGGTTAGAGTTACGGGTGCGTGAGGGTTCGGGTTATGGTAAGGTTGTGGATCAAATGTAGGGTGAGGGTGAGGTTGAAGGTAAGAGTAGGGTTTATTGCTTTAGGATGAGCGAACCTATTGTCTCATTTAGGCTTACGGTAAACTTGACTGTTTAGGTATGGGTTGGGGTTAATATTTGTGTGAGTGTTAGAAAGTGTGCGAGGTTAAGAGTGGGGGTCAGGCTTGCGGCTTGTGTGTTACATCCGTTTTGATTGTGGTTAAGATTAGCTCTCTGTCTAGTTTAAGGGATTGGATTACATTAACGGTGATATGAAGGCTTCGATTGAAGGTGATGGATAGAGTTAAGTTAGGTTCAGGGGAAGGGTGACGGTTAGGAGTAAGGTTAGTTGTAGGGGGAGCTGCATGTTGACATCACATTTGGGGTTAGGATTAGGCTTAGCCTTAGGGTAGACATACGGTTAGGGTTAGGGCTTGGTTTAGGGTGAGCCTTAGGTTAGGTTAAGTTGAAGGTTAGGAGTATACAGAGTTAGACCTAGGCTTAGGGTTACACCTCTTTTTGGGTTTAGACCTAGGGCTAGGTTTTGACCTAGTGTAGGGTTAGGATAGGGTTGGTTGTAGGATAGGATTTAGGTTTGAGGTTTAATTTAAGTGTTCGATTATTGGAAGTACATCTGCTCTCCCTGGTTTTCCTTCACGATCACAATGTTTCTGAGATTCATGGTTTAAGGAAAATCTTGCTTCTTGCCGGTTTCAAGGCAAAAAGGCACCACCGACAGTTTGTTTTTCCGTCAAACTTACGCTCGCTCTTTGAGAATCTTGGGTCTTTGGGAAAGCCGTGAGCCCAGCGAGATTTTTCAGTTCAAGTGTGCCCCAAGCAGTGGGTTCTACCTCTGAGCAATACAGCCCGTGGAATTCCTGAGAATCTGGAACCTGCCATGAAGTTCAGCCTGCGTTTTATTCACACGGAAGAAGCTCCTTCGAGGTTCCCATGCCTCTGTACACTGATGCTTCCAGCAACGTCATGTCTCACAGGTCAGTAGTGCTTCTCTGAGTTTCACAGGTCTAGGGTAAAGGGTGAAGCGCCTGGGTTCCCGTGCTTCACTACTGTATGGCCTCAAGATGATGTTTGTAGGCACAGCGGCAAATCCATCGGTGGCAATTCTCTCATATTGTCATTGCGATGGGAAGATTCCTTATTCGCTAGGAAATGTTTTACCGTGGAAGACGGGTCACCACAGAGCTGTCTCTTGTGTTCAGACAATCTTTCCTGAATTTACCTGCCAGGAGTTGCGTGTCCTCTCTTTCTTTAAGGTCGATGGAGACGCACGAGTGTAAGGAGAACGCTGAATGGTGGCCGTTCATAACACCGGATCATCAGAAACCGCAGAGTAAATTTTAGGAACCTACACGTAGGACAGCGGAGAAAACTTCACTCAGGGACTTCAGTGAACTCTCCTTACAATGCTGAGGCCTGACACGCCTAGTGCCTGGGGGCAACCCGGCTCCTGCCCTAGGTAGTTATGTTCAGCGTGCCTCCCTCAGGTGGTGCCTTTTTTCTCCCAGCAATATTGCTCCAAGAAATTCTGGCGATGATGAAAACTATTTGCCATGGGTAAGTCATTCCACATCATTGGCCTCCTCTTTGAAGTACAAATGCTTTTCTACATGGTGACTGCCTCCCTGAGCTTTCCTTTGTCTTGGCTCAATCGATGCAGATTCATGTGCTGAATACGCCATGGACTGGCACAGGTGGGTGCTCGTCGGTATACCGGGCACACGCAGCAATTTCGTTTGTCAAGACCCACGTGGCTTGATCAAGGTTCCTTATTCCCGTGAAAACTATTTTTATCCAAATTCTCTAGGAGCACCAAAGTGCCTCTGGGAGCTACACCAGGACCTGCTGAACAGAGTCTCCGGAGTTTTCATTTTCTGACTAAAATTCAACACGGAATTTCATGGATCTAAGGAAACCGTGAATTGTGGACGTACCAGATTCTCACATCTTCATTGTGTAATGGAAGGTTAAGTTTCCCAGTCTGATCCGGCTGCCACTTCATTTCTGGCAATGACCATTGAATGGTGGACGATCAGCCTTCTTCGGAATTCTCTTCTACCAGCATGTTCCCGCGCCACACTAAGACCACACGTTGGAGGTTTATGTGACTCAGGACAACTCTTTATTTCAGGCGTCTAGAACAAAGAGAATTCACAGAAGTTGATGATCACTTATTAAACTCCCATTTCTTTATAGTGCCCATTGATGACACTTCTACATCTGAGGGCAAAGAGCTCGTGCAGCATGATATTCTCTTTTCAGACACGCCACCTGCAGTTTCTTTCTTGCAGAAAAATCTGTCCCAGTGTACTTCTTTAAATGCTGCAAAATAGTGGGACAGAAGATATTGGTTTAGGGTTAACTTTAGACGGGCATAAGTACAGGCATGGAGGCATGTTTGAGACAGTGTTAGAATTCAGGTTAGAGTTACGGCTGCGTGAGGGTTCGGGTTATGGTAAGGTTGTGGATCAAATGTAGGGTGAGGGTGAGGTTGAAGGTAAGAGTAGGGTTTATTGCTTTAGGATGAGCGAACCTATTGTCTCTTTAGGCTTATGGTAAAATTGACTGTTTAGGTATGGGTTGGGGTTAATATTTGTGTGAGTGTTAGAAAGTGGGTGAGGTTAAGATTGGGGGTCAGGCTTGCGGCTTGTGTGTTACATCCATTTTTGTTGTGGTTAAGTTTACCTCTCTGTGTAGTTTAAAGGATTGGATTACATTAACGGTGATATGGAGGCTTCGATTGAAGTTGATGGATAGAGTTAAGTTAGATTCAGGGGAAAGGTGACGGTTAAGAGTAAAGTTAGTTGTAGAGGGAACTGCATGTTGACATCACATTTGGGGTTAGGATTAGGCTTAGCCTTAGGGTAGACATACGGTTAGGGTTAGGGCTTGGTTTAGGGTGAACCTTAGGTTAGGTTAAGTTTAAAGTTAGGTGTATACAGAGTTAGACCTATGCTTAGGGTTACACCTCTTTTTGGGTTTAGACCAAGGGCTAGGTTTTGACCTAGGGTAGGGGTAGTATAGGGTTGGTTTTAGGATAGGATTTAGGTTTGAGGTTTAATTTAAGTGTTGGATTATTGGAAGTACATCTGCTCTCCCTGGTTTTCTTCACGATCACAATGTTTCTGAGATTCATGGTTTAAGGAAAATCTTGCTTCTTTCCGGTTTCATGGCAAAAAGGAGCCACCAGTAGTTTTTTTTTTTTCCGTCAAACTTACGCTCGCTCTTTGAGAATCTTGGGTCTTTGCGAAAGCCGTGAGCCCAGCAAGATTTTTCAGTTGAAGTGTGCCCCAAGCAGTGGGTTCTACCTCTGAGCAATACAGCCCGTGGAATTCCTGAGAATCTGGAACTTGCCATGAAGTTCAGCCTGCGTTTTATTCACACGGAAGTAGCTCCTTCGAGGTTCCCATGCCTCTGTACACTGATGCTTCCAGCAAAGTCATGTCTCACAGGTCAGTAGTGCTTCTCTGAGTTTCGCTGCTCTAGGGTAAAGGGTGAAGCACCTGGGTTCCCGTGCTTCACTACTGTATGGCCTCAAGATGATGTTTGTAGGCACAGCGGCAAATCCATCGGTGTCAATTCTCTCATATTGTCATTGCGATGGGAAGATTCCTTATTCGCTAGGAAATGCTTTACCGTGGAAGACGGGTCACCACAGAGCTGTCTCTTTTGTGTTGAGGCAATCTTTCCTGAATTTACCTGCCAGCAGTTGCGTGTCCTCCCTTTCTTTTAAGGTCGATGGAGACACACGACTGTAAGGAGAACGGTGAATGGTGGCCATTCATAACCCAGGATCATCAGAAACTGCAGAGTAAATTTTAGGAACTTAGACGTAGGACAGCGGAGGAAACTTCACTCAGGGACTTCAGTGAACTTTCCTTACAATGCTGAGGTCTGACACGCCTAGTGCCTGGGGGCGACCCGGCTCCTGCCCTATGTAGTTTGTTGAGCGTGCCTCCCCCAGGTGGTGCCTTTTATCTCCCAGCAATATTGCTCAGTGAAATTCTGCCGATGATGAAAACTATTTGCCATGGGTATTTCGTTCCACATCATTGGCCTCCTCTTTGAAGTACAAATGCTTTTCTACACGGTTGCTGCCTCCCTGAACTTTCCTTTGTCTTGGCTCAATCGATGCACATTACTGTGCTCAATACGCCATGGACTGGCACAGGTGGGTGCTTGTTGGTATACCGGGCACAAGCAGCAATTTCGTTTGTCAAGAGCCACCTGGCTTGATCAAGGTTCTTATTCCCATGAAAACGATTTTTATTCAAATTCCAGAGGATCACCAATGTGCCTCTGGCAGCTACACCCAGGCCTGCTGAACAGAGGCTCCGGAGTTCTCAGTTTCTGACTAAAATTCAACACGGAATTTCATGGATCTAAGGAAACCGTGAATTGTGGACGAACCAGATTCTCACATCTTCATTGTCTAATGGAAGGTTACGTTTCCCAGTCTGATCCGGCTGCCACTTCATTTCTGGCAATGACCTTTGAATGGTGGACGATCAGCCTTCTTCGGAATTCACTTCTACCGGCATGTTCCCGCGCCACACTAAGACCAATCGCTGGAGGTTTATGTGACTCAGGACAACTCTTTATTTCAGGCGTATAGAACAAAGAGAATTCACAGAAGTTGATGATCACTTATTAAACTCCCATTTCTTTATAGTGCCCACTGATGACACTTCTACATCTGAGGGCAAAGAGCTCGTGCAGCATGATATTCTCAATTAAGACATGCCGCCTGCATTTTCTTTCTTGCAGAAGAATGTTTCCAGTGTACTTCTTTAAATGCTACAAAATAGTGGGACAGAAGATTTTGGTTTAGGGTTAACTTTAGACGGGCATAAGTACAGGCATGGGGGCATATTTAGAGACAGTGTTAGGGGTCAGGTTAGAGTTACGGCTGCGTGAGGGTTCGGGTTATGGTAAGGTTGTGGATCAAATGTAGGGTGAGGGTGAGGTTGAAGGTAAGAGTAGGGTTTATTGCTTAAGGATGAGCGAACCTATTGTCTCATTTAGGCTTATGGTAAACTTGACTGTTTAGGTATGGGTTGGGGTTAATATTTGTGTGTGTGTTAGAAAGTGGGCGACGATAAGAGTGGGGGTCAGGCTTGCGGCTTGTGTGTTACATCCGTTTTGGTTGTGGTTAAGTTTAGCTCTCTGTGTAGTTTAAGGGATTGGATTACATTAACGGTGATATGGAGGCTTCAATTGAAGGTGATGGATAGAGTTAAGTTAGGTTCAGGGGAAAGGTGACGGTTAGGAGTAAGGTTAGTTGTAGGGGGAGCTGCATGTTGACATCACATTTGGGGTTAGGATTAGGCTTAGCCTTAGGGTAGACATACGGTTAGGGTTAGGGCTTGGTTTAGGGTGAACCTTAGGTTAGGTTAAGTTTAACGTAAGGTGTATACAGAGTTAGACCTATGCTTAGGGTTACACCTCTTTTTGGGTTTAGACCTAGGGCTAGGTTTTGACCTAGGTTAGGGTTAGGATAGGGTTGGTTGTAGGATAGGATTTAGGTTTGAGGTTTAATTTAAGTGTTGGATTCTTGGAAGTACATCTGCTCTCCCTGGTTTTCCTTCACGATCACAATGTTTCTGAAATTCATGGTTAAAGAAAAATCTTGCTTCTTGCCGGTTTCAAGGCAAAAAGGCGCCACCAGCAGCTTGTTTTTCCGTCAAACTTACGCTCGCTCTTTGAGAATCTTTGGTCTTTGGTAAAACCGTGAGCCCAGCAAGATTTTTCAGTTCAAGTGTGCCCCAAGCAGTGGGTTCTACCTCTGAGCAATACAGCCCGTGGAATTCCTGAGAATCTGGAACCTGCCATGAAGTTCAGCCTGCGTTTTAAACACACGGAAGAAGCTCCTTTGAGGTTCCCATGCCTCTGACCACTGATGCTTCCAGCAACGTCATGTCTCACAGGTCAGTAGTGCTTCCTTGAGTTTCACTGCTCTAGGGTAAAGGGTGAAGCACTTGGGTTCCCGTGCTTCACTACTGTATGGCCTCAAGATGATGTTTGTAGGCACAGCTGCAAATCCATCGGTGTCAATTCTCTCATATTGTCATTGCGATGGGAAGATTCCTTATTCGCTAGGAAATGCTTTACCGTGGAAGACGGGTCACCACAGAGCTGTCTCTTTTGTGTTGAGGCAATCTTTCCTGAATTACCTGCCAGCAGTTGCGTGTCCTCCCTTTCTTTTAAGGTCGATGGAGACGCACGAGTGTAAGGAGTACGGTGAATGGTGACCTTTATAACCCAAGATCATCAAAAACCGCAGAGTAAATTTTAGGAACGTAGACGTAGGACAGAGGAGAAAACTTCACTCAGGGACTTCTTCAGTGAACTCTCCTTACAATGCTGAGGCCTGACACGCCTAGTGCGTGGGGGCAACCCGGCTCCTGCCCTAGGTAGTTTTGTTGAGCGTGCCTCCCTCAGGTGGTGCCTTTTCTGTCCCAGCAATATTGCTCCAAGAAATTCTGGCGATGATGAAAATTATTTGCCATGGGTATGTCATTCCACATCATTGGCCTCCTCTTTGAAGTACAAATGCTTTTCTACACGCTTGCTGCCTCACTGAGCTTTCCTTTGTCTTAGGTCAATCGATGCAGATTCCTGTGCTGAATACGCCATGGACTGGCACAGGTGGGTGCTCGTCGGTATACCGGACACACGCAGCAATTTCGTTTGTCAAGAGCCACCTGACTTGATCAAGGTTCCTTATTCCCGTGAAAATGCTTTTTATCCAAATTCTAAGGGATCACCAATGTGCCTCTGGCTGCGACACCCGGGCCTGCTGAACAGAATCTCCGGAGTTTTCATTTTCTGACTAAAATTCAACACGGAATTTCATGGATCTAAAGAAACCGTGAATTGTGGACGTACCAGATTCTCACATCTTCATTGTCTAATGGAAGGTTAAGTTTCCCAGTCTGATCCGGCTGCCACTTCATTTCTGGCAATGACCATTGAATGGTGGACGATCAGCCTTCTTCGGAATTCTCTTCTACCGGCATGATCCCGCGCCACACTAAGACCACTCGGTGGAGGTTTATGTGACTCAGGACAACTCTTTTTTTCAGGCGTATAGAACAAAGAGAATTCACAGAAGTTGATGATCACTTATTAAACTCCCATTTCTTTATAGTGCCCATTGATGACACTTCTACATCTGAGGGCAAAGAGGTCGTGCAGCATGATATTCTCAATTCAGACACGCCGCCTGCAGTTTCTTTCTTGCAGAAAAATCTGTCCCACTGTACTTCTTTAAATGCTGCAAAATAGTGGGACAGAATATTTTGGTTTAGGGTTAACCTTAGACGGGCATAGGTACAGGCATTGGGGCAAGTTTAGAGACAGTGTTAGAGTTCAGGTTAGAGTTACGGGTGCTTGAGGCTTCGGGTTATGGTAAGGCTGTGGATCAAATGTAGGGTGAGGGTGAGGTTGAAGGTAAGAGTAGGGTTTATTGCTTTAGGATGAGCGAACCTATTGTCTCATTTATGCTTATGGTAAACTTGACTGTTTAGGTATGGGTTGGTGTTAATATTTGTGTGAGGGTTAGAAAGTGTGCGAGGTTAAGAGTGGGGTTCAGGCTTGCGGCTTCTGTGTTACATCCGTTTTGTTTGTGGTTAAGATTAGCTCTCTGTCTAGTTTAAGGGATTGGATTACATTAACGGTGATATGAAGCTTCGATTGAAGGGGATGGAAAGAGTTACGTTAGGTTCAGGGGAAGGGTGACGGTTAGGAGTAAGGTTAGTTGTAGGGAGCTGCATATTGACATCCCATTTGGGGTTAGGATTAGGCTTAGCCTTAGGGTAGACATACGGTTAGGGTTAGGGCTTGGTTTAGGGTGAGCCTTAGGTTAGGTTAAGTTGAAGGTTAGGAGTATACAGAGTTAGACCTAGGCTTAGGGTTACACCTCTTTTTGGGTTTAGAACTAGGGCTAGGTTTTGACCTAGTGTAGGGTTAGGATAGGGTTGGTTGTAGGATAGGATTTAGGTTTGAGGTTTAATTTAAGTGTTCGATTATTGGAAGTACATCTGCTCTCCCTGGTTTTCCTTCACGATCACAATGTTTCTGAGATTCATGGTTTAAGGAAAATCTTGCTTCTTGCCGGTTTCAAGGCAAAAAGGCGCCACCGGCAGTTTGTTTTTCCGTCAAACTTACGCGCGCTCTTTGAGAATCTTGGGTCTTTGGGAAAGCCGTGATCCCAGCAAGATTTTTCAGTTCAAGTGTGCCCCAAGCAGTGGGTTCTACCTCTGAGCAATACAGCCCGTGGAATTCCTGGGAATCTGGAACCTGCCATGAAGTTCAGCCTGCGTTTTATTCACACGGAAGAAGCTCCTTCGAGGTTCCCATGCCTCTGAACACTGATGCTTCCAGCAACGTCATGTCTCACAGGTCAGTAGTGCTTCCTTGAGTTTCACTGCTCTAGGGTAAAGGGTGAAGCACTTGGGTTCCCGTGCTTCACTACTGTATGGCCTCAAGATGATGTTTGTAGGCACAGCGGCAAATCCATCGGTGGCAATTCTCTCATATTGTCATTGTGATGGGAAGATTCCTTATTCGCTAGGAAATTCTATACCGTGGAAGACGGGTCACCACAGAGCTGTCTCTTTTGTGTTGAGGCAATCTTTCCTGAATTACCTGCCAGCAGTTGCGTGTCCTCCCTTTCTTTTAAGGTCGATGGAGACGCACGACTGTAAGGAGAACGGTGAATGGTGGCCATTCATAACCCAGGATCATCAGAAACTGCAGAGTAAATTTTAGGAACTTAGACGTAGGACAGCGGAGAAAACTTCACTCAGGGACTTCAGTGAACTCTCCTTACAATGCTGAGGCCTGACACGCCTAGTGCGTGGGGGCAACCCGGCTCCTGCCCTAGGTAGTTTTGTTGAGCGTGCCTCCCTCAGGTGGTGCCTTTTCTCTCCCAGCAATATTGCTCAGTGAAATTCTGCCGATGATGAAAACTATTTGCCGTGGGTATGTCATTCCACATCATTGGCCTCCTCTTTGAAGTACAAATGCTTTTCTACACGGTTGCTGCCTCCCTGAACTTTCCTTTGTCTTGGCTCAATCGATGCAGATTCCTGTGGTCAATACGCCATGGACTGGCACAGGTGGGTGCTTGTAGGAATACCGGGCACAAGCTGCAATTTCGTTTGACAAGAGCCACCTGGCTTGATCAAGGTGCTTATTCCCGTGAAAACGATTTTTATCCAAATTCTAGAGGAGCACCAATGTGCCTCTGGCAGCTATACCCAGGCCTGCTGAACTGAGGCTCCGGAGATTTCATTTTCTGACTAAAATTCAACACGGAATTTCATGGATCTAAGGAAACCGTGAATTGTGGACGAACCAGATTCTCACATCTTCATTGTCTAATGGAAGGTTAAGTTTCCCAGTCTGATCCGGCTGCCACTTCATTTCTGGCAATGACCATTGAATGGTGGACGATCAGCCATCTTCGGAATTCTCTTCTACCGGCATGTTCCCGCGCCACACTAAGACCACTCTGTGGAGGTTTCTGTGACTCAGGACAACTCTTTATTTCAGGCGTCTAGAACAAAGAGAATTCACAGAAGTTGATGATCACTTATTAAACTCCCATTTCTTTATAGTGCCCACTGATGACACTTCTACATCTGAGGGCAAAGAGGTCGTGCAGCATGATATTCTCAATTCAGACACGCCGCCTGCAGTTTCTTTCTTGTAGAAAAATCTTTCCCAGTGTACTTCTTTAAATGCTGCAAAATACTGGGACAGAATATTTTGGTTTAGGGTTAACTTTAGACGGGCATACGTACAGGCATGGGGGCATGTTTAGAGACAGTGTTAGAGTTCAGGTTAGAGTTACGGCTGCGTGAGGGTTCGGGTTATGGTAAGGTTGTGGATCAAATGTAGGGTGAGGGTGAGGTTGAAGGTAAGAGTAGGGTTTATTGCTTAAGGATGAGCGAACCTATTGTCTCATTTAGGCTTATGGTAAACTTGACTGTTTAGGTATGGGTTGGGGTTAATATTTGTGTGTGTGTTAGAAAGTGGGCGAGGTTAAGAGTGGGGTTCAGGCTTGCGGCTTGTGTGTTACATCCGTTTTGGTTGTGGTTAAGTTTAGCTCTCTGTGTAGTTTAAGGGATTGGATTACATTAACGGTGATATGGAGGCTTCAATTGAAGGTGATGGATAGAGTTAAGTTAGGTTCAGGGGAAAGGTGACGGTTAGGAGTAAGGTTAGTTGTAGTGGGAGCTGCATGTTGACATCACATTTGGGGTAAGGATTAGGCTTAGCCTTAGGGTAGACATACGGTTAGGGTTAGGGCATGCTTTAGGGTGAACCGTAGGTTAGGTTAAGTTTAAGGTAAGGTGTATACAGAGTTAGACCTAGGCTTAGAGTTACACCTCTTTTTGGGTTTAGATCTAGGGCTAGGTTTTGACCTAGGTTAGGATTAGGATAGGGTTGGTTTTAGGATTGGATTTAGGTTTGAGGTTTAATTTAAGTGTTGGATTTTTAGAAGTACATCTGCTCTCCCCGGTTTTCTTCACAATCACAATGTTTCTGAGATTCATGGTTTAAGGAAAATCTTGCTTCTTGCCGGTTTCAAGGCAAAAAGGCGCCACCGGCAGTTTGTTTTTACGTCAAACTTACGCTCGCTCTTTGAGAATATTGGGTCTTTGGGAAAGCCGTGATCCCAGCAAGATTTTTCAGTTCAAGTGTGCCCCAAGCAGTGGGTTCTACCTCTGAGCAATACAGCCCGTGGAATTCCTGAGAATCTGGAACCTGCCATGAAGTTCAGCCTGCGTTTTATTCACACGGAAGAAGCTCCTTCGAGGTTCCCATGCCTCTGAACACTGATGCTTCCAGCAACGTCATGTCTCACAGTTCAGTAGTGCTCCCTTGAGTTTCACTGCTCTAGGGTAAAGGGTGAAGCACCTGGGTTCCCGTGCTTCACTACTGTATGGCCTCAAGATGATGTTTGTAGGCACAGCGGCAAGTCCATCGGTGGCAATTCTCTCATATTGTCATTGCGATGGGAAGATTCCTTATTCGCTAGAAAATGGTTTACCGTGGAAGACTGGTCACCACAGAGCTGTCTCTTTTGTGTTGAGGCAATCTTTCCTGAATTTACCTGCCAGCAGTTGCGTGTCCTCCCTTTCTTTTAAGGTCGATGGAGACGCACGACTGTAAGGAGAACGGTGAATGGTGGCCATTCATAACCCAGGATCATCAGAAACTGCAGAGTAAATTTTAGGAACTTAGACGTAGGACAGCGGAGAAAATTTCACTCAGGGACTTCAGTGAACTCTCCTTACAATGCTGAGGCCTGACACGCCTAGTGCCTGGGGGCAACCCGGCTCCTGCCCTAGGTAGTTTTGTTGAGCGTGCCTCCCTCAGGTGGTGCCTTTTCTCTCCCAGCAATATTGCTCAGTGAAATTCTGCCGATGATGAAAACTATTTGCCATGGGTATGTCGTTCCACATCATTGGCCTCCTCTTTGAAGTACAAATGCTTTTCTACACGGTTGCTGCCTCCCTGAACTTTCCTTTGTCTTGGCTCAATCGATGCAGATTCCTGTGTCAATACGCCATGGACTGGCACAGGTGGGTGCTTGTAGGAATACCGGGCACAAGCAGCAATTTCGTTTGTCAAGAACCACCTGGCTTGATCAAGGTTCTTATTCCCATGAAAACGATTTTTATCCAAATTCTAGAGGAGCACCAATGTGCCTCTGGCAGCTACACCCATGCCTGCTGAACAGAGGCTCCGGAGTTTTCAGTTACTGACTAAAATTCAACACGGAATTTCATGGATCTAAGGAAACCGTGAATTGTGGAGGTACCACATTCTCACATCTTCATTGTCTAATGGAAGGTTAAGTTTCCCAGTCTGATCCGGCTGCCACTTCATTTCTGGCAATGACCATTGAATGGTGGACGATCACCCTTCTTCGGAATTCTCTTCTACCGGCATGTTCCCGCGCCACACTAAGACCACTCTGTGGAGGTTTATGTGACTCAGGACAACTCTTTATTTCAGGCGTCTAGAACAAAGAGAATTCACAGAAGTTGATGATCACTTATTAAACTCCCATTTCTTTATAGTGCCCACTGATGACACTTCTACATCAGAGGGCAAAGAGGTCGTGCAGCATGATATTCTCAATTCAGACACGCCGCCTGCAGTTTCTTTCTTGCAGAAAACCTTTCCCAGTGTCCTTCTTTAAATGCTGCAAAATACTGGGACAGAATATTTTGGTTTAGGGTTAACTTTAGACGGGCATAGGTACAGGCATGGGGGCATGTTTAGAGACAGTGTTAGAGTTCAGGTTAGAGTTACGGCTGCGTGAAGGTTCGGGTTATGGTAAGGTTGTGGATCAAATGTAGGGTGAGGGGGAGGTTGAAGGTAAGAATAGGGTTTATTGCTTAAGGATGAGCGAACCTATTGTCTCATTTAGGCTTATGGTAAACTTGACTGTTTAGGTATGGGTTGGGGTTAATATTTGTGTGTGTGTTAGAAAGTGGGCGAGGTTAAGAGTGGGGGTCAGGCTTGCGGCTTGTGTGTTACATCCGTTTTGGTTGTGGTTAAGTTTAGCTCTCTGTGTAGTTTAAGGGATTGGATTACTTTAACGGTGATATGGAGGCTTCAATTGAAGGTGATGTATAGAGTTAAGTTAGGTTCAGGGGAAGGGTGACGGTTAGGAGTAAGGTTAGTTGTAGGGGGAGCTGCATGTTGACATCACATTTGGGGTTAGGATTAGGCTTAGCCTTAGGGTAGACATACGGTTAGGGTTAGGGCATGCTTTAGGGTGAGCCTTAGGTTAGGTTAATTTTAAGGTTAGGAGTATACAGAATTAGACCTAGGCTTAGGGTTACACCTCTTTTTGGGTTTAGACCTAGGGCTGGGTTTTGACTTAGGGTAGGGTTAGGATAGGGTTGGTTTTAGGATAGGATTTAGGTTTGAGGTTTAATTTAAGTGTTGGATTATTGGAAGTACATCTGCTCTCCCTGGTTTTCCTTCACGATCACAATGTTTCTGAGATTCATGGTTTAAGGAAAATCTTGCTTCTTGCCGGTTTCAAGGCAAAATGAGCCATCGGCAGTTTGTTTTTCCGTCAAATTTACGCTCGCTCTTTGAGAATCTTGGGTCTTTGGGAAAGCCGTGAGCCCAGCAAGATTTTTCAGTTCAAGTGTGCCCCAAGCAATGGGTTCTACCTCTGAGCAATACAGCCCGTGGAATTCCTGAGAATCTGGAACCTGCCATGAAGTTCAGCCTGCGTTTTATTCACACGGAAGAAGCTCCTTCGAGATTCCCATGCCTTTGTACACTGATGCTTCCAGCAACGTCATGTCTCACAGGTCAGAAGTGCTTCTCTGAGTTTCACAGGTCTAGGGTAAAGGGTGAAGCGCCTGGGTTCCCGTGCTTCACTATTGTATGGCCTCAAGATGATGTTTGTAGGCACAGGGGCAAATCCATCGGTGGCAATTCTCTCATATTGTCATTGCGATGGGAAGATTCCTTATTCGCTAGGAAATGCTTTACCGTGGAAGACGGGTCACCACAGAGCTGTTTCTTTTGTCTTGAAGCAATCTTTCCTGAATTTACCTGCCAGCAGTTGCGTGTCCTCCCTTTCTTTTAAGGTCGATGGAGATGCACGAGTGTAAGGAGAACGGTGAATGGTGGCCGTTCATAACCCAGGATCATCAGAAAGCGCAGAGTAAACTTTAGGAACCTAGACGTAGGACAGCGGAGAAAACTTCACTCAGGGACTTCAGTGAACTGTCCTTACAATGCTGAGGCCTGACCCGCCTAGTGCCTGGGGGCTACCCGGCTCCTGCCCTAGGTAGTTTTGTTCAGCGTGCCTACCTCAGGTGGTGCCTTTTCTCTCCCAGCAATATTGCTCCGTGAAATTCTGCCGATGATGAAAACTTTGTGCCATGGGTATGTCGTTTCACATCATTGGCCTCCTCTTTGAAGTACAAATGCTTTTCTACATGGTTGCTGCCTCCCTGAACTTTCCTTTGTCTTGGCTCAATCGATGCAGATTCCTGTGCTGAATACGCCATGGACTGGCACAGGTGGGTGCTCGTCGGTATACCGGGCACACGCAGCAATTTCGTTTGTCAAGACCCACCTGACTTGATCAAGGTTCCTTATTCCCGTGAAAACGATTTTTATCCAAATTCTAGAGGATCACCAATGTGCCTCTGGCAGCTACACCCGGGCCTGCTGAACAGAGGCTCCGGAGTTTTCAATTTCTGACTAAAATTCAACACGGAATTTCATGGATCTAAGGAAATCGTGAATTGTGGACGTACCAGATTCTCACATCTTCATTGTCTAATGGAAGTTTAAGTTTCCCAGTCTGATCCGGCTGCCACTTCATTTCTGGCAATGACCATTGAATGGTGGACGATCAGCCTTCTTCGGAATTCTCTTCTACCGGCATGTTCCCGCGCCACACTAAGACCACTCGGTGGAGGTTTATGTGACTCAGGACAACTCTTTATTTCAGGCGTCTAGAACAAAGAGAATTCACAGAAGTTGATGATCACTTATTAAACTCCCATTTCTTTATAGTGCCCACTGATGACACTTCTACATCTGAGGGCAAAGAGCTCGTGCAGCATGATATTCTCAATACAGACACGCCGCCTGCAGTTTCTTTCTTGCAGAAAAATCTTTCCCAGTGTACTTCTTTAAATGCTGCAAAATAGTAGGACAGTAGATTTCGGTTTAGGGTTAACTTTAGACGGTCATAGGTACAGGCATGTGGGCATGTTAAGAGACAGTGTTAGAGTTCAGGTTAGAGTTACGGGTGCGTGAGGGTTCGGGTTATGGTAAGGTTGTGGATCAAATGTAGGGTGAGGGTGAGGTTGAAGGTAAGAGTAGGGTTTATTGCTTAAGGATGAGCAAACCTATTGTCTCATTTAGGCTTATGGTAAAATTGACTGTTTAGGTATGGGTTGGGGTTAATGTTTGTGTGAGGTTTAGAAAGTGTGCGATGTTAAGAGTGGGGGTCAAGCATGCGGCGTGTGTGTTACATCCGTTTTGGTTGTGGTTAAGTTTAGCTCTCTGTCTAGTTTAAGGGATAGGATTACATTAACGGTGATATGGAGGCTTCGATTGAAGGTGATGGATAAAGTTAAGTTAGGTTCAGGGGAAGGGTGACGGTTAGGAGTAAGGTTAGTTGTAGGGGGAGCTGCATGTTGACATCACATTTGGGGTTAGGATTAGGCTTAGCCTTAGGGTAGACATACGGTTAGGGTTAGGGCTTGGTTTAGGGTGAACCTTAGGTTAGGTTAAGTTTAAAGTTAGGTGTATACAGAATTAGACCTAGGCTTAGGGTTACACCTCTTTTTGGGTTTAGAAATAGGGCTAGGTTTTGACCTAGGTTAGGGTTAGGATAGGGTTGGTTTTAGGATAGGATTTAGGTTTGAGGTTTATTTTAAGTGTTGGATTAATGGAAGTACATCTGCTCTCCCTGGTTTTCTTCATGATCACAATGTTTCTGAGATTCATGGTTTAAGGAAAATCTTGCTTCTTGCCGGTTTCAAGGCAAAATGCGCCACCGGCAGTTTGTTTTTCCGTCAAACTTACGCTCGCTCTTTGAAATCTTGGGTCTTTGGGAAAGCCGTGAGCCCAGGAAGATTTTTCAGTTCAAGTGTGCCCCAAGCAGTGGGTTCTACCTCTGAGCAATACAGCCCGTGGAATTCCTGAGAATCTGGAACCTGCCATGAAGTTCAGCCTGCGTTTTATTCACACGGAAGAAGCTCCTTCGAGGTTCCCATGCCTCTGAACACTGATGCTTCCAGCAACGCCATGTCTCACAGGTCAGTAGTGTGTCCTTGAGTTTCACTGCTCTAGGGTAAAGGGTGAAGCACCTGGGTTCCCGTGCTTCACTACTGTATGGCCTCAAGATGATGTTTGTAGGCACAGCGGCAAATCCATCGGTGGCAATTCTCTCATATTGTCATTGCCATGGGAAGATTCCTTATTGGCTAGGAAATGCTTTACCGTGGAAGATGGGTCACCACAGAGCTGTCTCTTTTATGTTGAGGCAATCTTTCCTGAATTTTCCTGCCAGCAGTTGCGTGTCCTCCCTTTCTTTTAAGGTCGATGGAGACGCAAGACTGTAAGGAGAACGGTGAATGGTGGCCGTTCATAACCCAGGATCATCAGAAACCGCAGAGTAAATTTTAGGAACGTAGACGTAGGACAGCGGAGAAAACTTCACTCAGGGACTTCAGTGAACTCTCCTTACAATGCTGAGGCCTGACACGACTAGTGCCTGGGGGCTACCCGGCTCCTGCCCTAAATAGTTTTGTTGAGTGTGCCTCCCTCAGGTGGTGCCTTTTCTCTCCCAGCAATATTGCTCCGTGAAATTCTGCCGATGATGAAAAATAATTCCATGGGTATGTCATTCCACATCATTGGCCTCCTCTTTGAAGTACTAATGCATTTCTACACGGTTGCTGCCTCCCTGAACTTTCCTTTGTCTTGGCTCAATCGATGCAGATTCCTGTGCTGAATACGCCATGGACTGGCACAGGTGGGTGCTCGTCGGTATACCGGGCACACGCAGCAATTTCGTTTGTCAAGACCCACCTGGCTTGATCAAGGTTCCTTTTTCCCGTGAAAACGATTTTTATCCAAATTCTAGAGGATCACCAATGTGACTCTCGCAGCTACACCCGGGCCTGCTGAACAGAGGCTCCGGAGTTTTCAGTTTCTGACTAAAATTCAACACGGAATTTCATGGATCCAAGGAAACCGTGAATTGTGGACGTACCAGATTCTCACATCTTCATTGTCTAATGGAAGGTTAAGTTTCCCAGTCTTATCCGGCTGCCACTTCATTTCTGGCAATGACCATTGAATGGTGGACGATCAGCCTTCTTCGGAATTCTCTTCTACCGGCATGTTCCCGCGCCACAAGAAGACCACTCGGTGGAGGTTTATGTGACTCAGGACAACTCTTTATTTCAGGCGTCTAGAACAAAGAGAATTCACAGAAGTTGATGATCACTTATTAAACTCCCATTTCTTTATAGTGCCCACTGATGACACTTCTACATCTGAGGGCAAAGAGGTCGTGCAGCATGATATTCTCAATTCAGCCACGAAGCCTGCAGTTTCTTTCTTGCAGAAAAATCTTTCCCAGTGTACTTCTTTAAATGCTGCAAAATAGTGGGACAGAAGATTTCGGTTTAGGGTTAACTTTAGACGGGCATAGGTACAGGCATGTGGGCATGTTTAGAGACAGTGTTAGAGTTCAGTTTAGAGTTACGGCTGCGTGAGGGTTCGGGTTATGGTAAGGTTGTGGGTCAAATGTAGGGTGAGGGGGAGGTTGAAGGTAAGAGAAGGGTTTATTGCTTTAGGACGAGCGAAACTATTGTCTCATTTAGGTTTATGGGAAACTTGACTATTTAGGTATGGATTGGGGTTAATATTTGTGTGATTGTTAGAAAGTGTGCGAGGTTAAGAGTGGGGGTCAGGCTTGCGGCTTGTGTGTTACATCCGTTTTGGTTGTGGTTAAGTTTACCTCCCTGTCTACTTTAAGGGATTGGATTACATTAACGGTGATATGGAGGCTTTGATTGAAGGTGATGGATAGAGCTAAGTTAGGTTCATGGGAAGGGTGACGGTTAGGAGTAAGGTTAGTTGTAGGGGGAGCTGCCTGTTCACATCACATTTGGGGTTAGGATTAGGCTTAGCCTTAGGGTAGACATACAGTTAGGGTTAGGGCTTGGTTTAGGGTGAGCCTTCGGTTAGGTTAAGTTTAAGCTTAGGAGTATACAGAATTAGACCTAGGCTTAGGGTTACACCTCTTTTTGGGTTTAGAACTAGGGCTAGGTTTTGACCTAGGGTAGGTTTAGGATAGGGTTGGGTTTAGGATAGGTTTTAGGTTTGAGGTTTAATTTAAGTGTTGGATTATTGGAAGTACATCTGCTCTCCCTGGTTTTCCTTCACGATCACAATGTTTCTGAGATTCATGGTTTAAGGAAAATCTTTCTTCTTTCCGGTTTCAAGGCAAAAAGGCACCACCGGCAGTTTGTTTTTCCGTCAAACTTACGCTCGCTCTTTCAGAATCTTGGGTCTTTGGGAAAGCCGTGAGCCCAGCAAAATTTTTCAGTTCAAGTGTGCCCCAAGCAGTGGGTTCTACCTCTGAGCAATACAGCCCGTGGAATTCCTGAGAATCTGGAACCTGCCATGAAGTTCAGCCTGCGTTTTATTCACACAGAAGAAGCTCCTTCGAGGTTCCCATGCCTCTGTACACTGATGCTTCCAGCAACGTCATGTCTCACAGGTCAGTAGTGCTAGTTGATTTCCCTGGTCTAGGGTAAAGGGTGAAGCGCCTGGGTTCCCGTGCTTCACTACTGTATGGCCTCAAGATGATGTTTGTAGGCACAGCGGCAAATCCATCGGTGGCAATTCTCTCATATTGTCATTGCGATGGGAAGATTCCTTATTCGCTAGGAAATGCTTTACCGTGGAAGACGGGTCACCACAGAGCTGTCTCTTTTGTGTTGAGGCAATCTTTCCTGAATTTACCTGCCAGCAGTTGCGTGTCCTCCCTTTCTTTTAAGGTCGATGGAGACGCACGCCTGTAAGGAGAACGGTGAATGGTGGCCGTTCATAACCCAGGATCATCAGAAAGCGCAGAGTAAATTTTAGGAACGTAGACGTAGGACAGCGGAGAAAACTTCACTCAGGGACTTCAGTGAACTCTCCTTACAATGCTGAGGCCTGACACGCCTAGTGCCTGCGGGCAACCTGGCTCCTGCCCTAGGTCGTTTTGTTGAGAGTGCCTCCCTCAGGTGGTGCCTTTTCTCTCCCAGCAATATTGCTCCGCGAAATTCTGCCGATGATGAAAACTATTTCCATGGGTATGTCGTTCTACATCATTGGCCTCCTCTTTGAAGTACAAATGCATTTCTACACGGTTGCTGCCTCCCTGAACTTTCCTTTGTCTTGGCTCAATCGATGCAAATTCCTGTTTCAATACGCCATGGACTGGCACAGGTGGGTGCTTGTCGGTATACCGGGCACAAGCAGCAATTTCGTTTGTCAAGACCCACCTGGCTTGATCAAGGTTCCTTATTCCCATGAAAACGATTTTTATCCAAATTCTAGAGGATCACCAATGTGCCTCTGGCAGCTACACCCGGGCCTGCTGAACAGAGGCTCCGGGGTTTTCAGTTTCTGACTAAAATTCAACACGGAATTTCATGGATCTAAGGAAACCGTGAATTGTGGACGTACCAGATTCTCACATCTTCATTGTCTAATGGAAGGTTAAGTTTCCCAGTCTGATCCGGCTGCCACTTCATTTCTGGGAATGACCATTGAATGGTGGACGATCAGCCATCTTCGGAATTCTCTTCTACCGGCATGTTCCCGCGCCACACTAAGATCACTCGGTGGAGGTTTAAGTGACTCAGGACAACTCCTTATTTCAGGCCTCTAGAACAAAGAGAATTCACAGAAGTTGATGATCACTTATTAAACTCCCATTTCTTTATAGTGCCCACTGATGACACTTCTACATCTGAGGGCAAAGAGGTCGTGCAGCATGATATTCTCAATTCAGACACGCCGCCTGCAGTTTCTTTCTTGCAGAAAAATCTTTCCCAGTGTACTTCTTTAAATGCTGCAAAATACTGGGACAGAATATTTTGGTTTAGGGTTAACTTTAGACGGGCAGAGGTACAGGCATGGGGGCATGTTTAGAGACAGTGTTAGAGTTCAGGTTAGAGTTACGGCTGCGTGAGGGCTCGGGTTATGGTAAGGTTGTGGATCAAATGTAGGGTGAGGGGGAGGTTGAAAGTAAGAGTAGGGTTTATTGCTTAAGGATGAGCGAACCTATTGTCTCATTTAGGTTTATGGTAAACTTGACTGTTTAGGTATGGGTTGTGGTAAATATTTGTGTGAGGGTTAGAAAGTGTGCGAGGTTAAGAGTGGGGGTCAGGCTTGCGGCTTGTGTGTTACATCCGTTTTAGTTGTGGTTAAGTTTACCTCTCTGTGTAGTTTAAGGGATTGGATTACATTAACGATGATATGGAGGCTTTGATTGAAGGTGATGGATAGAGTTAAGTTAGGTTCATGGGAAGGGTGACGGTTAGGAGTAAGGTTAGTTGTAGGGGAACTGCATGTTCACATCACATTTGGGGTTAGGATTAGGCTTAGCCTTAGGGTAGACATACAGTTACGGTTAGGGCTTGGTTTAGGGTGAGCCTTAGGTTAGGTTAAGTTTAAGTTTAGGAGTATACAGAGTTAGACATAGGCTTATGGTTACACCTCTTTTTGGGTTTAGAACTAGGGCTAGGTTTTGACCTAGGGCAGGTTTAGGATAGGGTTGGGTTTAGGATAGGTTTTAGGTTTGAGGTTTAATTTAAGTGTTGGATTATTGGAAGTACATCTGCTCTCCCTGGTTTTCCTTCACGATCACAATGTTTCTGAGATTCATGGTTTAAGGAAAATCTTTCTTCTTTCCGGTTTCAAGGCAAAAAGGCACCACCGGCAGTTTGTTTTTCCGTCAAACTTACGCTCGCTCTTTCAGAATCTTGGGTCTTTGGGAAAGCCGTGAGCCCAGCAAAATTTTTCAGTTCAAGTGTGCCCCAAGCAGTGGGTTCTACCTCTGAGCAATACAGCCCGTGGAATTCCTGAGAATCTGGAACCTGCCATGAAGTTCAGCCTGCGTTTTATTCACACGGAAGAAGCTCCTTCGAGGTTCCCATGCCTCTGAACACTGATGCTTCCAGCAACGTCATGTCTCACAGGTCAGTAGTGTGTCCTTGAGTTTCACTGCTCTAGGGTAAAGGGTGAAGCACCTGGGTTCCCGTGCTTCACTACTGTATGGCCTCAAGATGATGTTTGTAGGCACAGCGGCAAATCCATCGGTGGCAATTCTCTCATATTGTCATTGCCATGGGAAGATTCCTTATTCGCTAGGAAATGCTTTACCGTGGAAGACGGGTCACCACAGAGCTGTCTCTTTTATGTTGAGGCAATCTTTCCTGAATTTTCCTGCCAGCAGTTGCGTGTCCTCCCTTTCTTTTAAGGTCGATGGAGACGCACGACTGTAAGGAGAACGGTGAATGGTGGCCGTTCATAACCCAGGATCATCAGAAACCGCAGAGTAAATTTTAGGAACGTAGACGTAGGACAGCGGAGAAAACTTCACTCAGGGACTTCAGTGAACTCTCCTTACAATGCTGAGGCCTGACACGACTAGTGCCTGGGAGCTACCCGGCTCCTGCCCTAGGTAGTTTTGTTGAGTGTACCTCCCTCAGGTGGTGCCTTTTCTCTCCCAGCAATATTGCTCCGTGAAATTCTGCCGATGATGAAAAATATTTCCATGGGTATGTCGTTCCACATCATTGGCCTCCTCTTTGAAGTACTAATGCTTTTCTACACGGTTGCTGCCTCCCTGAACTTTCCTTTGTCTTGGCTCAATCGATGCAGATTCCTGTGCTGAATACGCCATGGACTGGCACAGGTGGGTGCTCGTCGGTATACCGGGCACACGCAGCAATTTCGTTTGTCAAGACCCACATGGCTTGATCAAGGTTCTTATTACCGTGAAAACGATTTTTATCCAAATTCTAGAGGATCACCAATGTGCCTCTGGTAGCTACACCCGGGCCTGCTGAACAGAGGCTCCGGAGTTTTCAGTTTCTGACTAAAATTCAACACGGAATTTCATGGATCTAAGGAAACCGTGAATTCTGGACGTACCAGATTCTCATATCTTCATTGTCTAATGGAAGGTTAAGTTTCCCAGTCTGATCCGGCTGCCACTTCATTTCTGGCAATGACCATTGAATGTTAGACGATCAGCCTTCTTCGGAATTCTCTTCTACCGGCATGTTCCCGCGCCACAATAAGACCACTCTGTGGAGGTTTATGTGACTCAGGATAACTCTTTATTTCAGGCGTCTAGAACAAAGAGAATTCACAGAAGTTGATCATCACTTATTAAACTCCCATTTCTTTATAGTGCCCACTGATGACACTTCTACATCTGAGGGCAAAGAGGTCGTTCAGCATGATATTCTCAATTCAGACACGCCGCCTGCAGTTTCTTTCTTGCAGAAAAATCTTTCCCAGTGTACTTCTTTAAATGCTGCAAAATACTGGGACAGAATATTTTGGTTTAGGGTTAACTTTAGACGGGCATAGGTACAGGCATGGGGGCATGTTTAGAGACAGTGTTAGAGTTCAGGTTAGAGTTACGGCTGCGTGAGGGTTCGGGTTATGGTAAGGTTGTGGATCAAATGTAGGGTGAGGGTGAGGTTGAAGGTAAGAGTAGGGTTTATTGCTTAAGGATGAGCGAACCTATTGTCTCATTTAGGCTTATGGTAAACTTGACTGTTTAGGTATGGGTTGGGGTTAATATTTGTGTGAAGTTTAGAAAGTGTGCGAGTTTAAGAGTGGGGTCAGGCTGGCGGCTTGTGTGCTACATCCGTTTTAGTTGTGGTTAAGTTTAGCTCTCTGTCTAGTTAAAGGGATTGGATTACATTAAGGGTGATATGAAGGCTTCGATTGAAGGTGATGGATAGATTTAAGTTAGGTTCATGGGAAGGGTGACGGTTAGGAGTAAGGTTAGTTGTAGGGGGAGCTGCCTGTTCACATCACATTTGGGGTTAGGATTAGGCTTAGCCTTAGGGTAGACATACAGTTAGGGTTAGGGCTTGGTTTAGGGTGAGCCTTAGGTTAGGTTAAGTTTAAGCTTAGGAGTATACAGAATTAGACCTAGGCTTAGGGTTACACCTCTTTTTGGGTTTAGAACTAGGGCTAGGTTTTGACCTAGGGTAGGTTTAGGATAGGGTTGGGTTTAGGATAGGTTTTAGGTTTGAGGTTTAATTTAAGTGTTGGATTATTGGAAGTACATCTGCTCTCCCTGGTTTTCCTTCACGATCACAATGTTTCTGAGATTCATGGTTTAAGGAAAATCTTTCTTCTTTCCGGTTTCAAGGCAAAAAGGCACCACCGGCAGTTTGTTTTTCCGTCAAACTTACGCTCGCTCTTTCAGAATCTTGGGTCTTTGGGAAAGCCGTGAGCCCAGCAAAATTTTTCAGTTCAAGTGTGCCCCAAGCAGTGGGTTCTACCTCTGAGCAATACAGCCCGTGGAATTCCTGAGAATCTGGAACCTGCCATGAAGTTCAGCCTGCGTTTTATTCACACAGAAGAAGCTCCTTCGAGGTTCCCATGCCTCTGTACACTGATGCTTCCAGCAACGTCATGTCTCACAGGTCAGTAGTGCTAGTTGATTTCCCTGGTCTAGGGTAAAGGGTGAAGCGCCTGGGTTCCCGTGCTTCACTACTGTATGGCCTCAAGATGATGTTTGTAGGCACAGCGGCAAATCCATCGGTGGCAATTCTCTCATATTGTCATTGCGATGGGAAGATTCCTTATTCGCTAGGAAATGCTTTACCGTGGAAGACGGGTCACCACAGAGCTGTCTCTTTTGTGTTGAGGCAATCTTTCCTGAATTTACCTGCCAGCAGTTGCGTGTCCTCCCTTTCTTTTAAGGTCGATGGAGACGCACGCCTGTAAGGAGAACGGTGAATGGTGGCCGTTCATAACCCAGGATCATCAGAAACCGCAGAGTAAATTTTAGGAACGTAGACGTAGGACAGCGGAGAAAACTTCACTCAGGGACTTCAGTGAACTCTCCTTACAATGCTGAGGCCTGACACGCCTAGTGCCTGCGGGCAACCTGGCTCCTGCCCTAGGTCGTTTTGTTGAGAGTGCCTCCCTCAGGTGGTGCCTTTTCTCTCCCAGCAATATTGCTCCGCGAAATTCTGCCGATGATGAAAACTATTTCCATGGGTATGTCGTTCTACATCATTGGCCTCCTCTTTGAAGTACAAATGCATTTCTACACGGTTGCTGCCTCCCTGAACTTTCCTTTGTCTTGGCTCAATCGATGCAAATTCCTGTTTCAATACGCCATGGACTGGCACAGGTGGGTGCTTGTCGGTATACTGGGCACAAGCAGCAATTTCCTTTGTCAAGACCCACCTGGCTTGATCAAGGTTCCTTATTCCCGTGAAAACGATTTTTATCCAAATTCTAGAGGATCACCAATGTGCCTCTGGCAGCTACACCCGGGCCTGCTGAACAGAAGCTCCGGGGTTTTCAGTTTCTGACTAAAATTCAACACGGAATTTCATGGATCTAAGGAAACCGTGAATTGTGGACGTACCAGATTCTCACATCTTCATTGTCTAATGGAAGGTTAAGTTTCCCAGTCTGATCCGGCTGCCACCTCATTTCTGGGAATGACCATTGAATGGTGGACGATCAGCCATCTTCGGAATTCTCTTCTACCGGCATGTTCCCGCGCCACACTAAGATCACTCGGTGGAGGTTTATGTGACTCAGGACAACTCCTTATTTCAGGCCTCTAGAACAAAGAGAATTCACAGAAGTTGATGATCACTTATTAAACTCCCATTTCTTTATAGTGCCCACTGATGACACTTCTACATCTGAGGGCAAAGAGGTCGTGCAGCATGATATTCTCAATTCAGACACGCCGCCTGCAGTTTCTTTCTTGCAGAAAAATCTTTCCCAGTGTACTTCTTTAAATGCTGCAAAATACTGGGACAGAATATTTTGGTTTAGGGTTAACTTTAGACGGGCAGAGGTACAGGCATGGCGGCATGTTTAGAGACAGTGTTAGAGTTCAGGTTAGAGTTACGGCTGCGTGAGGGCTCGGGTTATGGTAAGGTTGTGGATCAAATGTAGGGTGAGGGGGAGGTTGAAAGTAAGAGTAGGGTTTATTGCTTAAGGATGAGCGAACCTATTGTCTCATTTAGGTTTATGGTAAACTTGACTGTTTAGGTATGGGTTGTGGTAAATATTTGTGTGAGGGTTAGAAAGTGTGCGAGGTTAAGAGTGGGGGTCAGGCTTGCGGCTTGTGTGTTACATCCGTTTTAGTTGTGGTTAAGTTTACCTCTCTGTGTAGTTTAAGGGATTGGATTACATTAACGATGATATGGAGGCTTTGATTGAAGGTGATGGATAGAGTTAAGTTAGGTTCATGGGAAGGGTGACGGTTAGGAGTAAGGTTAGTTGTAGGGGAACTGCATGTTCACATCACATTTGGGGTTAGGATTAGGCTTAGCCTTAGGGTAGACATACAGTTACGGTTAGGGCTTGGTTTAGGGTGAGCCTTAGGTTAGGTTAAGTTTAAGTTTAGGAGTATACAGAGTTAGACATAGGCTTAGGGTTACACCTCTTTTTCGGTTTAGAACTAGGGCTAGGTTTTGACCAAGTGTAGGGTTAGGATAGGGTTGGTTGTAGGATAGGATTTAGGTTTGAGGTTTAATTTAAGTGTTGGATTATTGGAAGTACATCTGCTCTCCCTGGTTTTCCTTCACGATCACAATGTTTCTGAAATTCATGGTTTAAGGAAAATCTTGCTTCTTTCCGGTTTCAAGGCAAAAAGGCACCACCGGCAGTTTGTTTTTCCATCAAACTTACGCTCGCTCTTTGAGAATCTAGGGTCCTTGGGAAAGCCGTGAGCCCAGCAAGATTTTTCAGTTCAAGTGTACCCCAAGCAGTGGGTTCTACTTCTGAGCAATACAGCCCTTGGAATTCCTGAGAATCTGGAACCTGCCATGAAGTTCAGCCTGCGTTTTATTCACACGGAAGAAGCTCCTTCGAGATTCCCATGCTCTGTACACTGATGCTTCCAGTAACGTCATGGCTCACAGTTGAGTAGTGCTTCTCTGAGTTTCACTGGTCTAGGGTAAAGGGTGAAGCGCCTGGGTTCCCATGCTTCACTACTGTATGGCCTCAAGATGATGTTTGTAGGCCGAGCGGCAAATCCATCGGTGGCAATTCTCTCATATTCTCATTGCGATGGTAAGATTCCTTGTTTGCTAGGAAATGCTTTACCGTGGAAGACGGGTCACCACAGAGCTGTCTCTTTTGTGTTGAGGCAATTTTCCTGAATTTACCTGCCAGCATTTGCATGTCCTCCCTTTCTTTTAAGGTCGAGGTAGACGCACAACTGTAAGGAGAACGGTGAATGGTGGCCGTTCATAACCCAGGATCATCAGAAAGCGCAGAGTAAATTTTAGGAACGTAGACATAGGACAGCGGAGAAAACTTCACTCAGGGACTTCAGTGAACTCTCCTTACAATGCTGAGGCCTGACCCGCCTAGTGCCTGGGGGCTACCTGGCTCCTGCCCTAGGTAGTTTTGTTCAGGGTGCCTGCCTCAGGTGGTGCCTTTTCTCTCCCAGCAATATTGCTCCGTGAAATTCTGCCGATGATGAAAACTTTGTGCCATGGGTATGTCGTTTCACATCATTGGCCTCCTCTTTGAAGTACAAATGCTTTTCTACACGGTTGCTGCCTCCCTGAACTTTCCTTTGTCTTGGCTCAATCGATGCAGATTCCTGTGCTGAATACGCCATGGACTGGCACAGGTGGGTGCTCGTCGATATACCGGGCACACGCAGCAATTTCGTTTGTCAATACCCACCTGACTTGATCAAGGTTCCTTATTCCCGTGAAAACGATTTTTATCCAAATTCTAGAGGATCACCAATGTGCCTCTGGCAGCTACACCCGGGCCTGCTGAACAGAGGCTCCTGAGTGTTCAATTTCTGACTAAAATTCAACACGGAATTTCATGGATCTAAGAAATCGTGAATTGTGGACGTACCAGATTCTCACATCTTCATTGTCTAATGGAAGTTTAAGTTTCCCAGTCTGATCCGGCTGCCACCTCATTTCTGGCAATGACCATTGAATGGTGGACGATCAGCCTTCTTCGGAATTCTCTTCTACCTGCATGTTCCCGCGCCACACTAAGACCACTCGGTGGAGGTTTATGTGACTCAGGACAACTCTTTATTTCAGGCGTCTAGAACAAAGAGAATTCACAGAAGTTGATCATCACTTATTAAACTCCCATTTCTTTATAGTGCCCACTGATGACACTTCTACATCTGAGGGCAAAGAGCTCGTGCAGCATGATATTCTCAATTCAGCCACGCCGCCTGCAGTTTCTTTCTTGCAGAAAAATCTTTCCCAGTGTACTTCTTTAAATGCTGCAAAATAGTAGGACAGTGGATTTCGGTTTAGGGTTAACATTAGACGGTCATAGGTACAGGCATTGGGGCATGTTTAGAGACAGTGTTAGAGTTCAGGTTAGAGTTACGGCTGCGTGAGGGTTCGGGTTATGGTAAGGTTGTGGATCAAATGTAGGGTGAGGGTGAGGTTGAAGGTAAGAGTAGGGTTTATTGCTTAAGGATGAGCGAACCTATTGTCTCATTTAGGCTTATGGTAAAATTGACTGTTTAGGTATGGGTTGGGGTTAATATTTGTGTGAGGTTTAGAAAGTGTGCGATGTTAAGAGTGGGGGTCAAGCATGCGGCGTGTGTGTTACATCCGTTTTGGTTGTGGTTAAGTTTAGCTCTCTGTCTAGTTTAAGGGATTGGATTACATTAACGGTGATATGGAGGCTTCGATTGAAGGTGATGGGTAGAGTTAAGTTAGGTTCAGGGGAAGGGTGACAGTTAGGAGTAAGGTTAGTTGTAGGGGGAGCTGCATGTTGACATCACATTTGGGGTTAGGATTAGGCTTAGCCTTAGGGTAGACATACGGTTAGGGTTAGGGCTTGGTTTAGGGTGAACCTTAGGTTAGGTTAAGTTTAAAGTTAGGTGTATACAGAATTAGACCTAGGCTTAGGGTTACACCTCTTTTTGGGTTTAGAAATAGGGCTAGGTTTTGACCTAGGTTAGGGTTAGGATAGGGTTGGTTTTAGGATAGGATTTAGGTTTGAGGTTTAATTTAAATGTTGGATTATTGGAAGTACATCTGCTCTCCCTGGTTTTCTTCATGATCACAATGTTTCTGAGATTCATGGTTTAAGGAAAATCTTGCTTCTTGCCGGTTTCAAGGCAAAATGCGCCACCGGCAGTTTGTTTTTCCGTCAAACTTACGCTCGCTCTTTCAGAATCTTGGGTCTTTGGGAAAGCCGTGAGCCCAGCAAGATTGTTCAGTTAAAGTGTGCCCCAAGCAGTGGGTTCTACTTCTGAGCAATACAGCCCGTGGAATTCCTGAGAATCTGGAACCTGCCATGAAGTTCAGCCTGCATTTTAACTTCCTCCCTGGGGGATGGACGGCAGAAAAGGGCGTGAAGGGAGACATAATATGTAAGATCTGACAAAATATCATGGGTTCATGAGTGAGGGGGGAACAGGGATAGGCGGGCAGAGAAAAATGAGGACATGATGCCAGGGCCTTAAGTGGAGAGCAAATGTTTTGAGAATGATGAGGGCAATGAATGTACGGATGTGCTTTACACAACTGATTTATGTATGGATTGTGATAAGGGATGTATGTGCCCCTAATAAAATGATTTTAAAAAATTAAATCATTTAAATTTCTTTGGACAATGCCATTTGTATTTCAAAGCAACATTCACGAAAGCTATTTTTTTGCCTTCACTATATTCTATTTAGTTTTAGATAGAGCAAAAACAATTCTTATGCCTTTTTATGAGATGTAATGCAAGTAGACATAAATTTATGCATAATTAAAAATTTGAATGAACAAAATATTTTGTTAAAGAATTTGAACTTTTGTGAAAATCATAGAAAGCATATAGCATTTTATTGAAGGGTTGGGAATTTTTCCCTCTATTTTATTCTAGTATTTGGTCCGAGGTTCTTACGGCATATTCTGATTGTTGTCATGTAAGAGAATATACATTCCATATAAGAGAAAACTTTCCTTATAATATTTTCCTATCCATTGCTTCCTGCTGAATCTCTCATTTGTTCTTTTATCATTTTTTCCTATAAAAAACCCAGGCTGCTTAATTTTATTCTTATTAATCATTTATATAAGTTAGGAAAATATTTATTATATATACATTTTTATTAAAACTCTTTTATTGGAGACTCTGACAACTTTTGTTGCAATCCATATTGATTGCATCAGGCATTTTGTACATATGTTGCCTTCATTCATTTATAGACATTTCTATCTTTTTCTTTTTTAAAATCACTTTATTTGGGCTCATACAACTCACCACAATCCATACATACACCAATTGTGTAAAGCACACTTATACATTCATTGCCTTCATCATTCTCAAAATTTGCTTTCCGCTTGGGTTCCTGGAATCAGCTCATTTCCTCTTTCCCCTATCCCCTTCTCACCCTGCTCCTCTTCTCTCATGAACGCTTAATAATTTATAAATTATTATTTTCTCTTATCTTACACTGCACGGCGTCTCCCTTCACCCAATTTTCTGTTGTCCATCTCCCAGGGGGGAAGTTACATGTAGATCCTTGTGATCGGTTTCCCATTTCTACACCCACTTCCCTCCCAGTATCGCCACTCTCACCGCTGGTCCTGGGGGATTCATCTGTCCTGGATTCCCTGAGTTTCCAGTTCCCATCTGTACCGCTGTGTATCTTCTGGTCTAACCAGGTTTGCAAGGTAGAATTGGGATAATGAGAGGTGGGGGGAGGAAGCATTTAATAACTAGAGGAAGGTTGTGAGTTTCATTATTGCTACACTGAACGCTGAGTGACTCATCTCCTTCCCACTACCCCTCCGCACGGGATGTCCAGTTGTCTACAGGTGGGCATTGGTCCCCCGTCATGAACTCCCCTCATTCACGATGATATAATCCCCACTCCCGCATTTGTTGCTTGAAAACTGGTCCCCTCAGCCCTTCATGATCACACGTGTTGGTGTGATGCTTCCATGTGGGCTTTGTTGCTTCTGGGCCTGCTTGTTTACTTTCAAGCCTTTAAGACCCAGGACGCTATATCGCTTGATAGCCGGGCACCATCAGCCTTCTTCACCATACTTACTTATGCACACATTCATCTTCAGCGTTTATGTTGGGAAGGTGATCACACAATGATGGTTTTTGTTCTTCGGTGTCTGCTACCTGATCCCTTCAACACCTCGTGCTCACTTAGGCTTGTGTGCTTCTTCTCTGTGGGCTTTGTTGCTTCCGAGCTTTATTTCAGCCTGTTTGCCTTCAAGCCTTTAAGACCCCCAGAGATTCATTATATTGTGCAGAGAGTGACTATGAGCCAAACCCAGTCGACTGCACCCAACAACAATAACAACAGGACTTGTGCTTCTAACAATATGCTGAAGAAGACCTTAATAGAATCTCCCCTTCGTTTAGAGCAGCGGCTCTTGACCTGTGGGTCGTGTCTACTTAAGGGGTCAAACAGCCCTTTCATGGGGTGGCCTGAATTATAGCAGTAGCAAAATTACAGCTATGATGTAGCAACAAAAATAATTTTATGGTTGGTTGGTCATGACTACATGAGGAACTGGATGAAAGGGTCGTGAGTAAGAATGTTGAAAACCACTGTCCTAGAGGAAGACTCAATTCTTGATACAGTTGAAGGGCAACAAAATAGAGTCAGCCCCAATATAGATGGGATAGCACAGTGGCTGCAACAATAAAAGCAAGCCAAAGAAACACTGCAAGGATGGCACAAGACGGGACAGTGTTTCATTATATTGACATAGAGTTGCTATGAGACAAAACCCACAAGAAAAAAAAAACAGGACTTATTTTTCTAACAATGTACCTAAGTATACCTTAAGAGAATCTCCTATTGGTTTAGCGCAACAGTCCTCAAACTGAGGGTCGTGACCCCCTTTGGGGGATGGATTACCATTTCACGGCAGTGGACCGTTCATTAAAGTGGAAAAATTAGAGTTATGATGTAGCAATGAAAATAATTTCATGATTTGGCAGTCACCACTACATGAGGAATGGTATGAAAGAGTCGTGGCATTAGGAAGGTTGAGAACTACTTCCCTAGAGGAAGACAGAATTCTTGGTAGAGTAGAAGGGCAGCAAAGAAGAGGCAGCCCCTACAAGATTGATTAGCCCAGTGGCTGCAACAATGAGCACAGGCAAATGAACAACTCTGAGGATGGCATTGGACTGGGCAGCGTTTCATTATATTGTGCATAGAATTGCTGTGACCAGAAACCCACTCGACAGCACTCAACAAAAATAACTACAGGGCTTGTGCTTCTAACAGTATGGTGAAGTAGGACTTAAGAGAAAGTCTTTTAACTTTAGAGCAGCAGTTCTCAACCTGTGGGTCACGCCCCCTGGGAGGGTAGAATGACCCTTTCACAGGGGTGGCCCGATACATAACTGTAGGACAATTACAGTGACAAAGAACCAATGAAAATAAATTTATGGTTGCTGGTCCCCACTAAATGAGAATCGATATGAAAGGGTAGTGGCATTAAGAAGGTTAAGAACCACTTCTCTAGGGCAAGACACAAATTTGGTACAGAAGGGAAGGAAGAGAGTGGCAGTCTCCAACAAGTTGGATTAGCACAGTGGCTGCAACATTGAGGCCAAGCACACAAGCACGGTGAGTCAAAACCCACTCGACGGAACTTAACGACAATAACTACAGGACGTGTACTTCTAACAATATGCTGAACTAGATCTTAAGAGAAACTCCTCTAAATTTAGAGCAGTGGTTCTTAACTTGTGGGTCGCGACCCCTATGGGGTTTCAGACGAGCCTCTCACAGGTGTTGCCCAATTCATAACTCTAGAGAAATCACAGTAATGGAGTAACAATGAAAAAAAAATTACTGTTGGAGGATCACCACAACATTAAGAATTGTATAAAGGAGCCATGCCATTAAGAAGGTTCAGAAACACTGCCTGAGAGGAATACACAAAACGTGGTACTGCAGAAGGGCAGCAAGTGAGAGGCAGACCCTACAAGATGGAATAGCTCAGTGGCTGCAACAATGAGTGCCATCAACGAACCACTGTGAGGATGGCACAGGACGGGGCAGCGTTTCATTATATTGTGCGTAGAGTTGCTGAGAGTTAAAACCCACTCGACGGCAACTAACAGCAACACAAAAAGGACTTGAGCTTCTAACAATATGCTGATGTAGATCTTAAGAGAAACTCCTCTTAGTTTAGTGCAGGGTTCTCAGCCTATGAATCACGAACCCTTTTGGGGAGTGAGTGGGTTGAATGACCCTTTCACAAGGGTTGCCTGATTCATAAGATTAGCAAAATTACAGTTATGAAATATCAGCGAAAATTTTGTATGACTGGGGGTCCACCACTATTTGGGGAACTGCATGAAAGGGTCGTGGATTTAGGAAGATTGAGAACGACTGTCCGAGAGGAAGACACAAATGTTGGTAGAGTAGAAGGGCAGCAAAGGAAAACCAGCCCCTCCAAGTTGGAATAGCTCAGTGGCTGCAACAACCAGTGCAAGCAAAGAACCACTGTGAGGAATGCACAGGATGGGGGAACGTTTCGTTATATTTTGCATAGAGTTGCTATGAGCCAAAACCCACTTGAAGGCACCTAAATACAGTAACAACAGGACTTTTGCTTCTAACAATGTGCTGGAATATATCATAAGAGACATTCTTCATAGTTTGGAGCAGAGATTCTCAACCTGTGGGTCATGACTCCATTAGGGTGATGAACTACCCTTGCACAGGGGTGGCCCAATTCATAGCAGTAGCTACATTACAGTTATGAAGTAGCAATGAAGATAAATTTATGACTGGGATTGTACCCAATACATGAGGAGTGGTATAAAAGGCCTGTGGCATTAGAGGAAGGTTGAGAGCCATTGTGCTCGAGCAAGACAGAAATCTTGGCAGAGCTGAAAGGCAGCAAATGAGAGGCAGACCCCCAGATGATAGAAAAGCGCAGTGGCTGCAACAATGAGTGCAGACAAGAAACCACTGTGAGGATGGCACAGGACGGGGTAGCGTTTCTTTATCTTGTGCGTAGGGTTGATGAGAGTCGCAACCTACTGGGCAACACCTAACAACAATCACTGTAGGACTCATGCTTTTCACAATATGGTGCTGTAGATCCTAAGAGAAACTCCTCTTAGTTTAGAGCAGTGGTTCTCAACCTGTGGGTCGCGAGCCCTTTGGGGGGGTCAAATGACCCATTCACAGTGGAGGCCTGATTCATAACTGTAGCAAAATTAAAGTTACGAAGTAGCAATGAAAATAATTTTATGATTGGGCGTTCATCACTACATGAGGAAATGAATGAAAGGGCAGTAGAGGGACAGCAAAAGAGAGGCAGCCCCCCAAAAGTTGGATTAGCCCATGGCTGCAACCATGACAACAAGCAAAATAACCACTGTGATGGTGGCACAAGATGGTGTCATGTTTCATTATATTGTGTATAGAGTTGCTATGAGCCAGCACACACTCAAAGGCACCAAACAATAACAACAGGACTGTGCGTCTATGAATATGCTGAAGTAGACCTTAAGAGAAACTCCCCTTAGTTTAGACCAGTGGTTCTCAAACTGTGTCACAGTGCCTTTAGAAGACTAATGAACCTTTCACATGGGTGGCCTGATCCATAACATAAGTGAAATTACAGTAATGATGTAGCAATGAAAATATTTTATGGTTGGGGAGTCACCACTACATGAGGACTGGTATGAAATAGTAGTGGCATTCAGAAAGTTGAGAACCACTATTCTTGAGGAAGACACAAATCTTGGTACGGAAGTGCAGGAAAAGAGAGGTAGTCCCTAACAAGATGGATTACCACAGTGGCCGCAACAATGAGCGCAAACAGAAGAACCACCGTGAGGATGCACAGGACAGGACAACGTATCATTACATTGTGCATAGAGTTGGTAAGAGCCAAAACCCACTCGAAGGCAGCCAAAAACAAGAACAGGATTTGTGCTTCTAACAATATGCTGAAACATACCTTAAAAAGAAACTCCTCTTACTGTAGAATAGCAGTTCTCAAACTGTGGGTCGTGATGCCTTTTGGGGGGTGGGGGGGAGAATGACTATATCACATGGTGGCCTGATTCATAACAGTAGCATAATTTTAGTTATAAAGTAACAAGGATAGTAATTTTATGATTGAGGGGAGGAGTTGACCAATACATGAGGAATGGTGTGAAAGAGTCGTGCATTAGGAAGTTTGAGAATCACTGCCCTAGAGGAAGACACAAATCTGGGTACAGTAGAAGGTCAGCAAATGAGAGGCAGTCCCCCAAAAGATGGATTAGCACAGAGACTGCAACAATGAACGAAAACAAACGAAAAGTTTGAGGGTGTTAGAGGATGGAACAGTGTTTCATTATACTGTGCATAGAGTTGTTATGAGCCAACTATGAGCCAAACCCACTCGACAGCCCCTAACAACAATAAGAACAGGACTCATGCGTGTAATAATATACTGAGCTATACCACAGGAGAAACTCCTCTTAATTTAGAACAGCGGTTCTCAACCTGTGATTTGTGACCACTTTGGTTGGTTGAACAACCCTTTCACAGGGTGACTAGATTCATAAGACTTTCAAAATTACAGTTATGGAATGACAGTAGAAAAAAACCTTTATGCTTTGGGGACCACCACTACACATTGGGAAGTGTATGGAAAGGTCGTAGAAATAGGAAGGGTGAGAAACACTGTCCTAGAGGAAGACGCAAGTACAGTAGAAGGGCATCAGAAGAGAGGAAGTCCCTACAAGACGGATTTGCACGGTGGATGCAACAATGAGCGCAAGCAAAGAACCACCGTGAGGATGATGCAAGACTGGGCAGGCCTTTATTATATTGTGCACAGGGTTGCTATGAGCCCAAACCCTCTCCACGGCCCGAACAACAATAACAGGAGGAATCATACATCTAACAGTATGCTCAACTAAACCTTGAGAGAAACTGCTCTTAGTTTAGAGCAGCCGTTCTCAACTTGTGAGTGGTAAATCCTTTGGGGGTGTTCGAATGACCCTCCCATAGGAGTGGCCAGATACGTAACACTAGCAAAATTACAGTTATGAAGTAGCAACAGTATAATTTTTTGGTTGGGGGGTCATTACTACACGAGGCACTGTATGAAAGGGTCGTGGCATTAGGGTTGCTGAAAACCACAGTCCTACAGGAAGACACAAGTCTTGATACAGTTGAAGGGCCGCAATATAGAGTCAGCCCCCAAAGAGATGGAATAGCATAGTGGCTGCAGCAATGAGCTCAAGCTAAGGGAACACTGTGAGGATGGCACAAGATGGGGCAGCATTACATTATATGGAGCATAGATTTGCTATGAGTCAAAACCCACTCGACTGCACCTGACAACAAAACAACAGGACTTGTGTTTCTTATAATGTGCTGAAGTAGACCTTAAGAGAAACTCCTATTAGTTTAGTGCAGCGGTTCTCAACTTTTGGGTCATGAGCCCTGTTGGGGGATGAATGAACCTTTCATAGTGGTCGCCCAGTCATAACAGTAGAAAAATTTGAGTTACAAAGTTGCAATGAAAATAATTTTATGATTTGGCAGTCAGCACTATATGAGGAACGGTATGAAAATGTTGTGGCATTAGGAAGGTTGAGAACCACTGCCCTAAAGGAAGACACAAATCTTGGTAGAGTAGAAGGGCAACAAAAAATAGCCAGCCCCCCCAAATATGGCTCCAACAATGAGCACTAGCAAACAACCACTGAGAGGATGGCACAGGTCTGGGAAGCATTTCATGATATTGTGCATAGAGATGCGATGAGCCAAAGCCCCCACCGCGGAACTTAACAACAATAACAACAGGGCTTGTGTGTTTAACAATATGCTGAAGTAAATCTTAAGAGCAACTCTTCTTAGTTTACAGCAGGGTTCTCAACATTGGGTCGTGAACATTTTCAGGTGGGGGGTGTTTCGAAACACCCCTTCACAGTGATGGCCTGATTCATAACAGTAGCAAAAGTACAGTTATGAAATATCAATGAATATAATTTTATGATTGGGTTCCACCACTACATTGGGAACTGGATGAAAGGGCCGCAGAATTAGGATGTATGAGAAACATTGTCCTAGAGGAAGACACAAATGTTGGTACAGCAGAAGGGCTGCAAAAGTCAGGCAGCCCCTACAAGATGGAATAGATGCAGCAGTGAGCGCAAGCAAAGGACCACAGTGAGGATGGCACGAGATGGGGCCGAGTTTCATTATATTGTGCATACAGTTGCTATGAGCCAGCACACACTCAAAGGCACCAAACAATAATAAAAAGAACTTGGGCTTCTAAGAATATTCTGAAGTAGACCTTAAGAGAAACTCCTATTCGTTTAGATCATTGGTTCTCAAACTGTGTGTTGAGACACCTTTGATGAGACTAACGAACCTTTCACATGGGTGGCCTGATCCATAACAGAAGCAAAATTACAATTATGATGTAGCAATGCAAATATTATATGGTTGGATGTCACCACTACACGAGGAATGGTGTGACATGGTTGTGGCATTTGGAAAGTTGAGAAGCACTACTCTAGAGGAAGACACATATCTTGGTACAGAAGGGCAGGAAAAGAGAGGCAGTGCCCAACAAGATGGATTAACACAGTGGCTGCAAAAATGAGTGTGAGCAAAAGAACCACTGTATGGAAGGCACAGGACGGGAAAGCATTTCATTACTTGGTGCATAGAGTTGGTATGAGCCTAAACCTATTCGAGGGCACCAAACAACAGGATTTGTGCCTCTAACAATATGCTGAAGAAGACTTTAAAAGAAACTCTTAGTGTAGAGTAACAGTTCTCTAACTGTGGGTCACGACGTCTTAGGAGGGAACAATGAGCATTTCACATGGGTGACCTGATTCATAACAATAGCAAATTTATAGTTATGGAGTAACAAGGAAAATAATTTTATGATTGGGGGGGGTCACTAGTACATGAGGAATGGTGTGAAAGAGTCATGACATTAGGAAGGTTGAGAACCACTGCCCTAGAGGGAGACATAGATCTGGGTACAGTAGAAGGGCAGCAAAAAGAGGCAGCCCACAGCACGATGGAATACAACAGTGGTTGCAACAATCCGCGCAAGCAAAAGAACCACTGGGAGGATGGCACAGTACAGGACACATTTCCATCATATTGTGCTTAGAGTTGCTAGGCGTCGAAAGCTACACAACAGAATCTAACAATAACTCTAGGATTTGTGCTTCTGACAATAGGGTGAAGTAGATATTAAGAGAAACTCCTCTTAATTTAGACCAGCAGTTTTTAACCTGTGGTTCGCGACCAATTTTGGCGATCGAATGACCCTTTCACAGGTGTGAAATGATTTCATAACTGTAGGAAAATTACAGTTACGAAGTAACAATAATGTTATGATGGGGGTCACCACTACATGAGGAACTGTATGAAAGGGTCATGGCATTAGGAAATTTGACAACCACTGCCCTAGAGGAAGACACAAGTCTTGGTACAGTAGAAAGGCCACAAAAAAGAGGCAGCTACCCAAAAGTTGGATTAGCACAAGTAGCTGCAACAATGCGCACAAGCAAAAGAACCACTGTGAGGATGGGATAGGATGGGAAAGCGTTTCATTATGTTGTGCATAGAGTTTCTATGAGCCAAAACCCACTCGATGGTAACTAACACCAATGACAACAGAACTTGTGCATCTACCAGTATGCTGAATTCTATCTTAAGAGAATCTCCTCTTAGTTTAGAGCAGGATATCTTCACCTGTGTGCCGCGACCCCTTTGTGGATATGGAATGAAAATTTCACAGGGGTGTCATGACTCATAACAGTAACAAAATTACAGTTATGAAGCTTCAATGAAATCATTTTATGTTTGGGTGGGTCACCACTAAATGAGAATCGGTATGAAAATATCATGGCATTAGGAAAGTTGAGAACCACTGCTCTAGAGGAAGTCCCAAATCTTGGTATGAAAGGGCAGGAAAAGAGAGGCTGTCCCCAACAAGATGCATTAGCACAGTGGCTGCAACAATGAGCGCAAGCAGAGAACCACTGTGAGGATGTCACAGGACAGGGCGGCATTTCATTATATTGTGCGTAGAGTTGCTATGAGACATACCCACTCGACGGCACCTAACAACAACAAATGGACTTGAGCTTCTAACAGTATGGTGAAATAGACCTTAAGAGAAACTCCTCTCAATTTTGAGCAGCGGTTCTCACCATGTGGGTCGTGACCCCTTTGGGGCTTAGACGAACCCTTTAGAGGTTGCACTATTCATAACTTGTAACAAAACGAGAGTTACAAAGTAGCAAAGAATATAATTTTATGATTGGGAGTCTACCACTACAAAGGAAACTGTATGAAAGTGTCGTGGATTTAGGAAGGTTGAGAAGCACTGTCCTAGAGGAAGGCACAGATATTGGTAGATTAGAAGGGCAGCAAAGGAGAGGCAGCCCCTACAATTTGGAATAGCTCAGTGGCTGCAACAATGAGCGCAAGCAAAGAACCACTGTGAGGAATGCACAGGACGGGGCAGAGTTTCAGTACATTGTACATAGAGTTGCTGTGAGCCAAAATCCACTCGACGGCACTTAACAACAACAACAACAGGACTTGGGCATCTAACAATATACTGAACTACATCTTAAAGAAACACCTCTTAGTTTAGAGCAGCGGATCTCAACCTGTGGATCGGGAATTCTTTGGGGGTTGAGCTACCCTTTCACAGGGGTCGGTCTCTTCTTCATAGTAGCAAAATTACCGTTATGAAGTAGCAACGAAAATAATTTTACGAATGGATGTTCACCACAACATCCGGAACTTCATTATAGTGCCAAGGAATTAGGAAGGTTGAGAACCACTGGTTTAGAGCATAGGGAATCTGATGCAATACTGCATATTTTAACACACAAGAAGTTGGAAAATAAAGGAAATTGGGAGAGGACAGTAGTATCAAATTCCTATGAGTCAGAATTGCTCTATATCATAGAGTGGCTAGGACAATGAGAAGAAATGACAAAGTCAAAGAGCTGAAGAGAAATTTCCATAGGACACGTGGTAACAGCTTTATGCTCTTGTTAGACCCTCGGGGCCTCCTTATCTTTTGTTGGCGTTCTTAAGCCCATCCCCACCATTGGGAATTGTCTTCATTTAAATCTCTTTAATTAAACCTTCTGCATGGTTTGTTTTCTGCCGGAACCCTCAGTGATATCATTTAATTTTCTTGATTGCAATTCATCTCTAGCATACAGAAATCTTTCAAGAGTTTGTTTTATGTTTTGTTTTCATCCACAATAGCATTTCCTTCCAGATTTGTTTGTCCTTGAAACACGATCAAGAGTTCTTTCCTCTCCAATGAAACCCAAGTGATACGCTGCCTGACTGCCTATGAAGTTCATGTGTAGCCTACATGGAGATCCCAACCATTCCCTAGACAAGTGTTTCTCAACCTTCCAAATGCCATGATTCTTTCTTACAGTTCCTCCGGTTGTGTTTACCCCGATCATAAAAATTATTTCATTCCTAATTCATCACTGTAATTTTGCTACTGCGATGAAGCAGGCAACCCCTGTGAAAGTGACATTGGACCCCCAAAGGTGACGTGACCCACTGTTGAGATCCACTACCTTAGACCAACGTATGGCCCGAGGGCTGTATAGGGCCCCCCAAATAATCAATAGCTGCCAGCATCACACATCTCACCAACGAGAAGCATTTGTAGCCATCACCTTACGGGTGAGTTCATTAAATATTTGACCTGTATGGCCCCATGAATGATGTTATAAATCACCACATGGTCCTTGGCAGATAATCAGGTTTCCAGCTCCTGCTCCAGACCAAAGGTTCCCAAACTTATTCTGCCTACTGCCCCCTTTTCAGAAAAAGAAATTACTCAGGACCCCCAGCAAAGAATGAATTTTGTACTATAGCCCACCATCCAGGATAAAATGTAGATATTTGCTTTGTAGATCTCTGGATTTTTCTGTGCCCAGTAGGTGGGTGGTGTTGCCCACTTTGGGAAATGAGACTCTAGGAAAATCAGGTGTGTTTTCACTCTCTCTGCAAGAATTTCAGTTGAGGAGCAAGATCTGTCTTGAAAGAAGTGTATCCAGATTGCTCCTTAGAGGCAAGGATGGCTAGACTTCATCTCACATCCTTGGGCATCAGGAGCTATGAGGAGCAACATCATGGAAAAGGCCATCATGCTTGGTAAAGGGGCGCCCAAAAGGGGAGGACCCTCACCAAGATGGATGGACACAGTTTCTACAACAACACACTAAAACATAACAATTGTGAGGCTGGCACAGGAGAATGCAGTGTTTCTTTCGGTTGTATGTAGAGTCGCCACGAGTTGAAACCAACTTGACAGCATCCAACAAAACCAGATGTGGAGAAAGCATGGCCTGGTCTGTGTATAGTGGCCCCACCGAGGTTCCTCATCAGTTATGTTTGAATGGGCCAGGTGCTCTCACAAACCTCCTCTTCAATAGACAACTTAGAATGTTTGCTTTCTGGCCAGGAACCATCCTGAAATTTAAAATGACCGTTTGACACTGAGTTGATTGCGATTCATGGTGAGTCATAGGACTTTCAATGGGCATAACCTTTCAGAAACAGATGGCCAGGCTTTTCTTCCAAGATATTTCTGGGTGTGCTTGAACCTCCTCAATTTCTGTTAATGGCCAAGTGTTTTAACCATTTGTACTCTCTAGGGATAACTCACAGCTCTATATATCCTTAAAACTGACATCTCTCCTCTCTTTGGAAAGCCATGGCAATTGGTCTGTTTCAGTAGATTTACCTTCTTTAAATATAGGAATGACATATACTTCTACCACCTCACAGAAAATGTCAGAAACTCATAGCTCTCATTTAATAATTGTGTGGGTGATTACATATTGGGCTGCTAATCCCAAAGCCAACAGTTCAAAACCACCAGCCACTCTCAGGGAAAAACATGAAACTTTCCAATCCTATAAAGTTACCATCTCAAATACCCACAGGAGCAGTTGGACCCTGTCCTATAGGGTAGAACTCAGGTCATGGGGAGTCAGAGTGGTTTCGATGGCAGTGAGTTTGGTTTGGTTTTTGGACTCCCCTCCTACCACAATAGCTCACAATTACTAAGTGCATGCTATGTACTAGTGTTCTAAGCATTGCATGTACATTCACTCATTTCATCACATGGGTGGTGGTGTGGGTGAAGCATTAGAACTGCTAACCAGAATGTCGGTGGTTCAAACCCACCAGCTGTTCTTCGGAATCAAGTTGGGGCTGTCTGAGCTCATAAAGATTTTCAGGGTCGGACGTCTGCAGGAACAGTTATTACTTTATCCTGCTGAGTTGCAATGAGTATGAATGAACTCTAGAGAAGTGGGGTTTTGGTGACTTTTGCAACCCCTTTAAGAGGAGCGCTGGCGGGGCAATAGAGAAGCCCTTGACTATTTACCACTAGCTCAGCGAAACCCTCAGCAGCTTCCCATGTAAATGATGCGTCAATTTGCTCCAGTATCAGTCACAGCCTATGGGAACGCCTATAGAATGGTTCCACTCTGTCCTCCAGGCTCACTATGAGTTTGAATCGACTGACCCATTGGTAGTGCATCAGCTTCCGTCTATAGGTGAGAACACGAATGCACAGAGAGGTGAAGCCATCTGGCCCAGGGGTAACCAGCTTATCCAAGGGGGAGCTGGAATTTAAATCCCAGCAGACCAGCCTCAGAGACTACAGGCTTAGATCTACCGTCTGCTGATATCTGGACTAAGAGTGGTTGGATTTTGCCTCCTTTTCCCTACACATCATCTCCACTGTCCCCTATCAAGCAAAATTAGCTTGAGCATTGAACATGCACCCTCCAGCCCTGCCCGATTGCACACGCGCAGGGGAGAAAAGGATGAGGAGATCACTGGGCTGTTTTAGCTGCCACCTCTACTCCCACTGCGCCAACACACCCACAACAAAGTCAGAGAAAGAATTCTTGGCCTTGTAACCACTCCTCAGCCATGACACCTTGGAGAGAGCCAAAGCCACTCTCTTGGACACCCACTCGACTGCTTCCTGGGAACTTCCCATGGAGCACTTGGGGACAAAGGAGAGGGAGCACGCCTGCAATGTAATTAACATTATGACAACTTGTTCCCCCCTTGGAGAATGACACCATTAGCTGCTTCAATTGTGCATGAAATGTAAATTACATGATTCAGGGGTATCATGTCTGAGCGGCCATGATGCTAAGTGATGAGGCTCTCCATCGAGCAGCCCCTCCCCAAGCAGCAGGAACTAAGAAACCCAAGCCCCGAGGCCGACAGCTGAGACCGAGGTCCTGTGGTCTTTGAGTGTGCCTACTTCACAGAGCCCACAAGGGAGGTTCTTTCCTGGTGGCCCTGGATGCCAGGCTGGGATGTTCCAGCCACCTGCTGTCATCACACTGGCTCTACCATTTTCTTTAAAGGGAGTCGAACGCTGGACAGCACTCTTTCCTCTCTATCTCTCAGAAAATTAGGAAAAAGGATTGGTGGCTGTGGTTGTGGTTAAAACCTTCTTGCTAAGGAGTTTTGGTGATGGTGTGGGTTAAGCATCCCGCTACTAATCTCAAAGCCAGCAGTTCAAACCCACTAGCTGCTCTGAGAGGGAGAAAGATGAGGCCGTCTGACAATGGACAAATTTATAGTGTCAGAAACCCACAGAGGCAGATCCAAACTCGTCCCCCAGATTACTTCCATATCCATTCTGCCTCCCATTCATTACTCTGTCTGGCTCAAATTACTCCGTGTTCACTCCCTGGCCAGCCCCCCACAGTTCCCTACCCCCTTTCACTACGAAGTCTCTGGACACTACTCGAAATCAGCTTCAGACACTGGATCAGCCACACTTCTTTGTGGCCCATGAAAGAACTTTCCAAAACCTCATGTCACAAGCAGGTCCACTTGCTTTTAGAGAAGAGGCATAGGCGAAATTGTATGTTTCCACCTTGAGAAGGGCAAGCACCACCATGTACAATTAGTAGGTGACCACCAGTGTGTCACTTTTTTGGTCACCACACATCTCCTTTGGGGACCCATTTGCCCCTCTCCTAGCACCCTGATCCCTGGTGCCATGGCTAGACTGGGATGGGAAATCCATGTGCTCAACCAGGAAATTCCAGGTGGAATCAGAGCCACTGTTCCCTCTGCAGAGCCTCTGTGAGGACAGGGAGTTTGGAAACACAGCCTAAAGCTGCAGTAGGATAAATTTAAGAAAAGATCACGCATTTACCCTAATGTCAACTGTACAAATCCCACAACCACCCTTCAAATGCCCTGCCACTGAGCAGAGCCAAAAGCAGGAAGAGCCAAAACCTACATATGGGTACAGGAAGACCTCTGGAAGGTGTCCCTGTGGGGGGCCGCGGAAGGGGGAGAGTGGAGTTGAGGAGGCTCAGGGGCTCAGGCTCAGGCTGGGATAGAGCCAGAGTTCCTAGTTCGACTCTCTCTTTGTCTCTCTGCCTAACCACCCACCTACCACCCAGTCCAGGAGATTCTTTGAACAGGGCCCACAGGGTCAGAGGTGAGAGCTGTCAGCTCCTGTTACTACCCTGACTTGGGAAACCTCTCTCATTCTGGAAATTCATATATTTTCTTGGGCTTTGATCAAGATCCAGGTCAACCCTCCCCTCCCCCTTTTCTCACAGAGGCACTTGGTCAGAATGGCAAATAGCCCTCAGCTATGCCATGCACTCCGCCTCTTCATTCCCTGTTCCCTTCGAACCATCTGCTGCAAAATAATCACAAAACAGCCCGATGGAGGGCAGGTCGGTGCTTCTTTTTGAGACTTCCCTCTCATTCTTTCTCTGGTCGCATCATCATTCCAGGTACAGCAAACCCATTACTGTTCAGTCAATTCCAACTCATGGAGACCCTATGTAAGTTTTCCAACGTTGGCCAACATTATTGGAACAGACAGCCTCATCGTTTTCCTTGAAGCAGCTGGTGGTTTGAACTGTCAACCTTTGAGCTAGCAGTTCAACATTTACATGACATCCCTTCAGAGTGGCGAGTCATAGTCTGCAGACACCGTGGGCAAGAATCATTGTTCTGGCTTATTTTCATAAGGTGGGATTCTAGGTAGGCAGGTGTGCCGCAGGTGTAACTGGAAGTCGACTTGATGGCAACAAACAACAACACTGATGTCATTGTTTCGGGACTTGGGAACTGAGACCTCTGAGGCATGGAGCTAAGTAACAGCTACTTCAGGTTTGTTAGGTACTTCATTGCTGAGCTCTGTTCTAGATACAGGGAATACAGCTAGAAGGAAGGTGGCATCTCTGTTCCTGGGGTTGAGAGATGAGAGGGGTTGGGAAACTTCCTGTCCTGTTAGTAGTGGGTGTAGACATTGTTTCTGCTGTTAGATGCCATTGAGTCAGTTCCAACCCCTAGCCACCCTATGGATAATAGAACGAAACACAACCCAGTCCTGCCCCATCCTCTCAATTGTTGTTATGTTTGAGCACCTGGTTGCAGCCACTGTGTCAATTCATTGGCCGAAGTTCTTTCTCATTTTCACTGCCCCTCTGCTTCACCAAACAGGACGTCCTTCCTCCTCCAGGGACTGGTCTCTCCCTAACAGTATGTCCAAGGTATGTGACTGGAAGCCTCACCATCCTAGCTTCTAAGGAGTATTCTGGCTGTACTTCTAACCCACATTTGTTTGTTCTTTGGCAGTTCATAGTACTTTCAATATTCTTCACCAGCCTCCCAATTCAAATGCATTGATTCTTCTCTGATCTTCCTTTTCAATGTCCAACTTTCATGTGCATAGAAGGCCATCGAAAATATGACTAAGATGACTTTAGTAAGGTGCACCTTAATGTAACATTCTTGCTCTTAAACAATTTGAAGAACACTTTTGAAAGAGGTCTCTGGCGGCAGCACGCGGCCCCTTTAAGGGTGAGGAGGAGGGGCGCACAGGTGGAAGCCCATGGCCCCTTTAAGGCTTGGCCTACTTGGCAGCAGCTGGAGCCTATTGAGAACATGACAGGAGGCCAGCCAGCACTTGCTATAGAGGTCAAAGGCTCAGGAGCTGAGCGAGCCAAGCTCTGAAGGCTGTGACCCAGCCTCGGAGTCGCACTGCCTCCATGGGCCATAATGACCTGATGCGCAAGGCCTAGGACTTCAAAGACCAGGTGTGGCCTGTGCAGCCTTCCCGCCCCTTCCCAGACTCCTGCCCACCAGGGAGGGCCTTGCCACCATGACCTCTGATGTGGTTCTGCAGCCAACCAGGCACCTGGCCAGCCACCAGGATCCCCACCCTGCCCAGCTGACCCACCCAGGACCATACTCCAGACCCTATGCCACCACCGTTGGCCTGCTCACCACCAAGACTCTGTCCTGGGCCCGCTGCCCACCCAGGAACCTGCATCAGGGCCCTTGCCAACCCTGGGTCCAGTCCAGGCCGGGCACACACCTGGGATCCCTGTTCCAGGTCCCTGCCCACCTGGGTCTGGGCCTGCCTCAAAGACCCTGCCCGAGGCCCTCTGCCTACCCAGGAAACCCCCCTGCCAAGCTAGCCCCTGGTTCATCTGGGCACTGCCCCAGGCCCCATGCCTGCCCAAGATCTTGTGTTAGCCTGACTGGCCATGGAGGATGGAGAGGAAGAGGGACCCTGCCCAGGCCCCTGCACCCCATCCCACTTGGGATGCCCTGGGTTGGTCCAGCCCCAAAGGTGGCTCCCCTCCCCCAGGCCCACATACCCAGAACTCCATTGGGCCCACTGCTTACCTGAGGCCTCCCCATCAAGGGCTTGGGATATGTAACCCCAGCCTGGGATGGGCTCCTAGCTTGCTAGAGCCCCATGCCACTCTCCTTAAGCCCCAACTACTTAAGATCCCTAGAAAGTGCCTGTGGGGGCCCTTGTTGAGTCACACTCTGGCTGTAATTGGCTTGGCTGTAGCTCTTGAAACTTGTCTTCTCCATTCTGAACCTTTAGGACATTGGTCCTTCCACAGGGCAGTTCTACAGAAGTGGCAGGGAACTCTATTCCCGAGTGGAGTTGGCCAGGTTTGAGTGGGGGGTGCCCTGGCAGGGACCCCAACTTGGGAGAACAGCCCATCTCCCCTTTCTCTTTCCCAGCTGCAAAAAAAGAAAGAGATCTCAAACAGCAGATTTACCCAATACAATACATCCCTTGAGTTCTTGACCGGGGCTCGCATGATCATTTATTGTGGACTCCAGAAAGAAGATAGCCCTGATCACTTCAGTCTTTTCTCCATTTATCATGATCATGTTGTAGATGACACGGTCATACTTACATATAAATATGTCCCTGGGACCCAGCTCCTGGGGAGTCCCAAACAACTTGATGTAAAGAAAATAAGAGAGAGAAAACAAGCACTCTGAGCTCTTGGTTGGAAGGATAGTCCTTTGTGAATAGAGAACTGCAAAGATATTGGAGTTCCTGAAAGGGGGCAAACAGTTCCACACACAACTATTTAACAAATAATTTGCCATTGGAACCCACCCAGGGACACCATGGAGGAAAGACCTGGCAACCTGCTTAAAGCCTATAGTCTTGAAAGTGCTATGCAATGCACACATGGGGGCACCATGAGTCAGAATCAACTCTCTCGTGCCTGTTTTGGTTTGGGGCGAGGAGCTATTAGAAGCAGTGGGGTATAATGTTGAATCCTAAAAAAGGAAGGATTTGGTCACCATTAAAGTGACTTCTGACCAAATTACTAACAATCATAGGGACTTTTGTGGGAGAAAGATGAGGGGTTCTACTGCTGTAAATATTTCGTGTCAAAAACCCACAGAGAGTTCTACCCTGTCCTATACAGTCACTGACTTGCTGTCAACTGGATGGCACTAAGATAGCACCTATCTGCTGAAAGGTTGCCATGCGGCAGGACTTGTGCCAAGTCCATTATGGTTATGTCTATGATCTTTGTGGGAGACAAAGCCATGCTTATGTTTAATGTCTCTGTTGTCAGATCGCTCCATTGTCCAGTCCTGGCTCTACGTCCTTCTAGCACCATGACCTGGGACAAATCATTGAACCCCCTTTGCGCTGCTGTGTGTAGAACGGAAGTGAAAAATAGTGCTTAGGTTGTGTGTTAGAGGTTGAGATTGAATGCATCAATAGATAGAAAGACCTTGTTGTTGTTGTTAGTCTCCAGTAAGTCAAATTTGACTCCTTTTGACCGTAGATCTGATAGGACAAATCACTGCCAGATCCTATGCCATCTTCCTGCCCATCGGCAAGTTTGAGGTCATTGTTGCGGTTATGGTGCCAGTCCATGTCATGAAGAGTTACCCCAGATCCACATGATGTCCTCTTCTCGCAACTGGTCTTTCCTAACGACATGACCAAAATCAGCATGACAAAATTTTGCCATTCTCTCGTCTAGGAACATTCTATGAAGAGTGTCCTTGCTCAATTTCCTCCAGGACTGATTTGCTCGTTCTCCTGACCACACACAGTATACTCCACACACGGTCTTTGCCATCACTGCCATTCAAATGCCTCAATACCTCTGAGAATCCTGGTCCTCACTGTTGTCCCCATTAGAAACTCCATTTCTCACAGCTTGCTTCAGATCTGCTGAAGTGGAATCTGAGTTTCTGTTAGGCCCCAAGGGCATTGTATTTGTGTGCCTGCTAGAAGCACGGCTGGGGAAGAATGACTGGCCCATAGTAAGTGCTTTATAATTATTGGTTGTGATCAGTGTCATTATTTATTACTCCATCTAATCTTTCCAGCACACTCACAGGTCAGGAAACCAAGATTCTGAGCCTGTCAGTGCCTTTGCTGAGGCTACCCCTCAGGAGAGGGCAGGGGCTCCATGCAAATCGAATATAGGCTCAGGCCAACATTTGGATCACTCTGAATGGAGACACAGTCAATGCTCATTAACCAGTCACTCCCCATTGCTTTCGTCACCCAATCCTTATCAACCGTGACTCTGCTTGCTGCCTATGGATTTCCCTATGGATTCTGCATATTTTATATCAATCTCATTATGGTCTGACTTGTTTCACTCAGCAGAAGGTGTTCAAGGTCCCTGCATGGTGTAGCATGTTCCAAAACATCATTCCTTTTTAAAGGCTGAATTATATTCCATTGTATGACTTAGATATTGTTTGGTTTATCCATTCTTCGGGTCCCGGGCACTTTGGTAATAGTCCCCTTTCAGCTATTGTGGGTAGTGCTGCAGTGAACATGTATACCACTATCTCTTTGAGTCTCTGTTTGTTAGTCTTTGAGGTATATGCTTAGATGTAGAATTGTTAGGTGGTCAAGGATTTCCTCTTCCTTGAATCCATGATCAACGTTCATGCAAGCAGCAGTCAAGAGCTTAAAAAATGCATTGCATTGAATTGGCTAAATATTCACAAGATCTCTTTAGAGTATTGAAAAGCAGGGATGTTATTTTGAGAACTAAGGTGCATCTGACACAAGCCATAGTATGTTCAAAGACTTCCTATGCATGTAAAATTTGGAGATTAAATAAGGCAGGCCAAAGAAGAATCGATGCATTTGAATTATGGTGCTAGGAAAAAAGAACCATAGAAAGTACTATGGACTATCAGAAGCACCAATAAAAACTTGTCTTGGAAGAAGCACAGGCCAAATGCTCCTTAGAAGTAAGGATGGCCAGATTTTGTCACCCTTTGGACGTGTACATTCAACATGTTGTCTGGAGAGACCAGGCCCAGGAATAGGACATCATGCTTGGTAAAGTGGAAGGGCAATGGAAAAGAGGAAGGCTCTCATGAGATGGATGGACATGGGGGCTGCAGTAATGGGCTCAAACATAAGAACAATTGTGATGATGGTACCGGGTGGCGTTGTGTTCTGTTTGACATAGGGTTGTTATGAGTGGGAACCAACAAGACCGACCCTAACAACAATAGTAAATCTCTGACTTGTTAAGAAGAAACAAGCATTTTTCATTTCCTCTATGAGCCAGGCACTGAGAAGACCCTGAAGGTCCAGATAGAAACAGCACTTGGCCCCTACCCATGATGGGTTCCCAGTCTAGGGGTGAGGCAACAGATCTCCACTTTTGGATGAGACTTATGCAGCCCCCTTGGGGTTCTAGTGTGTGCTGGAGAGACTCCAGTTAACTTTGCCTTTCTCTATACCCACCTTTAGGGAAGTGGAAGAACTTTAGAATAAAGCATCCCCCGAGATTTCTGTTGTACAATTAGACAAAAGGAAACCAATGGTGGCTAAAGAGAGCGAACAGAGAATCCAGAGCTGTGTCCGGGTCCTTGGCCATGCAGCTATCAATCAGCACAGTTGAGTTCAGGAATCAGGAAGCGAAGATCCTCAATATCTGGATCCAGTAGGTATAGAAGGTGTAGCTTCAAAGATAAAGAAGGATAAACCCTCTTTCGCTTTCAGGAGGAACTCACCCAGGGAGAACTCATTCAGGTGGGAATGCACTAAAGCCTTAGAACTGGGAGGGTCCATAGGAGCATGTTTACTGCCAAAATAGTGGCTTTCCATTCAAGAGCTTCTATCATATTCCAGCTCATGAATGGTCCTCCGAGTGCCTTGGTTCTTTTGCTGTGACTTCTGTGGCATCACTTGAACTCTCCATCCCCTCCAGCCAGGAGCAGTGGCAGGAAAAATCTATTAGGGAGAAGTGAGAGAGTGAGCTAGGAGATATTCCGTACACAGATTGCAGTCTCCTTCAGCAAAGGCCCTGTGGGGTGGGGACTTAACTTTTCTGATTCTCTCCTGTTAGAAGTCAACACGGAGCTAAAGAAGCATGAATGGAAGAAAGCAGGATGATGAGCTGACAGCTTTTCCATAAGGAAATAATAGCCAGAAGGGCTCCAAGTTGGGATGAGGGGATTGTGGGGAGGGGAACACACGTGCTGCTACCAAGAGGAGAGTGAGGAGCAAGAGACCAGTAGAGGCTAGTCTCAAAGCCATCTCCAATAACATTTTCCCAACAGGCTGTTTTCCTCTCTCCACTCTAAACACGTCAGCCTTCACCTCCACCAAGCACCGAAACCCCCAATGCAGCCTTTATTTGCCCATTCCTCCCAATTGGTCCAGGTTGCTATGGGAACTATGGAAGTAGTAACGGGGTCCCTCTATTACTACCTACCTCCCTGATTTCAGCACAGATCAATCAACCCGTCCCCGCAGCCCCATATCTAAGGGTAAGGTCCTAGGGGAGAGTAAGGAAAAGATAGATTCAACACAGGACAAGAACAATAGTGAAAAACATACAAAGAGAGCGAGTGATGTAATTCCAGAGTATTAGTCAAATCCTTTTGTCCTTCCAGCTACCATCCTCTCGCCCAGCTTAACTCCCTGAAGGAGGAAGGATCTCTCAGTGGGTGTCTGCCAAGGTGAGGTTCCAGGCCACTTGGGGGCTTCTGAGGGTTCCCTTCCAAATTTGCCTTCCCTCCCTTCAAAAGAAAGTCACTGGAACTCACCAGCCAGAGTTGGTAAGGCTACCACTGAGTTTCCAAGTTAAGGTTTATTTCCTGGGGATGACTGTAGCTCACAAAATGCCTTGAAGGGATAGTTTCTTCCCTACAAGCTCTTCCAGAATCTTGTCATTCTGCATCCCAAGTTGGAGTCTATGTTTCCTCCTTTGAACCCACGCCGGCCTTATGACTCTCCAGGAGTCAAGTTTGGCAGGTGAGGTGCGGTGTGACTTCTGAGGTAACACATCTCCCACCTGGCTCTTTCTCTGTACAAGACCCTCGTAGTCCAGTCCCCTTGCTGTGAGGAAATGTGATGAAGAGGCCACATGCAGATGCTGACACTAGTCCCTCTTAAAGTCCCAGCAAACACCAGTGGCCATTGTCAAGTACACCAGTGGGGAAGCTTTGTGAGATGTCTCCATCATAAGCCATTGCCAGACAGCAACCGCACAGAAGAATCTGATAGCTTAGGACTGCCAATCCCCAGAACCATAGGAAATGATGACTGATGAGGAAGATAATAATTGACTCCAATTTTGTTTCAAACTAGAAGAAATGTGCTGCACAGCACCGGAGTTGTAGCTCTGGAGCCACAGTCCCGATGCAGATGTATTAAATAATTTATTATCTAGTGATTGTTCCTGGTCCTCACCCTTCCCAGCTTCCCTGTGCCCACCCAGTCCAAGCAGCTGCTTCATCACTTATTCTGTAAAAGTATGTGAGGGTAAGTCAGAAAGCATTGCTCTAAAACAACAGACACTTTATTAAGCAAAAATATCAAAATGTGAAGTGACAGTTTCTAGACATAGCCGCCATCTTGATCTACATCCGGGGAGGCAAACTTTTGAGACAGAAGAGCCCACTTTGTCTCTCACAACAATTGAAACATTCTTTGAGATAAACAAATATATTTTGGCAACTTCAATCACCATTATCTGAATAATAACTGTCCTTGAAAAGGTTTCCATTTTACTTCAGAGCCACATGCATGGACTGAGAGACCCGCAGTGTTTCCCTGACCCCTGCTCTATAGACTTCAGTAATTGTTCTCTGAGGGATTCTCTGCTCATATACACTTCTAGTCACACGACATACCATGACCAACAGAGTCGTTCAAACCCTCTCCAGAGATTCTGCAAGGGTGTGAGTATGTGTGTGTGTTTGTGTGTGTGTGTGTGTGTGGAAAAAGAACACGAAGTCAGAAGACATCCACAGATTATGGAAGGGTATGAGTGTGAATGTGTGTGTGTGTAAAAAGGACACGAAGTCAGAAACCCTCTACAGATTCTGCAAGGATGTGTGTGTTTGTATGTAAAAAGGACATGACTTTAGAAGCCCTCCAGAGATTCAGCAAGGGTGTGTGTGTGTGTGTGTGTGTGTGCGTGTGTGTGTGTATAAAGGACAAGGTGTCAAAAGCCCTCTAGAGAATCTTCAAGGGTATGAGTGTGAGTGGGTGTGTAAAAAGGACACGAAGTCAGAAGCCCTCTGAAGATTCTGCAAGGGTGCATATATGTGTGTGTTTGGAAAAAGGACATGAAGTCCGAAGCCCTAAGGAGATTCTGGAATGGTATGATTGTGAGTGTGTGTGTGTGTGTGTGTGTAAAAAAACATGAATTCAGAAGCCCTCTATAGATTCTGCAAGGGGGTGTGTGTGTCTGTGTGCGTGTGTGCGTGTAAAAAGGACAGGAAATCAGAATCCCTCCAGATATTCTGCAAGGGTGCGTGCATGTGTGTATATGTGTGTGTGTGAGTGTGTAAAAAGAACACAAAGTCAGAAGCCCTCCCGAGGTTCTGCAAGTGTGTGTGTGTGTGTGTGTGTGTGTGTGTGTGTGTAAAGGACAGTAAATCAGAAGCCTTCTAGATATTCTGCAACGGTGTGTATGTGTGTTTGTGTGTAAAAAGGACACGATGTCAGAAGCCCTCTAGTGATTCTGCCTGGGTGTGAGTGTGTGTGTGTGTGTGTGTGTGTGTGTGTGTGTGTGTGTAAAGGACAGTAAATCAGAAGCCTTCTAGAGATTCTGCAACGGTGTGTATGTGTGTTTGTGTGTAAAAAGGACATGATGTCAGAAGCCCTCTAGTGATTCTGCCTGGGTATGAGTGTTAGTGTGAATGTGTGTTTGTGTAAAAGGAAACAAAATTAGAAGCCTCTAGTGATCCTGCAAGGTGTGTGTGTGTGTGTGTGTGTGTGTGTGTAAAACGGACATGAAGTCAGACGCCTTCCACAGATTCTGCAAGGGTATGGGTATGCATTTGGGTGTGAGTGTGAGTGTGTGTGTGTGTGTGTGTGTGTAAAAAGGACCCGAAATCTGAAGCCCTGTTTGTGAACCCTGGCTCTATTCCTTAGTGGTCCTTATCTCTCAATTTTGGATACCCAGATACCTGAGGGTGTCATTGTTCTGTGTTGGGGTTCTAACGGCAAGGACAGCAGTTAGGCCCCACCAGGCACTCCAAAGGAGAAAGATGACACTTTGTGGTCCCCTAGAAAGTTCGTATCAGAAAAACCCACAGGGGCAGTTTTGCTGTGTTCTGTAGGGTCACTGTGAGTCAGAATCGACTCAGCGACAGTGAATGTGGTTGAGTGTGTGAGCACAGTTCCTTTCATCCTCTGTGCAGGCAGCTCTGTTTTAGAGGAGTTAGGCCAGTCCCATGTATTAGACTCTCCTTCAGATCAACTGGGCAGGTGTGTGTCTGCATGTTTCTCACGTCATCTTGTTTTTCTCATTCAAGGGATGTGGAGAGCAGGGGTCTTCAAATCGGTTTAAAGAGAGAAAGGAGATAAAAAAGAGAACAAAGAAAAAGAGGGTGAAAAAGGATTGGGGGGGGGGCTCTGAGGAGAAGAGGGTGTTGCTCAGGCTTCTAAGGCTGTCAATCAGCCTGGTAGCCAGCTGTGAGCTTACCTGGTGCACCTCCAAGATCCCAGAATCCCTAGTTGACAGTGGAATTTGCATAGCGAACTGGCTCATTGAGCCGAGCCGGAGGCCTCTGTCTGCAGAAGAGACCAAGCCCTGTGCTGCAGCTCCTGCTCCCATCTGCAAGCAGTGGGGTCCAGGTGCGGGTCCTGTGTCTGCTTCCTGTTGTAAAAGGCAGTGTTGGGACAAGTAGCCTTCTACTGAGTCTCTCCTCCGTCTATGCAGTCGACCCCCTTACCTGGGGGAGCAGGCTCCAGGCTTGCTGTGGCCAGCTAATAGCAAGTAGTAGGCATAGCGCTAATGAAGAGAGGGGACAGCTGGGCAGAGGGCCTAAACCTGCTGAGCGCCATGGCCCCTGAGACACTGGCGAGCTGTTGGCTCCCAGCTCCTTGTCCCTGACTCTTACCTGCCTCCCTCTCTCGAGTTCACTCTTGAATTTCAGTCTCCATGCAATCTCACCCAGCCTTGCTGCCTGACTGGAGAGGGAGCCTGGAGGCTGTTAGAACGGCGCTGCTCAGGCTCTTTGGGCTAAAGAGTCTGACGTGGGCCAGCAGCTCCATGAAGTTCCCTCCCTCAGGCAGTTTTCTGCCTCTCCATCCCCCTTAGTCTCCCTGCAGGCCTGGCCCTGGGCCCTGACCTTCCACTTGCTTCCTCATCCAACATGTGGAGGGCTGGCTCATGCCAAGTACACACATGGGTGCAGACATGAGAGGTCCCACTCTCTCCTGAAAACCAGGGGGTCTGTAAACAAGGGCACAGCTGAGGCCTGTTCTTACCCAAATCATGTGCATCCTTCTCTCTGCCCTCTGCCCTGGGGTAGGGACAAGAGCTCTGGGAAGACCGGCCACCCCATCACTATGGGGCATGGCCCGATGGTGCTGGTGCACAGAGCACTGGGCAGGCAGGGCTCCCTACAGGCCCTTGCACCCTGTGGGGCTACAGAAGGGGAGAAAGGCAGAAGAGTGCTGCCAGGAGCCAGCTGCACTCTGGCAACGTGGGGTCCTCTGGGCTGGGCCAATGAGGTGGGTGCTAAGGCTGTGCTTCCCTCTCCCTCTCCCCAGGTGTGTGGTTGTGCTCTTCAACACCCGGAAACACAAGCAGCACCACATCCTCAACAGCTCCAGTAAATGGGCTCTGGGACTTTGGGGAGTGCCACAATTCCCCAGGGACGGCCAGAGGGGTGCCACCTGCTTCTCTGTGGCATTGGGCCCTGTTGGGCCCCAGGCCTGCAAGGGTAGCAGCACAGGGAGGGCGGGTTTGCCCCCCTTGTTTTGAGAGGGGACTGTGAGAGGCCAGACCTGGGTCAGGCTGCCAGTGCCCCTCTTGAGCCTGCCCCCATTCCTTTCAGGAAAACCATCACTGCCCTTGCCTTCTCTCCTGATGGCAAGTACCTGGTCACCGGCGAGGTGATTGAGGAAGGAAGCTAAGGCTTTGCAGAGGGGGTGGCCTGGTCTTAGCAGAGAGTGACAGCATGTGGCCTGCATAGGACTGGTGCCAAGTTTGATTTTCTGTACTGGTGTCCACTTTGGGTGTTTGGTCTGCCCTAGAGCAGTGTTCTTAGGCTGTAGCCTGCCTCAGAAGTGCTATGGTGGCCCGTAGTACAGACTGCTGGCTCTCGGGCTCAGCAGGTCTGCGGTGGCTCTCTTCAGTTTGCAATGCTAACAAGTAGTTCCCGATGAGGCTGAAGCTGCCAATTTGGGAACCACATTTTGGAAAACACCTCCTTAAAACATTCCTTATCCCTGGAGTCCCACTGCTGGTCACAGTGTGGAACAGGACTGCCCTCCCATAGACTTGCCCTGTGAGGCTGTGGGAGCAAACCGCAGGAGTGGTGGTTCTTGCCCATGCAAATCACGCCAGGAGCCCATCCCTGAGAGTCCCTGTTCCCCAACACTGATCACATTCCCTCCGGGGGTGTCCTAGATTCATGTGCAGGCACATTAGGTTAGGTGTCCTTCATTTATGTGCAGGCTCTTGTCCAGTGGCTGGGAGGGCCAGGCCTCCGTGGATGGGGAGGGAGCTGGCTGCCTCTCGCCTTTTCTTCGGGGTCTTCGTCCCCGCAGAGTGGACACATGCCTGCTGTGCAGGTATGGGACGTGTCAGAGCGCAGCCAGGTGGCGGAGCTTCAGGAGCATAAGTATGGTGTGGCGTGTGTGGCCTTCTCACCCAGCGCCAAGTACATTGTCTCAGTGGGCTACCAGCATGACATGATTGTCAATATCTCGGCCTGGAAGGTGAGTGGGCTGCTGGCCTCAGGACAGGCAGGGCCAGGAGGGGAGCCAAGAAACTGCTGACAGGTGGCCTTCACTTCCGCCTGCTGGCCTCAGTCCCTTTCTAGAGAACTCTGAGCAGAAAGGAGCAACTGGGTATCTAGGATGCTGAAAAAGGGGCAGAAGGAGAGGTCAAGTTCACACCTTGTCTAACCTACTTCAGTGTGTAAGTTTCTTTTCCCTCAGCTCCTAGAAGCAGAGCCTTGATTTCCCTTGACTTTCTCTCCAGAAAAACATTGTAGTGGCTTCCAACAAGGTGTCCAGTCAGGTGACAGCAGTATCCTTCTCTGAGGACTGCAGCTACTTTGTCATTGCAGGCAACCAGCACATCAAATTCTGGTACCTTGATGACAGCAAGACCTCAAAGGTGAGGCAGCAAGTAGCCACCAGGGTGGGGTCTGCCCAGATCTGTGCCACCTGCGCCCCCTTCTGCATGCTCAACAGCCCCTTGGAAGTCTCAGCTGGGCCAGGTGCTATGTCAATCTGCAAGGGAAGCCTTTTCCCTCTCTCCCCAGGGCATGCTTTCCAGTGGGTAGCCTGCAGGGTGGGTGGGTAGGTGGCACCTGTGGTGTGCCTCCACAGGTGAATGCCACTGTGCCCCTGCTGGGCCCCTCCGGGCTGCTGGGGATACCTGCGGAACCACCTGTTCACTGATGTAGCCTGTGGCCGCGAGAAGAAAGCTGACAGCACCTTCTGTATCACATCCTCAGGGAAGCTGTGCGAGTTCAGTGACCGGAGACTGTTGGACAAGGGGGTGGAGCTGAGGGTAAGTGAATGCTTTGTCGGCACCCTCCTGTCTGTCACCTCCAGGCTCCACGGGTCCTGGGGCTAGCAGCGGGGTCTGCATGCACGCTGGGGGAGGCCCCAGGCGGAGTAAGGTGTTTGGGAACCTCTCTGCTCGCTCGTGCTCTCTGTCTCTGCCTCTTCTTCTGCTTTCCTCTTCTGCTCAGCCCAAAGACAGCATCACAGTAAGTGTGCTGGCCCTGTCCGCTGCCTCTGCTGCCTTTCTCTTGGCCGGCCTTTTCTGAGTGTGTCTTTGCCTAAACCTCAGGTGCCTTATAAGGCTTGCTGACTCCTTCCCCCTAATTGCACGGGGCTGTGGGCCCTCTGGCCAACTGCTGTTAGAGGGAGGGGCATTGAGGGGCTCCGGCCAGGGCAGCTGGCCTGCCTTGCACTTGTCCTTGCCTCTTGGCTCATGGCTGTTGAGGTGTCGGCTGAAGGAGAGGGCAGACGCCCTTGCTGACTGGGGCTTCTCTGCTCACAGACCACAGTGGCCCACTGCATCTCGGTGAGCCAGGACTACATCTTCTGTGGCTGTGCTGACAGCACCGTGCGCCTTTTCAACCCCTCCAACCTGCACTTCCTCAGCACGCAGCCCTGGCCCCATGCCCTGGGGACAGACATTGCCAGCAACACAGAGGCCAGGTGAGCGGTGTGGGTGGGCCCCTGAGTCCTGTCAGAGACAAATTCTGTGCCAGGTCATCCTTGGCATGCTGCAAGGAGAGGAGGGCACACATAGACCTCTGGGAAGACCCTTGCAGTCAAGCACAGGTGGGTCTTTTAGCATTTCTTGCTCACTGTGGGCAACCGTGGTAATCTGTGCCTGCCGTGCGGTAATGCATTGGCCTGTAAAGACCACAGCTAGGACAGACGGGCAGTTCCTTAGGGTTTCTGAGAGAGACTGGAAACCTGACGGAGCTGGCCTTTCTCCCTCAGGGTGGTCCTGGGTTGCAGCTGCGGTATGCGGGGCTTATTGTAGCCTCAGGCCTTGGGTTGGGTGATTGCAGGAAGTGAAGTTTTGCTCTGGTTTCAGTGCTGTCAGGAAGCGGGGCAGTTCTGCAGTTGGGTATATTAATTTCTCTTTCAGGGCAGGAGGGGACTAAATCTGCAATTGGTAGGAAATGATATATGACCATGGTTGTGGCTTGCACAGTGTCTTTCCTTGTCCTCTGACGTGAGTCTAGAAGGGCCTGACATCTGCTTGGCTGCATCACGGCCACACACTGTCCCCGCCTGACGTTGGGGGCTATGAAATAACTTGTGTTCTTTTGGAGAGCCCCATGGCAAGGAATGCCAGGCCAGCTGCTGCGTTCTTTCTCCAGTGACTGCTGGCCAACCTGCTGCTCCTCCCTTGAGTGCCCCATTTCATTAGCGCTCACTCACCAGTTTGCTCTGTCTGCCCTGGACACCCCGCCCCCTTCTTTCCTCAGTCGCCCTTTTGCTGGAGTGGCCAATGTGAAGTATCCGGACACCATTGCCTTGACCTTTGATCCTGCAAATCAGTGGTTGTCTTGTGTGTACAATGACCATAGTATTTATGTCTGGGATGTGAAGGACCCCAAGAAAGTGGGCAAGGTGTATTCAGCTCTGTATCATTCCTCCTGCTTCTGGAGTGAAGAGGTACGTGGGCCAGGTCTGCTGAGACTGACCGTGTTTCCTGGGCTACCATTAGGAGCTGGAGTTCCTCAAGTGTGGAATTTGTTTCCTCCAGCACCCTTGCTCCCCCAGCAGTGCCCCTGGGTCCCTTCGTATCTGTTAATTGGCTCTGAGGATGGGAGAGGATTTTAGTGCTGACTCATCTCTGACGTTTTTCAGTATGCCCCTGTGCAGTCTTAGCTTTGCCTCTTTGGACATGTTCCTGAACTTGACCAAACCTTAGTTTCTGCAAGTGTGAAATGACATAGTTGATGCATTTGATTTTTACAAAGAGGATACAATGTAAGTGGGAGATTTAGAATGCCTAGTACTTACTAGGTGCTTGGTTAATGTATATTCCTTTACTTGTTAAAGACAAGAGCTAATCATTATGACTTGCTTGCTATGGGATAAGCCTGGGGCTAAGTCTTGACCAACCTTTTCTCTACTCTCATCCCGTCCCATCTCTGTGGGCAGCCAAGGTCTGACCCAGGTCCCTCTGGTCCTTGTGCTCCTCCAGGTATACCCTGAGGTGAAGGACAGTCAACAGGCCTGCCTGGCCCAAGCTCCTTTATCACCTGCTCTTCTGATAGCACCATCCACCTGTGGAATACAGAGAGTTCTGGGGTGCATGTCTCCACCCTGCACCGAAACATCCTCAGCCACGTGAGCCTGGTGCCCCCACACCACAGTCTCAGGATCTGAGTCTCCAGACCAGAGTGTTCCAGATGTTTCTGCAAGTGTATGAGTGTGTGTGTGTGTGTGTAAAAATGACTCGAAGCCAGAAGCCCTTTACAGTTCCTGCAAGAGTGTGTGCGTTTGTGTTAATAAAAAGGACATTAAGTCAGACACCCTCCAGAGATTCAGAAAGGGTGTGTGTGTGTGTGTGTGTGTGTGTGTGTGTGTGTGTGTGTGTAAAAAGGACACGAAGTCAGAAGCCCTCTAGAGATTCTGCCATGGTGAATGTGTGTGTTTGTGTAAAAATAACAAGAAGTCAGACGCCCTCTAGAGGTTCTGCAAGGGTCTGTGTGTGAGTGTGTGTGTGTATGTAAAAAGACACGAAGTCAGAAACCCTCCAGCGATTCTGCAAGAATATTTGTGTGTTTGTATAAAAAGGAAACCAATTCAGAAGCCTTCTAGAGTTTCAGCAAGGGTGTGTATGTGTGTGTGTCTGTAAAAAGGAGAAGAAGTCAGAAGCTCTCCTCAAATTCTGCAAGGGTATGAGTGTGAGTATGTGTGTGTGTGTGTGTGTGTGTGTGTTTAATAAGGACACAATATCAGAAGCCCAGTAGAGATTCTTGAAGGTTGTGTGGGGGTGTGAGTGTAAAGGACACAAAGTCAGAAGCTCTCCAGAGATTAGGAAAGGGTGTGAGTGTTTGTGTGTGTGTGTGTGTGACTAAAAATGACACGAATTCAGAAGCCCTCCAGAGATTCTGCAAGTGTATGAGTGTGAGTATGTGTGTGTGTATAAAAATGACACGAAGTCAGAAGCCCTGTAGAGTTTCTGCAAGGTTGTGTGTGTGTGTGTGTGTGTGTGTGTAAAGGACACGAAGTCAGAAGCACTCAAGAGATTCTGCAAATGTATGAGTGTGTGTGTGTGTGTGTGTAAAAAGAACAAAGTCAGAAGCCCTCCAGAGATTCTACGAGAGTGTGAGTGTGTGTGTGTGTGTGTGTGTGTGTGTATAAAGTACACGAAGTCAGAAGCCCCCTAGAGATTCTGCAAGGGTGTGAGTATGAGTGTGTGTGTGTGTGTGTGTGTAAAAAGGACAAGAAATCAGAGGACCTCCTGAGATTCTGCAAGATTGTGCGTGTGTTTGTGTAAAAAGGAAACCAAATCAGTAGCCTTCTAGAGATTTGCAAGGATGTGTGTGGGTGTGAGTGTAAAGGACACGAAGTCAGAAGCTCTCAAGGGATTCTGCAAGTGTATGAGTGTGTTTCAAAAGGGCACGGAGTCAGAAGCCCTCCAGAGATTCTTGAAAGGTGTGAGGTTTTGTGTGTGTCTGTCAAAAAAGGACATGAATTCAGAAGCCCTCCAGAGATTCAGCAAGAGTGCGTGATAGTGTGTGTGTGTGTGAATGTGTGTGTAAAAAGGACAGTAAATCAGAAGCCTTCTAAAGTTTCTGCAAGATTGTGCGTGTGTTTGTGTAAAAAGGAAACCAAATCAGTAGCCTTCTAGAGATTTGCAAGGATGTGTGTGGGTGTGAGTGTAAAGGACACGAAGTCAGAAGCTCTCAAGGGATTCTGCAATTGTATGAGTGTGTTTCAAAAGGGGACGGAGTCAGAAGCCCTCCAGAGATTCTTGAAAGGTGTGAGGTTTTGTGTGTGTCTGTCAAAAAAGGACATGAACTCAGAAGCCCTCCAGAGATTCAGCAAGAGTGCGTGATAGTGTGTGTGTGTGTGAATGTGTGTGTAAAAAGGACAGTAAATCAGAAGCCTTCTAAAGATTCTGCAAGATTGTGCGTGTGTTTGTGTAAAAAGGAAACCAAATCAGTAGCCTTCTAGAGATTTGCAAGGATGTGTGTGGGTGTGAGTGTAAAGGACACGAAGTTAGAAGCTCTCAAGGGATTCTGCAAGTGTATGAGTGTGTTTCAAAAGGGCACGAAGTCAGAAGCCCTCCAAAGATTCTTCAAAGGTGTGAGGTTTTGTGTGTGTCTGTCAAAAAAGGACATGAATTCAGAAGCCCTCCAGAGATTCAGCAAGAGTGTGTGATAGTGTGTGTGTGTGTGAATGTATGTGTAAAAAGGACAGTAAATCAGAAGCCTTCTAAAGATTCTGCAATGGTGTGTATGTGTATGTGTAAAAAGGGAAGTCACAAGCCCTCCAGAGATTCTGCAAGGGTGTGTGCATGTGTGCATGTGTGTGTGCGAGTGTGCAAAAAGGACACAAGGTCAGAAGCCCTCCAGACATTCTGCAAGAGTGTGAGTGTGTGTGTGTGTGTGTAAAAAGAACACGAAGTCAGAAGCCATCCAGAGATTCTGCAAGTGTATGAGTGTGAGTGTGTGCGTGTGTATAAAAAGGACACTAAGTCAGAAGCACTCTAGAGATTCTGCAAGGGTGTGTGAGTGTGTGTGTGTGTGTGTGTGTGTGTAAAAAGGACAAAAAGTCAGAAGGCCTCTAGAGTTTCTGCAAGAGTGTGTGTGTTTCTGTTTGTAAAAACGACATTAAGTCAGACACCCTCCAGAGATTCAGAAAGTGTGTGTGTGTCTGTGTGTGTAAAAAGGTCACGAATTCAGAAACCCTCTAGAGATTCTGCCATGGTGTGTGTGTGTGTGTGTGTTTGTGTTAAAAAAAAACAAAAAATCAGAAGTCCGCTAGAGATACTGCAAGGGACTGAGGGTGAGTGTGTGTGTGTGTGTGTGTGTGTGTGTGTGTGTAAAAAGGACATGAAGTCAGAAGCCCTCCAGAGATTCTGCAAGATTCTGTGTGTGTTTGTGTAAAAATGAAACAAAATCAGTAGCCTGAGAGATTTGCAAGGATGTATGTGGGTGTGAGTGTAAAGGACATAAAGTCAGAAGCTCTCAAGAGATACGGCAAGGAATGTGTGTGTGTGTGTGTGTGTGTGTCAAAAGGGTACGAAGTCAGAAGTCCTCCAGAGATTCTTCAAAGGTGTGAGTGTTTGTGTGTGTGTGTTAAAAAAGACATGAATTCAGAAGCCCTCCAGAGATGCAGCAAGGGTGCGTGATTGTGTGTGTGTAAAAAGGACTGTAAATCAGAAGCTTTCTAGAGATTCTGCAATGGTGTGTATGTGTATGTGTAAAAAGGAGAAGTCAGAAGCTCTCCAGAGATTCTGCAAGGGTGTGTGCAAGTGTGCATGTGTGCGTGCGAGTGTTTAAAAAGGACACGAAGTCAGAATACCTGCAGATATTCTGCAAGGGTGTGTGTGTGTGTGTGTGTGTGTGAAAAGGACACGAAGTCAGAAGCCCTCCAGAGATTCGGCACGTATATGAGTGTGAATGTGTATGTGTGTGTAAAAAGGACACGAAATCAGAAGCACTCTAGAGATTCTGCAAGTGTGTGTGAGTGTGTGTGTGTCTGTGTTTGTAAAAAGGACACGAAGTCAGAAGCCCTCTAGGGTTTCTGCAAGAGTGTTTGTGTGTATGTGTTTGTAAAAAGGACATTAAGTAAGACACACTCTAGAGATAATGCAACAGTGTGTGTGTGTGTGTGTGTGTGTAAAAAGAACACGAATTCAGAAGCCCTCTAGAGATTCTGCCATGTTGTGTGTGTTTGTGTAAAAAGGAAACCAAATCAGTAGCCTTCTAGAGATTAGCAAGGATGTGTGAGCGTGTGAGTGTAAAGGACACGAAATCAGAAGCTTTCAAGGGATTCTGCAAGTGTATGAGTGTGTTTCAAAAGGGCACAAAGTAAGAAGCCCTCCAGAGATTCTTCAAAGTTGTGAGTTTTTGTGTTTGTGTGTCAAAAAAAGACATGAATTCAGAAGCCCTCCAGAGATTCGGCAAGGGTGCGTGATAGTGTGTGTGTGTGTGTATAAAAAGGACAGTAAATCAGAAGCTTTCTAGAGATTCTGCAATGGTGTGTATGTGTACAAAGGAGAAGTCAGAAGCCCTCCAGAGATTCTCCAAGGGTGCGTGCATGTGTGCATGTGTGTGTGTAAATGTTTAGAAAGGACACGAATTCAGAAGACCTGCAGGTATTCTGCTAGGGTTTGTGTGTGTGTGTGTGTACAAAGGACACGAGGTCAGAAGCCCTCCAGATATTCTGAGAGAGTGTGAGTGTGTGTGTGTGTCTATAAAAAGGACACGAAGTCAGAAGGCCTCCAGAGATTCTGCAAGTGTATGAGTGTGAGTGTGTGTGTGTGTGTGTGTGTGCAAAAAGGACACTAAGTCAGAAGCACTCTAGAGATTCTGCAAGAGTGTGTGTGTGTGTGTGTGTGTGTAAAAAAGAGAAAAATCAGAAGCTCTCTAGAATTTCTGCAAGAGTGTGTTTATTTCTGTTTGTAAAAACGACAGTAAGTCAGACACCCTCCAGAGATTCAGAAAGGGTGTGTGTGTGTGTGTGTGTGTGTGTAAAAAGGGCACGAAGTCAGAAGCCCTCTTGAGATTCTGCCATGGTGTGTGTTTGTGTGTTTGTGTTAAGAGAACAAGAGTCATAAGCCCTCTAGAGATACTGGAAGGGTCTGAGGGTGAGTGTGTGTGTGTGTAAAAAGGAAAGGAAGTCAGAAGCCCTACAGATATTCTTCAAAGTTTGTGTGTGTTTGAGTGTCTAAAAAGGACACAAAATCATAAGCCCTCGCAAGTGTCTGTGTGTGCAAAAAGGACACAAAGTGAGAAGCCCTCCGGAGATTCTGCAAGGGTGCGTGCATGTGTGCATGTGTGTGCAAGTGTGTAAAATGGAAACGAAGTCAGAAGCCCTCCAGAGATTCTGCCAGGGTGTATTTGTGTGTGTAAAAACGACAGGAATTCAGAAGCCCTCCAGAGATTCTTCAAGTGTGAGTGTGTGTGTGTGTGTGTGTGTGTAAAAAAGACACGAAGTCAAAAGCCCTCTAGAGATTCTGCAAGGGTCTGAGTGTGAGTGTGTGTGTGTGTGTGTGTGTGTTTGTAAAAAGGACACGAAGTCAGAAGCAATCCAGAAATTCTGCAAGATTGTGTGTGTGTGTGTGTGTGTGTAAAAAGGAAACCAAATCAGTCGCCTTCTAGAGATTTGCAAGGATGTGTGTGGGTGTGAGTGTAAAGGACACGAAGTCAGAAGCTCTCCTGAGATTCTACAAGGGTGTGTGTGTGTGTGTGTGTGTGTGTGTCAAAAGGGCATGAAGTCAGAAGCCCTCCAGGGATTCTTCAAAGGTGTGAGTATTTGTGAGTGAGTGTCGAAAAAGACATGAATTCAGAAGCCCTCCAGAGATTTAGCAAGGGTGTGTGATAGTGTGTATGTGTGTGTGTGTGTGTGTGTAAAAAGGACAGTAAATCAGAAGTCTTCTAGAGATTCTGCAATGGTGTGTATGTCTATGTGTAAAAAGGAGAGGTCAGAAGCCCTCCAGAGATTCTGCAAGGGTGTGTGTATGTTTGCATGTGTGTGTGCGAGTGTGTAAAAAGGACACGAAGTCAGAAGACCTGCAGATATACTGCAAGGCTGAGTGTGTGTGTGTGTGTACAAAAGACACGAGGTCAGAAGCCCTCCAGGATTTCTGCAAGAGTGTGAGTGTGTGTGTGTAAAAAGGACCGGAAGCCAGAAGCCCTACAGAGATATTGCAAGTGTATGAGTGTGAGTGTGTGTGTAAAAAAGGGCACGAAATCAGAAGCACTCTAGAGATTCTGCCTTGGTGTGTGTGTGGGTGTTTGTGTAAAAAGAACCAGAAGTCTGAAGCCCTCTAGGGATTCTGCGAGGGTCTGCGTGTGAGTGTGTGTGTGTGTAAAAAGGAAACAAAGTCAGAAGATTTGCAGATATTCTACAAGGGTGTATGTGCGTGTGTGTGTACAAAAGACACGAGGTCAGAAGCCCTCCAGAGATTCTGCAAGAGTGTGAGTGTGTGTGTGTGTGTGTAAAAAGACACGAAGTCAGAAGCCCTCCAGAGATTCTGCAAGTGTATGAGTGTGTGTGTGTGTGTATAAAGGACACGAAGTCAGAAGCACTCTAGAGATTCTGCAAGGGTGTGTGACTGTGTGTGAGTTTGTGTGTGTGTGTAAAAAGGACACGAAGTGAGAATCCCTGTACAGTTTCTACAAGAGTGTGTGTGTTTGTGTTTGTAAAAAGGACATTAAGTCAGACACCCTCCAGAGATTCAGAAAGGGTGTGTGTGTGTGTGTGTAAAAAGGGCACGAAGTCAGAAGTCCTCTAGATATTCTGCCATGGTGTGTGTTTGTGTGTTTGTGTTAAAAGAACAAGAGTCATAAGCCCTCTTGAGATACTGCAAGGGTCTGAGGGTGAGTGTGTGTGTGTGTGTGTAAAAAGGACACGAAGTCAGAAGCCCCCCAGAGATTCTGCAAGATTGTGTGTGTGTTTGTGTAAAAAGGAAACCAAATCAGTAGCCTTTGAGAGATTTGCAAGGATGTATGTGGGTGTGAGTGTAAAGGACATAAAGTCAGAAGCTCTCAAGATATTCTGCAAGTGTATGAGTGTGTGTTTATGTGTTTGTTTGTGCTTGTAAAAGAACATTAATCCAGAAAGCCTCCAGAGATTCTGCAACCGTGTGTGTGTGTGTGTGTGTGTGTGTGTGTGTGTAAAAAGGACACGAAGTCAGAAGACCTCTAGGGATTCTGCCATGGTGTGTGTGTGTGTTTGTAAAAAGGACAGGAAGTCAGAAGCTCTCTAGAGATTCTACAAGGGTCTGAGTGTGAGTGTATGTGTGTAAAAAGGACATGTAGTCAGAAGCCCTACATTGTTTCTGCAAGTGTATGAGTGTGAGTTTGTGTGTGTGTAAAAAGGACACGAAGTCAGAAGACCTACAGAGATTGTGCAAGAGTGTGTGTGTGTGTGTGTAAAAAGGAAAGGAAGTCAGAAGCCCTACAGATATTCTTCAAAGTTTGTGTGTGTGAGTGTCTAAAAAGGACACAAAATCAGAAGCCCTCCAGAGATTCTGCAAGTGTCTGTGAGTATAAAAAGGACACAAAGTGAGAATACCTCCAGAGATTCTGCAAGGGTGCGTGCATGTGTGTGTGTGAGTGTTTAAAATGGAAACGAATTCAGAAGCCCTCCAGAGATTCTGCCAGGGAGTATTTCTGTGTGTAAAAATGACAGGAATTCAGAAGCCCTCCAGAGATTCTTCAAGTGTGAGTGTGTGTGTGTGTGTGTGTGTGTATAAAAAGGACACGAAGTCAGAAGACCTGCAGATATTCTGCAAGAGTGTGAGTGTTTGCCTGTGTGTGTAAAAAGGACACGAAATCAGAAGCCCTCCAGAGATTCTGCAAGTGCATGTGTGTGTGTGTGTGTGTGTGCGTGTATGTGTGTGTTTAAAAAGGAAATGAAATCAGACACCCTTCAAAAATTCTGCAAGGGTGCGTGTATGTGTGTGTGTGTGTGTGTGTGTGTGTGTGTGTGTGAAAAAGACAGGAAACCAGAAGCCTTTTAGAGATTCTGCAGGAGTGTGTGTGTGTGTGTGTGTGTTTGCTGTAAAAAGACATTAATTCAGAAATCATCCAGAGATTCTGCAACGGTGTGTGTGTGTGTGTGTGTGTGTGTGTGTGTAAAAATGACACGAAGTCAAAAGCCCTCTAGAAATTCTGCAAGGGTCTGAGTTTGAGTGTGTGCGTGTGTGTGTGTGTTTGTAAAAAAGACACGAAGTCAGAAGCAATCAAGAAATTCGGCAAGATTGTGTTTGTGTTTGTGTAAAAAGAAAACCAAATCAGTAGCCCTCTAGAGATTTGCAAGGATGTGTGTGGGTGTGAGTGTAAAGAACACGAAGTCCAAAACTCTCCTGAGATTCTACAAGGGTGTGTGTGTGTGTGTGTGTGTGTGTCAAAAGGGCACGAAGTCAGAAACCCCCCAGAGATTCTTCAAAGTTGTGAGTGTTTGTGTGTGTGTGTCAAAAAAGGACATGAATTCAGAAACCCTCCAGAGATTCAGCAAGGGTGCGTGATAGTGTGTGTGTGTGTGTGTGTGTGTGTGTGTGTGTGTGTGTAAAAAGGATAGTAAATCAGAAGCCTTCTAGAGATTCTGCAATGGTGTGTATGTGTATGTGTAAAAAGGAGAAGTCAGAAGACTTGCAGATATTCTGCAAGGGTGTGTGTGCGTGTGTGTGTACAAAGGACACGAGGTCAGAAGCCCTCCAGATATTCTGCAACGGTGTTTGTGTGTGTGTGTGTGTGTGTGTGTAGAAAGCACAGTAATTCAGAAGCCTTCCAGAGATTCTGCAATGGTATGTATGTGTATGTGTCAAAAGGAGAAGTCAGAAGCCCTCCAGAGATTCTGCAAGGTTGTGTGCATGTGTGTGTTATTGTTTAAAAAGTACACGAATTCAGAAGACCTGCAGATTTTCTGCAAGGGTGTGTGTGCGTGTGTGTGTACAAAGGACACGAGGTCAGAAGCCCTCAAGATATTCTGCAAGAGTGTGAGTGTGTGTGTAAAAAGGACACTAAGTCACAAGCACTCTAGAGATTCTGAAAGGGTGTGTGAGTTTGTGTGTGTGTGTGTGTGTAAAAAGGACACGACGTCAGAAGCCCTCTAGATTTTCTGCAAGAGTGTGAGTGTGTTTGTGTTTGTAAAAAAGACATTAATTCAGACACCGTGCAGATATACAGAAAGGGTGCGTGTGTGTGTGTGTGTGTGTGTGTCTGTGTGTTTGTGTTAAAAGAACAAGAAGTCAGAAGCCTCTAGAGATACTCCAAAGTCTGAGTGTGAGTGTGTGTGTGTGTGTGTAAAAAGGAAACGAAGTCAAGAACCCTCTATAGATTCTGCAAGATTGTGTGTGTGTTTGTGTAAAAAGGATACCAAATCAGTCGCCTTCTAGAGATTTGCAAGGATGTGTGTGGGTGTGAGTGTAAAGGACATGAAGTCAGAAGCTCTCCTGAGATTCTACAAGGGTGTGTGTGTGTGTGTGTGTGTGTGTGTGTCAAAAGGGCACGAAGTCAGAAACCCTCCAGAGATTCTTCAAAAGTGTGAGTGTTTGTGATTGAGTGTCAAAAAAGACATGAATTCAGAAGCCCTCCAGAGATTCGGCAAGGGTGTGTGATTGTGTGTGTGTGTGTGTGTAAAAAGGACAGTAAATCAGAAGCCTTCTAGAGATTCTGCAATGGTGTGTATGTGTATGTGTAAAAAGGAGAGTTCAGAAGCCCTCCAGAGATTCTGCAAGGGTGCGTGTATGTGTGCATGTGTGTGTGTGCGAGTGTGTAAAAAGGACTCGAAGTCAGAAGACCTGCAGATATACTGCAAGGCTGAGTGTGCGTGTGTGTGTAAAAAAGACACGAGGTCAGAAGCCCTCCAGAATTTCTGCAAGAGTGTGCATGTGTGTGTGTGTGTAAAAAGGACACGAAGCCAGAAGCCCTCTAGAGTTTCTGCAGGGGTATGAGAGTGAGTGTGTGTTTGTGTGTGTGTAAAAAGTACACGAAGTCAGTTGCCTTCCAGAGATACTGCAAGGGTGTGTGTGTGTGTGTGTGTGTGTGTGTGTAAAAAGAACGCGACATAAGAATCCCGCCAGGGATTCTGCAATGGTTTTCTGTGTGTGTGTGTGTGTGTGTGTGTGTGTGTGTGTGTGGAAAAAGGACAGGAAACCAGAAGCCTTTTAGAGATTATGCAAGAGAGTGTGTGTGTGTGCTTGTTAAAAGGACATTAATTCAGAAACCCTCCAGATATTCTGCAACCGTGTGTGTGTATTTGTTTGTGTGTAAAAAGGACACGAAGTCAGAAGACCTCTAGGGATTCTGCCATGGTGTGCGTATGTTTTTGTAAAAAGGACACGAAGTCAGAAGCTCCCTAGACATTCTGCAAGGGTCTGAGTGTGAGTGTGTTTGTAAAAAGGACATGTAGTCAGAAGCCCTACAGAGTTTCTGCAAGTATATGAGTGTGAGTTTGTGTGTGTGTGTGTAAAAAGGTCACGAAGTCAGAAGACTCCAGAGATTGTGCAAGGGTGTGTGTGTGTGTGTGTGTGAGTATGTAAAAAGGCAAGGAAGTCAGAAGCCCTATGGATATTCTTGAAAGTTTTTGTGTGTGTGAGTGTCTAAAAAGGACACAAAATCAGAAGCCCTCCAGAGATTCTGCAAGTGTCAGTGTGTGTAAAATGGACACAAAGTGAGAATACCTCCAGAGATTCTGCAAGGGTGTGTGCATGTGTGCATGTGTGTGTGAGTGGGTAAAATGGATACGAAGTCAGAAGACCTGCAGATATTCTACAAGGCTGAGTGTGCGTGTGTGTGTAAAAAAGACACGAGGTAAGAAGCCCTCCAGAATTTCTGCAAGAGAGAGAGAGAGTGTGTGTGTGTGTGTGTGTGTGTGTGTGTGTAAAAAGGACACGAAGCCAGAAGCCCTCCAGAGATTCTGCAAGTGTATGAGTTTCAGTGTGTGTGGGTGTGTGTGTAAAAAGGGCACGAAATCAGAAGCACTCTAGAGATTCTGCAAGGGTGTGTGTGTGTGTGTGTGTGTAAAAAGAACCAAAAGTTTGAAGCCCTCTAGGGATTCTGCGAGGGTCTGCGTGTGAGTGTGTGTGTGTGTAAAAAGGAAACAAAGTCAGAAGACTTGCAGATATTCTGCAAGGGTGTGTGTGACTGTGTGTGTACAAAAGACACGAGGTCAGAAGCCCTCCAGAGATTCTGCAAGAGTCTGAGTTTGTGTGTGTGTGTGTGCGTGTGTGTGTAAAAAGACACGAAGTCAGAAGCCCTCTAGAGATTCTGCAAGGGTGTGAGTGTTTTTATGTGTGTGACTAAAAAGGACACGAAGTCAGAAGCCCTCCAGAGTTTCTGCAGGGGTATGAGAGTGAGTGTGTGTTTGTGTGTGTGTAAAAAGTACACGAAGTCAGTTGCCTTCCAGAGATACTGCAAGGGTGCATGTGTGTGTGTGTAAAAAGGACACGACATCAGAATCCCGCCTGATATTCTGCAATGATTTTCTGTGTGTGTTTGTGTGTGTGTGTGTAAAAAGACATGAAATTAGACGCCCTACAGAGATTCTGCAAGGGTGCGTGTATGTGTGTGTGTGGAAAAAGGACAGGAAACCAGAAGCCTTTTGGAGATTCTTCAAAAGAGTGTGTGTGTGTGTGTGTGTGTTTGTGCTTGTTAAAATGACATTAATTCAGAAACCCTCCAGATATTCTGCAACCGTGTGTGTGTGTGTGTGTGTGTGTGTGTGTGTTTGTGTGTGTGTAAAAAGAACACGAAGTCAGAAGACCTCTAGGGATTCTGCCATGGTGTCTGTGTGTTTTTGTTAAAAGGACACGAAGTCAGAAACTCTCTAGAGATTCTGCAAGGGCCTGAGTGTGAGTGTGTTTGTAAAAAGGACATGTAGTCAGAAGCCCTACAGAGTTTCTGCAAGTGTATGAGTGTGAGTTTGTGTGTGTGTGTGTAAAAAGGACACGAAGTCAGAAGACCTCCAGAGATTCTGCAAGGGTGCGTGCATGTGAGTGTCTAAAAAGGACACAAAATCTGAAGCCCTCCAGAGATTCTGCAAGTGTCTGTGTGTGTAAAATGGACACAAAGTGAGAATACCTCCAGAGATTCTGCAAGGTGCGTGCATGTGTGCATGTGTGTGTGTGAGTGTGTAAAATGGATACGAAGTCAGAAGACCTGCAGATATTCTGCAAGAGTGTGAGTGTTTGTGTGTGTGTGTAAAAAGGACACGAAATCAGAATCCCTCCAGAGATTCTGCAAATGTATGATTGTGTATGTGTGTGTGTGTGTGTTTAAAAAGGATATGAAATCAGATGCCCTTCAGATATTCTGCAAGGGTGCGTGTATGTGTGGGTCTGTTTGTGTGTGTGTGTGTAAAAAAGACAGGAAACCAGAAGCCTTTTATAAATTCTGCAGGAGTGTGTGTGTGTTATTGCTTGTAAAAAGATATTAAATCAGAAACCATCCAGAGATTCTGCAACGGTGATTGTGTGTGTGTGTGTGTAAGAAAGACACGAAGTCTAAAGCCCTATAGAGATTCTGCAAGGGTCTGAGTGTGAGTGTGTGTGTGTGTGTGTGTGTGTGTGTAAAAAAGACAGAAAACCAGAAGCCTTTTATAAATTCTGCAGGAGTGTGTGTGTGTTATTTCTTCTAAAAAGACATTAATTCAGAAACCATCCAGAGATTCTGCAACAGTGATTGTGTGTGTGTGTGTGTTTGTGTAAAATAGACACGAAGTCTAAAGCCCTATAGAGATTCTGCAAGGGTCTGAGTGTGAGTGTGTGTGTGTGTGTGTTTGTAAAAAGGACACGATGTCAGAAGCAATCCAGAAATTCTGCAAGATTGTGTGTGTGTTTGTGTAAAAAGGAAAACAAATCAGTAGCCTTCTAGAGATGTGCAAGGATGTGTGTGGGTGTGAGTGTAAAAAGGACAGTAAATCAGAAGCCTTCTAGAGATTCTGCAATGGTGTGTATGTGTATGTGTAAAAAGGAGAGGTCAGAAGCCCTCCAGAGATTCTGCAAGGGTGCGTGTATGTGTGCATGTGTGTGTGCGAGTTTGTAAAAAGGACACGAAGTCAGAAGACCTGCAGATATACTGCAAGGCTGAGTGTGCGTGTGTGTGTAAAAAAGACACGAGGTCAGAAGCCCTCCAGAATTTCTGCAACAGTGTGCGTGTGTGTGTGTGTGTGTGTGTGTGTGAAAAGGACACGAAGCCAGAAGCCCTCCAGAGATTCTGCAAGTGTATGAGTTTGAGTGTGTGTGGGTGTGTGTGTAAAAAGGCACGAAATCAGAAGCACTCTAGAGATTCTGCAAGGGTGTGTGTGTGTGTGTAAAAAGAACCAAAAGTTTGAAGCCCTCTAGGGATTCTGCGAGGGTCTGCGTGTGAGTGTGTGTGTGTGTAAAAAGGAAACAAAGTCAGAAGACTTGCAGATATTCTGCAAGGGTATGTGTGACTGTGTGTGTACAAAAGACACGAGGTCAGAAGCCCTCCAGAGATTCTGCAAGAGTCTGAGTTTGTGTGTGTGTGTGTGCGTGTGTGTGTAAAAAGACACGAAGTCATAAGCCCTCTAGAGATTCTGCAAGGGTGTGAGTGTTTTTATGTGTGTGACTAAAAAGGACACGAAGTCAGAAGCCCTCCAGAGTTTCTGCAGGGGTATGAGAGTGAGTGTGTGTTTGTGTGTGTGTAAAAAGTACACGAAGTCAGTTGCCTTCCAGAGATACTGCAAGGGTGCATGTGTGTGTGTGTGTGTAAAAAGGACACGACATCAGAATCCCGCCTGATATTCTGCAATGATTTTCTGTGTGTGTTTGTGTGTGTGTGTGTAAAAAGACATGAAATTAGACGCCCTACAGAGATTCTGCAAGGGTGCGTGTATGTGTGTGTGTGGAAAAAGGACAGGAAACCAGAAGCCTTTTGGAGATTCTTCAAAAGTGTGTGTGTGTGTGTTTGTGCTTGTTAAAATGACATTAATTCAGAAACCCTCAAGATATTCTGCAACCGTGTGTGTGTGTGTGTGTGTGTGTGTGTGTGTAAAAAGAACACGAAGTCAGAAGACCTCTAGGGATTCTGCCATGGTGTCTGTGTTTTTGTTAAAAGGACACGAAGTCAGAAGCTCTCTAGAGATTCTGCAAGGGCCTGAGTGTGAGTGTGTTTGTAAAAAGGACATGTAGTCAGAAGCCCTACAGAGTTTCTGCAAGTGTATGAGTGTGAGTTTGTGTGTGTGTGTGTAAAAAGGACACGAAGTCAGAAGACCTCCAGAGATTCTGCAAGGGTGCGTGCATGTGAGTGTCTAAAAAGGACACAAAATCAGAAGCCCTCCAGAGATTCTGCAAGTGTCTGTGTGTGTAAAATGGACACAAAGTGAGAATACCTCCAGAGATTCTGCAAGGTGCGTGCATGTGTGCATGTGTGTGTGTGAGTGTGTAAAATGGATACGAAGTCAGAAGACCTGCAGATATTCTGCAAGAGTGTGAGTGTTTGTGTGTGTGTGTAAAAAGGACACGAAATCAGAAGCCCTCCAGAGATTCTGAAAATGTATGAGTTTGTATGTGTGTGTGTGTTTAAAAAGGATATGAAATCAGATGCCCTTCAGATATTCTGCAAGGGTGCGTGTATGTGTGGGTCTGTTTGTGTGTGTGTGTGTAAAAAAGACAGGAAACCAGAAGCCTTTTATAAATTCTGCAGGAGTGTGTGTGTGTTATTGCTTGTAAAAAGACATTAAATCAGAAACCATCCAGAGATTCTGCAACGGTGATTGTGTGTGTGTGTGTGTGTAAGAAAGACACGAAGTCTAAAGCCCTATAGAGATTCTGCAAGGGTCTGAGTGTGAGTGTGTGTGTGTGTGTGTGTGTAAAAAAGACAGGAAACCAGAAGCCTTTTATAAATTCTGCAGGAGTGTGTGTGTGTTATTTCTTGTAAAAAGACATTAATTCAGAAACCATCCAGAGATTCTGCAACAGTGATTGTGTGTGTGTGTGTGTTTGTGTAAAATAGACACGAAGTCTAAAGCCCTATAGAGATTCTGCAAGGGTCTGAGTGTGAGTGTGTGTGTGTGTGTGTGTTTGTAAAAAGGACACGATGTCAGAAGCAATCCAGAAATTCTGCAAGATTGTGTGTGTGTTTGTGTAAAAAGGAAAACAAATCAGTAGCCTTCTAGAGATGTGCAAGGATGTGTGTGGGTGTGAGTATAAAAAGGACAGTAAATCAGAAGCCTTCTAGAGATTCTGCAATGGTGTGTATGTGTATGTGTAAAAAGGAGAGGTCAGAAGCCCTCCAGAGATTCTGCAAGGGTGCGTGTATGTGTGCATGTGTGTGTGCGAGTTTGTAAAAAGGACACGAAGTCAGAAGACCTGCAGATATACTGCAAGGCTGAGTGTGCGTGTGTGTGTAAAAAAGACACGAGGTCAGAAGCCCTCCAGAATTTCTGCAAGAGTGTGCGTGTGTGTGTGTGTGTGTGTGTAAAAAGGACACGAAGCCAGAAGCCCTCCAGAGATTCTGCAAGTGTATGAGTTTGAGTGTGTGTGGGTGTGTGTGTAAAAAGGCACGAAATCAGAAGCACTCTAGAGATTCTGCAAGGGTGTGTGTGTGTGTGTAAAAAGAACCAAAAGTTTGAAGCCCTCTAGGGATTCTGCGAGGGTCTGCGTGTGAGTGTGTGTGTAAAAAGGAAACAAAGTCAGAAGACTTGCAGATATTCTGCAAGGGTATGTGTGACTGTGTGTGTACAAAAGACACGTGGTCAGAAGCCCTCCAGAGATTCTGCAAGAGTCTGAGTTTGTGTGTGTGTGTGCGTGTGTGTGTATAGAGACACGAAGTCAGAATCCCAACATAAATACTGCAAGTGTATGAGTGGCTGTGTGTGTGTGTGTGTGTGTGTGTGTGTAAAAAGGACCCGAAGTCAGAAGCACTCTAGAGATTCTGCAAGGGTGTGTGAGTTTGTATGTGTGTGTAAAAGGGACAAGAAGTCAGAATCCCTGTAGAGTTTCTGCAAGAGTGTGTGTGTGTTTGTGTTTGTAAAAAGAACATTAAGTCAGACACCCTCCAGAGATTCAGAAAGGGTGTGTGTGTGTGTGTAAAAAGGGCACGAAGTCAGAAGCCCTCTAGAGATTCTGCAAGGGTCTGTGTGTGAGTGTCTGTGTGTTTGTTAAAAGACACAAAGTCAGAAGCCCTCCAGCGATTCCACAAGATTGTTTGTGTGTTTGTGTAAAAAGGAAACCAATTCAGAAGCCTTCTAGAGATTCAGCAAAGGTGTGTATGTGTGTGTGTCTGTAAAAAGGAGAAGAAGTCAGAAGCTCTCCTGAGATTCTGCAAGGGTATGAGTGTGAATATGTGTGTCTGTGTGTGTGTGTGTGTGTTTAAAAAGGACACGATATCAGAAGCCCTCTGGAAATTCTTAAAGGTTTTGTGTGCGTGTGAGTGTAAAGGACACAAAGTGAGAAGCCCTCCAGAGATTAGGAAAGGGTGTGAGTGTGACTAAAATAAAACACGAATTCAGAAGATCTCCAGAGATTCTGCAAGGGTGTGTCATAATGTGTGTGTGTGTGTGTGTGTGTAAAAAGGACACTAAATCAGAAGCCTTCCAGAGATTCTGCAATTGTGTGTATGTGTATGTGTGTGTGTGTGAAAAGGAGAAGAATCAGAAGCCCTCCAGAGATTCTGCAAGGGTATGAGTGTGAGTATGTGTGTGTGTGTGTATAAAAATGACACGATGTCAGAAGCCCTCTAGAGATTCTGCAAGGGTGTGTGTGGGTGTGTGTGTAAAGGACACAAAGTCAGAAGCACTCAAGGGATTCTGCAAAGGTATAAGTGTGTGTGTGTGTGTGTGTGTAAAAAGAATGAAATCAGAAGCCCTCCAGAGATTCTACAAGGGTGTGAGTGTTTGTGTGTGTGTGTGTGTGTAAAAAGGACACGAAGTCAGAAGCCCTCCAAAGATTCTCCAAGGGTGTGTGTTTGTGTCTGTGTGTGTAAAAATGAAACAAAATCAGAAGCCCTCTAGTGCTTCTGGAAGGGAGTGTGTGTGTGTGTGTGTCCTAAAAAGCACACGAAGTCAGAAGTCCTCCAGAGATTCTGTAGGGGCATGAGAGTGTGTGTGTGTGTGTGTGTGTGTGTGTGTTTGTGAGTGTAAGTAAAACGTACAAAGTCAGAAGCCCTCTAGAGATTTTGCAAGTGTTTTTTGGGTGTATGTGTGTGTAAAAAGGACATGAAATAAGACGCCCTACAGAGATTCTGCAAGGGTGCGTGTTTGTTAGTGTGTGTAAAAAGGACACGAAACCAGAAGCCCTATAGAGATTCTGTAAGTGTGTGTGTGTGTGTGTTTGTAAAAAGCACATTAAATCAGAAACCCTCCAGAGATTCTGAAAGTGTGTGTGTGTGTGTGTGTGTGTAAAAAGGACACGAAGTCAGAAGCCCTCTAGAGATTCTACCATGGTGTGTGTGTGTGTGTGTGTGTGTGTTTGTTTGTAAAAAAAGTACACGAATTTAGAAGCCCACTAGAGATTCTTCAAGGGTCTGAGTGTGAGTGTGCTTGTGTGTGTGTGTGTAAAAAGCCATGAATTCAGAAGTCCTCCAGAGATTCTGCAATGGTATGAGTGTGAGTATGTGATTGTGTGTGTGTGTGTGTGTGTTTGTGTGTATAAAAAGGACACGATGACAGAAGCCCTCAAGAGATTCTGGAATTGTGTGCGAGTGTGAGTGAAAAGGACACGAAGTCAGAAGAACTCCAGGGATTATGCAAGGGTGTGAGTGTTTTTGTGTGTGTGACTAAAAAGGACACGAAGTCAGAAGCCCTCTAGAGTTTCAGTAGGGGTATGAGAGTGGGTGTGTGTTTGTGTGTGTGTAAAAAGGACACGAAGTCAGAAGACCTCTAGGGATTCTGCCATGGTGTGTGTGTGTTTTTGTAAAAAGGACACGAAGTCAGAAGCTCTCTAGAGATTCTGCAAGGGCCTGAGTGTGAGTGTGTTTGTAAAAAGGACATGTAGTCAGAAGCCCTACAGAGTTTCTGCAAGTGTATGAGTGTGAGTTTGTGTGTGTGTGTGTAAAAAGGACACGAAGTCAGAAGACCTCCAGAGATTGTGCAAGGTGTGTGTGTGTGTGAGTGTGTAAAAAGGAAAGGAAGTCAGAAGCCCTACGGATATTCTTCAAAGTTTTTGTGTGTGTGAGTGTCTAAAAAGGACACAAAATCAGAAGCCCTCCAGAGATTCTGCAGGTGTCTGTGTGTGTAAAATGGACACAAAGTGAGAATACCTCCAGAGATTCTGCAAGGGTGCGTGCATGTGTGCATGTGTGTGTGTGTGAGTGTGTAAAATGGATACGAAGTCAGAAGACCTGCAGATATTCTGCAAGAGTGTGAGTGTTTGTGTGTGTGTAAAAAGGACACGAAATCAGAAGCCCTCCAGAGATTCTGCAAATGTATGAGTGCGTGTGTGTGTGTGTTTATAAAGGAAATAAAATCCGACGCCCTTCAGAGATTCTGCAAGGGTGCGTGTATGTGTGTGTGTGTGTGTGTGTGTGTGTGTGTGTGTAAAAAAGACAGGAAACCAGAAGCCTTTTATAAATTCTGCAGGAGTGTGTTTGTGTTTTTGCTTGTAAAAAGACATTAATTCAGAAACCATCCAGAGATTCTGCAACGTTGATTGTGTGTGTGTGTGCACGTGTGTGTGTGTGTGTGTAAAAAAGACACGAAGTCAAAAGCCCTATAGAGATTCTGCAAGGGTCTGAGTGTGAGTGTGTGTGCGTGTGTTTGTAAAAAGGATACGATGTCAGAAGCAATCCAGAAATTCTGCAAGATTGTGTGTGTGTTTGTGTAAAAAGGAAAACAAATCAGTAGCCTTCTAGAGATTTGCAAGTATGTGTGTGGGTGTGAGTGTAAAGGACACGAAGTCCGAAGCTCTCAAGGGATTCTGCAAGTGAATGAGTGTGTGTCAAAAGGGCACGAAGTCAGAAGCCCTCCAGAGATTCTTCAAAGGTGTGAGTGTTTGTGAGTGACTGTCAAAAATACATGAATTCAGAAGCCCTCCAGAGATTCGGCAAGGGTGTGTGATAGTGTGTGTGTGTGTGTGTGTGTGTGTAAAAAGGACAGTAAATCAGAAGCCTTCTAGAGATTCTGCAATGGTGTGTATGTGTATGTGTAAAAAGGAGAGATCAGAAGCCCTCCAGAGATTCTGCAAGGGTGCGTGTATGTGTGCATGTGTGTGTGCGAGTGTGTAAAAAGGACACGAAGTCAGAAGACCTGCAGATATACTGCAAGGCTGAGTGTGCGTGTGTGTGTAAAAAAGACACGAGGTCAGAAGCCCTCCAGAATTTCTGCAAGAGTGTGCGTGTGTGTGTGTGTGTGTGTAAAAAGCACACGAAGCCAGAAGCCCTCTAGAGATTCTGCAAGTGTATGAGTTTTAGTGTGTGTGGGTGTGTGTGTAAAAAGGGCTCGAAATCAGAAGCACTCTAGATATTCTGCAAGGGTGTGAGTGTTTTTATGTGTGTGACTAAAAAGACACGAAGTCAGAAGCCCTCTAGAATTTCTGCAGGGGTATGAGAGTGAGTGTGTGTTTGTGTGTGTGTAAAAAGTACACGAAGTCAGTTGCCTTCCAGAGATACTGCAAGGGTGTGTGTGTGTGTGTGTGTGTGTGTAAAAAGAACACCACATCAGAATCCAGCCTGGGATTCTGCAATGGTTTTCTGTGTGTGTGTGTGTGTGTGTGTAAAAAGACATGAAATTAGACGCCCTAGAGAGATTCTGCAAAGGTGCGCTTATGTTTGTGTGTGTGTGTGTGTGTGCATGTGTTTGTGTGGAAAAAGGACAGGAAACCAGAAGCCTTTTAGAGATTCTTCATGAGTGTGTGTGTGTGTGTGTGTTTGTGCTTGTTAAAAGGACATTAATTCAGAAACCCTCCAGATATTCTGCAACCGTGTGTGTGTATTTGTGTGTGTGTGTGTGTAAAAAGGACACGAAGTCAGAAGACCTCTAGGGATTCTGCCATGGTGTGCGTGTGTTTTTGTAAAAAGGACACGAAGTCAGAAGCTCTCTAGAGATTCTGCAAGGGCCTGAGTGTGAGTGTGTTTGTAAAAAGGACATGTAGTCAGAAGCCCTACAGAGTTTCTGCAAGTGTATGAGTGTGAGTTTGTGTGTGTGTGTGTAAAAGGGACACGAATTCACAAGCTCTCTAGAGATTCTGCAAGTGTCTGAGTGTGTTTGTAAAAAGGACATGTAGTCAGAGGCCCTACAGAGTTTCTGCAAGTTTATGAGTGTGAGTTTGTGTGAGTGTGTGAAAAAGGACACGAAGTCAGAAGACCTCCAGAGATTGTGCAAGGGTGTGTGTGTGTGTGTGTTTGTGTGTGTAAAAAGGAAAGGAAGTCAGAAGCACTACGGATATTCTTCAAAGTTTGTATGTGTGTGAGTGTCTAAAAAGGACACAAAATCAGAAGCCCTCCAGAGATTCTGCAAGTGTCTGTGTGTGTAAAATGGACACAAAGTGAAAATACCTCCTGAGATTCTGCAAGGGTGCGTGCATGTGTGCATGTGTGTGTGTGTCTGTAAAAAAGACAGGAAACCAGAAGCCTTTTATAAATTCTGCAGGAGTGTGTGTGTGTTTTTGCTTGTATAAAGACATTAATTCAGAAACCATCCAGAGATTCTGCAACGTTGATTGTGTGTGTGTGTGCGCGTGTGTGTGTGTGTGTGTGTAAAAAAGACACGAAGTCAAAAGCCCTATAGAGATTCTGCAAGGGTCTGAGTGTGAGTGTGTGTGTGTGTTTGTAAAAAGGACACGATGTCAGAAGCAATCCAGAAATTCTGCAAGATTGTGTGTGTGTTTGTGTAAAAAGGAAAACAAATCAGTAGCCTTCTAGAGATTTGCAAGGATCTGTGTGGGTGTGAGTGTAAAGGACACGAAGTCCAAAGCTCTCAAGGGATTCTGCAAGTGAATGAGTGTGTGTCAAAAGGGCACGAAGTCAGAAGCCCTCCAGAGATTCTTCAAAGGTGTGAGTGTTTGTGAGTGAGTGTCAAAAATACATGAATTCAGAAGCCCTCCAGAGATTCGGCAAGGGTGCGTGATAGTGTGTGTGTGTGTGTGTGTGTGTGTGTGTAAAAAGGACAGTAAATCAGAATCCTTCTAGAGATTCTGCAATGGTGTGTATGTGTAAAAAGGAGAGGTCAGAAGCCCTCCAGAGATTCTGCAAGGGTGCGTGTATGTGTGCATGTGTGTGTGCGAGTGTGTAAAAAGGACACGAAGTCAGAAGACCTGCAGATATACTGCAAGGCTGAGTGTGCGTGTGTGTGTAAAAAAGACACGAGGTCAGAAGCCCTCCAGAATTTCTGCAAGAGTGTGCATGTGTGTGTGTGTGTGTGTGTGTAAAAAGCACACGAAGCCAGAAGCCCTCCAGAGATTCTGCAAGTGTATGAGTTTGAGTGTGTGTGGGTGTGTGTGTAAAAAGGGCACGAAATCAGAAGCACTCTAGAGATTCTGCAAGGGTGTGACTGTTTTTTTGTGTGTGACTAAAAAGGACACGAAGTCAGAAGCCCTCTAGAGTTTCTGCAGGGGTATGAGAATGAGTGTGTGTTTGTGTGTGTGTAAAAAGTACAGGAAGTCAGTTGCCTTCCAGAAATATTGCAAGGGTGTGTGTGTGTGTGTGTGTGTGTGTGTGTGTGTAAAAAGGACACGACATCAGAATCCCGCCTGGGATTCTGCAATGGTTTTCTGTGTGTGTGTGTGTGTGTGTGTGTGTAAAAAGACAAGAAATTAGACGCCCTACAGAGATTCTGCAAGGGTGCGCGTATGTGTGTGTGTGTGTGTGTGTGTGTGTGTGTGCATGTGTGTGTGTGGAAAAAGGACAGGAAACCAGAAGCCTTTTAGATATTCTGCAAGAGTGTGTGTGTGTGTGTGTGTGTGCTTGTTAAAAGGACATTAATTCAGAAACCCTCAAGATATTCTGCAACCGTGTGTGTGTATTTGTGTGTGTGTGTGTGTGTAAAAAGGACACGAAGTCAGAAGACCTCTAGGGATTCTGCCATGGTGTGCGTGTGTTTTTGTAAAAAGGACACGAAGTCAGAAGCTCTCTAGAGATTCTGCAAGGGTCTGAGTGTGAGTGTGATTGTTAAAAGGACATGTAGTCAGAAGCCCTACAGAGTTTCTGCAAGTGTATGAGTGTGAGTTTGTGTGTGTGTGTGTAAAAGGGACACGAAATCAGAAGCTCTCTAGAGCTTCTGCAAGGGTCTGAGTGTGTTTGTAAAAAGGACATGTACTCAGAAGCCCTACAGAGTTTCTGCAAGTGTATGAGTGTGAGTTTGTGTGTGTGTGTGTGTGTAAAAAAGACACGAAGTCAGAAGACCTCCAGACATTGTGCAAGGGGGTGTGTGTGTGTGTGTGTGAGTGTGTAAAAAGGAAAGGAAGTCAGAAGCCCTACGGATATTCTTCAAAGTTTGTGTGTGTGTGAGTGTCTAAAAAGGACACAAAATCAGAAGCCCTCCAGAAATTCTGCAAGTGTCTGTGTGTGTAAAATGGACACAAAGTGAGAATATCTCCAGAGATTCTGCAAGGGTGCGTGCATGTGTGCATGTGTGTGTGTGAGTGTGTAAAATGGATATGAAGTCAGAAGACCTGCAGATATTCTGTAAGGCTGAGTGTGCGTGTGTGTGTAAAAAAGACACGAGGTCAGAAGCTCTCCAGAATTTCTGCAAGTGTGTGTGTGTGTGTGTGTGTGTGTGTAAAAAGGACACGAAGCCAGAAGCCCTCCAGAGATTCTTCAAGTATATGAATTTGAGTGTGTGTGGGTGTGTGTGTAAAAAGTGCACGAAATCAGAAGCACTCTAGTGATTCTGCAAGGGTGTGAGTGTTTTTATGTGTGTGACTAAAAGGGACACGAAGTCAGAAACCCTCTAGAGTTTCTGCAGGGGTATGAGAGTGAGTGTGTGTTTGTGTAAAAAGTACACGAAGTCAGTTGCCTACCAGAGATACTGCAAGGGTGCGTGTGTGTGTGTGTGTGTGTAAAAAGGACACGACATCAGAATCCCGCCTGAGATTCTGCAATGGTTTTCTGTGTGTGTGTGTGTGTGCATGTGTGTGTGTGGAAAAAGCACAGGAAACCAGAACCCTTTTGGAGGTTCTTCAAGAGTGTGTGTGTGTGTGTGTGTGTTTGTGCTTGTTAAAAGGACATTAATTCAGAAACCCTCCAGATATTCTGCAACCGTCTGTGTGTATGTGTGTCTGTGTGTGTTTGTAAAAAGGACACGACGTCAGAAGACCTCTAGGGATTCTGCCATGGTGTGTGTGTGTTTTTGTAAAAAGGACACGAAGTCAGAAGCTCTCTAGAGATTCTGCAAGTGTCTGAGTGTGAGTGTGATTGTTAAAAGGACATGTAGTCAGAAGCCCTACAGAGTTTCTGCAAGTGTATGAGTGTGAGTTTGTGTGTGTAAAAAGGACACGAAGTCAGAAGACCTCCAGAGATTGTGCAAGGGTGTGTGTGTGTGTGTGTGTAAAAAGGAAAGGAAGTCAGAAGCCCTACGGATATTCTTCAAAGTTTGTGTGTGTGTGAGTGTCTAAAAAGGACACAAAATCAGAAGCCCTCCAGAATTTCTGCAAGTGTCTGTGTGTGTAAAATGGACACAAAGTGAGAATACCTCCAGAGATTCTGCAAGGGTGCGTGCATGTGTGCATGTGTGTGTGTGAGTGTGTAAAATGGATACGAAGTCAGAAGACCTGCAGATATTCTGCAAGAGTGTGAGTGTTTGTGTGTGTGTGTAAAAAGGACACGAAATCAGAAGCCCTCCAGAGATTCTGCAAATGTATGAGTGTGTGTGTGTGTGTGTGTGTGTGTTTAAAAAGGATATGAAATCAGATGCCCTTCAGAGATTCTGCAAGGGTGCGTGTATGTGTGTGTCTGTGTGTATGTGTGTGTAAAAAAGACAGGAAACCAGAAGCATTTATAAATTCTGCAGGAGTGTGTGTGTGTTATTGCTTGTAAAAAGACATAAAATCAGAAACCATCTAGAGATTCGGCAACGGTGAATATGTGTGTGTGTGAGTCTGTGTGTGTAAGAAAGACACGAAGTCAAAAGCCCTATAGAGATTCTGCAAGGTTCTGAGTGTGAGTGTGTGTGTGTGTGTGTGTGTGTGTTTGTAAAATGGACACGATGTCAGAAGCAATCCAGAAATTCTGCAAGATTGTGTGTGTGTTTGTGTAAAAAGGAAAACAAATCAGTAGCCTTCTAGAGATTTGCAAGGATCTGTGTGGGTGTGAGTGTAAAGGACACGAAGTCCAAAGCTCTCAAGGGATTCTGCAAGTGAATGAGTGTGTGTCAAAAGGGCACGAAGTCAGAAGCCCTCCAGAGATTCTTCAAAGGTGTGAGTGTTTGTGAGTGAGTGTCAAAAATACATGAATTCAGAAGCCCTCCAGAGATTCGGCAAGGGTGCGTGATAGTGTGTGTGTGTGTGTGTGTGTGTGTGTAAAAAGGACAGTAAATCAGAAGCCTTCTAGAGATTCTGCAATGGTGTGTATGTGTAAAAAGGAGAGGTCAGAAGCCCTCCAGAGATTCTGCAAGGGTGCGTGTATGTGTGCATGTGTGTGTGCGAGTGTGTAAAAAGGACACGAAGTCAGAAGACCTGCAGATATACTGCAAGGCTGAGTGTGCGTGTGTGTGTAAAAAAGACACGAGGTCAGAAGCCCTCCAGAATTTCTGCAAGAGTGTGCATGTGTGTGTGTGTGTGTGTAAAAAGCACACGAAGCCAGAAGCCCTCCAGAGATTCTGCAAGTGTATGAGTTTGAGTGTGTGTGGGTGTGTGTGTAAAAAGGGCACGAAATCAGAAGCACTCTAGAGATTCTGCAAGGGTGTGAGTGTTTTTTTGTGTGTGACTAAAAAGGACACGAAGTCAGAAGCCCTCTAGAGTTTCTGCAGGGGTATGAGAATGAGTGTGTGTTTGTGTGTGTGTAAAAAGTACACGAAGTCAGTTGCCTTCCAGAAATACTGCAAGGGTGTGTGTGTGTGTGTGTGTGTGTGTGTGTGTGTGTGTGTATAAAAAGGACACGACATCAGAATCCCGCCTGGGATTCTGCAATGGTTTTCTGTGTGTGTGTGTGTGTGTGTGTGTGTGTGTGTAAAAAGACATGAAATTAGATGCCCTACAGAGATTCTGCAAGGGTGCGCGTATGTGTGTGTGTGTGTGTGTGTGTGTGCATGTGTGTGTGTGGAAAAAGGACAGGAAACCAGAAGCCTTTTAGATATTCTGCAAGAGTGTGTGTGTGTGTGTGTGTTTGTGCTTGTTAAAAGGACATTAATTCAGAAACCCTCAAGATATTCTGCAACCGTGTGTGTGTATTTGTGTGTGTGTGTGTAAAAAGGACACGAAGTCAGAAGACCTCTAGGGATTCTGCCATGGTGTGCGTGTGTTTTTGTAAAAAGGACACGAAGTCAGAAGCTCTCTAGAGATTCTGCAAGGGTCTGAGTGTGAGTGTGATTGTTAAAAGGACATGTAGTCAGAAGCCCTACAGGGTTTCTGCAAGTGTATGAGTGTGAGTTTGTGTGTGTGTGTGTAAAAGGGACACGAATTCAGAAGCTCTCTAGAGCTTCTGCAAGGGTCTGAGTGTGTTTGTAAAAAGGACATGTACTCAGAAGCCCTACAGAGTTTCTGCAAGTGTATGAGTGTGAGTTTGTGTGTGTGTGTGTGTAAAAAAGACACGAAGTCAGAAGACCTCCAGACATTGTGCAAGGGTGTGTGTGTGTGTGTGTGAGTGTCTAAAAAGGAAAGGAAGTCAGAAGCCCTACGGATATTCTTCAAAGTTTGTGTGTGTGTGAGTGTCTAAAAAGGACACAAAATCAGAAGCCCTCCAGAAATTCTGCAAGTGTCTGTGTGTGTAATATGGACACAAAGTGAGAATACCTCCAGAGATTCTGCAAGGGTGCGTGCATGTGTGCATGTGTGTGTGTGAGTGTGTAAAATGGATATGAAGTCAGAAGACCTGCAGATATTCTGTAAGGCTGAGTGTGCGTGTGTGTGTAAAAAAGACACGAGGTCAGAAGCTCTCCAGAATTTCTGCAAGAGAGTGTGTGTGTGTGTGTGTGTGTGTGTGTGTAAAAAGGACACGAAGCCAGAAGCCCTCCAGAGATTCTTCAAGTATATGAATTTGAGTGTGTGTGGGTGTGTGTGTAAAAAGGGCACGAAATCAGAAGCACTCTAGTGATTCTGCAAGGGTGTGAGTGTTTTTATGTGTGTGACTAAAAAGGACACGAAGTCAGAAGCCCTCTAGAGTTTCTGCAGGGGTATGAGAGTGAGTGTGTGTTTGTGTAAAAAGTACACGAAGTCAGTTGCCTACCAGAGATACTGCAAGGGTGCGTGTGTGTGTGTGTGTGTAAAAAGGACACGACATCAGAATCCCGCCTGAGATTCTCAATGGTTTTCTGTGTGTGTGTGTGTGCATGTGTGTGTGTGGAAAAAGCACAGGAAACCAGAACCCTTTTGGAGGTTCTTCAAGAGTGTGTGTGTGTGTGTGTGTGTTTGTGCTTGCTAAAAGGACATTAATTCAGAAACCCTCCAGATATTCTGCAACCGTCTGTGTGTATGTGTGTCTGTGTGTGTTTGTAAAAAGGACACGACGTCAGAAGACCTCTAGGGATTCTGCCATGGTGTGTGTGTGTGTTTTTGTAAAAAGGACACGAATTCAGAAGCTCTCTAGAGATTCTGCAAGTGTCTGAGTGTGAGTGTGTTTGTAAAAAGGACATGTAGTCAGAAGCCCTACAGAGTTTCTGCAAGTGTATGAGTGTGAGTTTGTGTGTGTGTGTGTAAAAAGGACACGAAGTCAGAAGACCTCCAGAGATTGTGCAAGGGTGTGTGTGTGTGTGTGTAAAAAGGAAAGGAAGTCAGAAGCCCTACGGATATTCTTCAAAGTTTGTGTGTGTGTGAGTGTCTAAAAAGGACACAAAATCAGAAGCCCTCCAGAGATTCTGCAAGTGTCTGTGTGTGTAAAATGGACACAAAGTGAGAATACTTCCAGAGATTCTGCAAGGTTGCGTGCATGTGTGCATGTGTGTGTGTGAGTGTGTAAAATGGATACGAAGTCAGAAGACCTGCAGATATTCTGCAAGAGTGTGAGTGTTTGTGTGTGTGTGTAAAAAGGACACGAAATCAGAAGCCCTCCAGAGATTCTGCAAATGTATGAGTGTGTGTGTGTGTGTGTGTTTAAAAAGGATATGAAATCAGATGCCCTTCAGAGATTCTGCAAGGGTGCGTGTATGTGTGTGTCTGTGTGTATGTGTGTGTAAAAAAGACAGGAAACCAGAAGCATTTATAAATTCTGCAGGAGTGTGTGTGTGTTATTGCTTGTAAAAAGACATAAAATCAGAAACCATCTAGAGATTCGGCAACGGTGAATGTGTGTGTGTGTGAGTGTGTGTGTGTAAGAAAGACACGAAGTCAAAAGCCCTATAGAGATTCTGCAAGGGTCTGAGTGTGAGTGTGTGTGTGTGTGTGTGTGTTTGTAAAATGGACACGATGTCAGAAGCAATCCAGAAATTCTGAAGATTGTGTGTGTGTTTGTGTAAAAAGGAAAACAAATCAGTAGCCTTCTAGAGATTTGCAAGGATGTGTGTGGGTGTGAGTGTAAAAAGGACAGTAAATCAGAAGCCTTCTAGAGATTCTGCAATGGTGTGTATGTGTATGTGTAAAAAGGAGAGGTCAGAAGCCCTCCAGAGATTCTGCAAGGGTGCGTGTATGTGTGCATGTGTGTGTGCGAGTGTGTAAAAAGGACACGAAGTCAGAAGACCTGCAGATATACTGCAAGGCTGAGTGAGCGTGTGTGTGTAAAAAAGACACGAGGTCAGAAGCCCTCCAGATTTTCTGCAAGAGTGTGCGTGTGTGTGTGTGTGTAAAAAGGACACGAAGCCAGAAGCCCTCCAGAGATTCTGCAAGTGTATGAGTTTGAGTGTGTGTGGGTGTGTGTGTAAAAAGGGCACGAAATCAGAAGCACTCTAGAGATTCTGCAATGGTGTGTGTGTGTGTGTGTGTAAAAAGAACCAAAAGTTTGAAGCCCTCTAGGGATTCTGCGAGGGTCTGCGTGTGAGTGTGTGTGTGTGTGTAAAAAGGAAACAAAGTCAGAAGACTTGCAGATATTCTGCAAGGGTGTGTGTGATTGTGTGTGTACAAAAGACACGAGGTCAGAAGCCCTCCAGAGATTCTGCAAGAGTCTGAGTTTGTGTGTGTGTGTGCGTGTGTGTGTATAGAGACACGAAGTCAGAAGCCCTCCATAAATACTGCAAGTGTATGAGTGTGTGTGTGTGTGTGTGTAAAAAGGACCCGAAGTCAGAAGCACTCTAGAGATTCTGCAAGGGTGTGTGAGTTTGTATGTGTGTGTAAAAAGGACACGAAGTCAGAATCCCTGTACAGTTTCTGCAAGAGTGTGTGTGTGTTTTTGTTTGTAAAAAGAACATTAAGTCAGACACCCTCCAGAGATTCAGAAAGGGTGTGTGTGTGTGTAAAAAAGGGCACGAAGTCAGAAGCCCTCTAGAGATTCTGCAAGGGTCTGTGTGTGAGTGTCTGTGTGTTTGTTAAAAGACACAAAGTCAGAAGCCATCCAGCGATTCCACAAGATTGTTTGTGTGTTTGTGTAAAAAGGAAACCAATTCAGAAGCCTTCTAGAGATTCAGCAAAGGTGTGTATGTGTGTGTCTGTAAAAAGGAGAAGAAATCAGAAGCTCTCCTGAGATTCTGCAAGGGTATGAGTGTGAATATGTGTGTGTGTTTAAAAAGGACACGATATCAGAAGCCCTCTGGAAATTCTTGAAGTTTGTGTGTGCGTGTGAGTGTAAAGGACACAAAGTCAGAAGCCCTCCAGAGATTAGGAAAGGGTGTGAGTGTGACTAAAAAAACACGAATTCAGAAGATCTCCAGAGATTCTGCAAGGGTGTGTCATAGTGTGTGTGTGTGTGTGTGTGTGTGTAAAAAGGACACTAAATCAGAAGCCTTCCAGAGATTCTGCAATTGTGTGTATGTGTATGTGTGTGTGTGTGAAAAGGAGAAGAATCAGAAGCCCTCCAGAGATTCTGCAAGGGTATGAGTGTGAGTATGTGTGTGTGTGTATAAAAATGACACGATGTCAGAAGCCCTCTAGAGATTCTGCAAGGGTGTGTGTGGGTGTGTGTAAAGGACACGAAGTCAGAAGCACTCAAGTGATTCTGCAAAGGTATAAGTGTGTGTGTGTGTGTGTGTAAAAAAAGAACGAAATCAGAAGCCCTCCAGAGATTCTACAAGGGTGTGAGTGTTTGTGTGTGTGTGTGTAAAAAGGACACGAAGTCAGAAGCCCTCCAGAGATTCTCCAAGGGCGTGTGTTTGTGTCCGTGTGTGTAAAAATGAAACAAAATCAGAAGCCCTCTAGTGCTTCTGGAAGGGTGTGTGTGTGTGTCCTAAAAATCACACGAAGTCAGAAGTCCTCCAGAGGTTCTGTAGGGGCATGAGAGTGTGTGTGTGTGTGTGTGTGTGTGTGTAAGTAAAACGTACAAAGTCAGAAGCCCTCTAGAGATTTCGTAAGTGTTTTTGTGTGTATGTGTGTGTAAAAAGGACATGAAATAAGACGCCCTACAGAGATTCTGCAAGGGTGCGTGTTTGTTTGTGTGTGTAAAAAGGACACGAAACCAGAAGCCTTATAGAGATTCTGTGTGTGTGTGTGTTTGTAAAAAGGACATTAAATCAGAAACCCTCCAGAGATTCTGAAAGTGTGTGTGTGTGTGTAAAAAGGACACGAAGTCAGAAGCCCTCTAGAGATTCTACCATGGTGTGTGTGTGTGTGTGTGTTTGTTTGTAAAAAAAAAAAGTACACGAATTTAGAAGCCCACTAGAGATTTTTCAAGGGTCTGAGTGTGAGTGTGCTTGTGTGTGTGTGTAAAAAGCCCATGAATTCAGAAGCCCTCCAGAGATTCTGCAAGGGTATGAGTGTGAGTATGTGATTGTGTGTGTGTGTTTGTGTGTATAAAAAGGACACGATGACAGAAGCCCTCAAGAGATTCTGTAATTCTGGGCGAGTGTGAGTGAAAAGGACACGAAGTCAGAAGAACTCCAGGGATTATGAAAGGGTGTGAGTGTTTTTGTGTGTGTGACTAAAAAGGACACGAAGTCAGAAGCCCTCTAGAGTTTCAGTAGGGGTATGAGAGTGGGTGTGTATTTGTGTGTGTGTAAAAAGGACACGAAGTCAGAAGACCTCTAGGGATTCTGCCATGGTGTGTGTGTGTTTTTGTAAAAAGGACACGAAGTCAGAAGCTCTCTAGAGATTCTGCAAGGGCCTGAGTGTGAGTGTGTTTGTAAAAAGGACATGTAGTCAGAAGCCCTACAGAGTTTCTGCAAGTGTATGAGTGTGAGTTTGTGTGTGTGTAAAAAGGACACGAAGTCAGAAGACCTCCAGAGATTGTGCAAGGGTGTGTGTGTGTGTGTGTGAGTGTGTAAAAAGGAAAGGAAGTCCGAAGCCCTACGGATATTCTTCAAAGTTTGTGTGTGTGTGAGTTTCTAAAAAGGACACAAAAGCAGAAGCCCTCCAGAGATTCTGCAAGTGTCTGTGTGTGTAAAATGGACACAAAGTGAAAATACCTCCTGAGATTCTGCAAGAGTGCGTGCATGTGTGCATGTGTGTGTGTGTGTGTGTGTGTGTGTGTGTGTGTGTAAAAAAGACAGGAAACCAGAAGCCTTTTATAAATTCTGCAGGAGTGTGTGTGTGTTTTTGCTTATAAAAAGACATTAATTCAGAAACCATCCAGAGATTCTGCAACGGTGATTGTGTGTGTGTGTGCGTGTGTGTGTGTGTGTGTGTAAAAAAAGACACGAAGTCAAAAGCCCTATAGAGATTCTGCAAAGGTCTGAGTGTGAGTGTGTGTGTGTGTCTTTGTAAAAAGGACATGATGTCAGAAGCAATCCAAAAATTCTGCAAGATTGTGTGTGTGTTAGTGTAAAAAGGAAAACAAATCAGTAGCCTTCTAGAGATTTGCAAGTATGTGTGTGGGTGTGAGTGTAAAGGACACGAAGTCCAAAGCTCCTAAGGGATTCTGCAAGTGAATGAGTGTGTGTCAAAAGGGCACGAAGTCAGAAGCCCTCCAGAGATTCTTCAAAGGTGTGAGTGTTTGTGAGTGAGTGTCAAAAATACATGAATTCAGAAGCCCTCCATAGATTCGGCAAGGGTGGGTGATAGTGTGTGTGTGTGTGTGTGTGTGTAAAAAGGACAGTAAATCAGAAGCCTTCTAGAGATTCTGCAATGGTGTGTATGTGTATGTGTAAAAAGGAGAGGTCAGAAGCCCTCCAGAGATTCTTCAAGGGTGCGTGTATGTGTGCATGTGTGTGTGCGAGTGTGTAAAAAGGACACGAAGTCAGAAGACCTGCAGATATACTGCAAGGCTGAGTGTGCGTGTGGGTGTAAACAGACACGAGGTCCGAAGCCCTCCAGAATTTCTGCAAGAGTGTGCGTGTGTGTGTGTGTAAAAAGGACATGAAGCCAGATGCCCTCCAGAGATTCTGCAAGTGTATGAGTTTGAGTGTGTGTGGGTGTGTGTGTAAAAAGGGCACGAAATCAGAAGCACTCTAGAGATTCTTCAAGGGTGTGTGTGTGTGTGCAAAAAGAACCAAAAGTTTGAAGCCCTCTAGGGATTCTGCGAGGGTCTGCGTGTGAGTGTGTGTGTGTGTAAAAAGGAAACAAAGTCAGAAGACTTGCAGATATTCTGCAAGGGTGTGTGTGACTGTGTGTGTACAAAAGACACGAGGTCAGAAGCCCTCCAGAGATTCTGCAAGAGTCTGAGTTTGTGTGTGTGTGTGCGTGTGTGTGTATAGAGACACGAAGTCAGAAGCCCTCCATAAATACTGCAAGTGTATGAGTGTGTGTGTGTGTGTGTGTGTGTAAAAAGGACCCGAAGTCAGAAGCACTCTAGAGATTCTGCAAGGGTGTGTGAGTTTGTATGTGTGTGTAAAAAGACACGAAGTCAGAATCCCTGTACAGTTTTTGCAAGAGTGTGTGAGTGTTTGTGTTTGTAAAAAGAACATTAAGTCAGACACCCTCCAGAGATTCAGAAAGGGTGTGTGTGTGTGTAAAAAAGGGCACGAAGTCAGAAGCCCTCTAGAGATTCTGCAAGGGTCTGTGTGTGAGTGTCTGTGTGTTTGTTAAAAGACACAAAGTCAGAAGCCCTCCAGCGATTCCACAAGATTGTTTGTGTGTTTGTGTAAAAAGGAAACCAATTCAGAAGCCTTCTAGAGATTCAGCAAAGGTGTGTATGTGTGTGTATGTAAAAAGGAGAAGAAGTCAGAAGCTCTCCTGAGATTCTGCAAGGGTATGAGTGTGAATATGTGTGTGTGTTTAAAAAGGACACGATATCAGAAGCCCTCTGGAAATTCTTGAAGTTTGTGTGTGCGTGTGAGTGTAAAGGACACAAAGTCAGAAGCCCTCCAGAGATTAGGAAAGGGTGTGAGTGTGACTAAAAAAACACGAATTCAGAAGATCTCCAGAGATTCTGCAAGGGTGTGTCATAGTGTGTGTGTGTGTGTGTGTGTGTGTGTGTAAAAAGGACACTAAATCAGAAGCCTTCCAGAGATTCTGCAATTGTGTGTATGTGTATGTGTGTGTGTGTGAAAAGGAGAAGAATCAGAAGCCCTCCAGAGATTCTGCAAGGGTATGAGTGTGAGTATGTGTGTGTGTGTATAAAAATGACACGATGTCAGAAGCCCTCTAGAGATTCTGCAAGGGTGTGTGTGGGTGTGTGTGTAAAGGACACGAAGTCAGAAGCACTCAAGTGATTCTGCAAAGGTATAAGTGTGTGTGTGTGTGTGTGTAAAAAAAGAACGAAATCAGAAGCCCTCCAGAGATTCTACAAGGGTGTGAGTGTTTGTGTGTGTGTGTGTAAAAAGGACACGAAGTCAGAAGCCCTCCAGAGATTCTCCAAGGGCGTGTGTTTGTGTCCGTGTGTGTAAAAATGAAACAAAATCAGAAGCCCTCTAGTGCTTCTGGAAGGGTGTGTGCGTGTGTCCTAAAAATCACACGAAGTCAGAAGTCCTCCAGAGGTTCTGTAGGGGCATGAGAGTGTGTGTGTGTGTGTGTGTGTGTGTGTGTGTGTGTAAGTAAAACGTACAAAGTCAGAAGCCCTCTAGAGATTTTGTAAGTGTTTTTGTGTGTATGTGTGTGTAAAAAGGACATGAAATAAGACGCCCTACAGAGATTCTGCAAGGGTGCGTGTTTGTTTGTGTGTGTAAAAAGGACACGAAACCAGAAGCCTTATAGAGATTCTGTAAGTGTGTGTGTGTGTGTTTGTAAAAAGGACATTAAATCAGAAACCCTCCAGAGATTCTGAAAGTGTGTGTGTGTGTGTAAAAAGGACACGAAGTCAGAAGCCCTCTAGAGATTCTACCATGGTGTGTGTGTGTGTGTGTGTTTGTTTGTAAAAAAAAAAAGTACACGAATTTAGAAGCCCACTAGAGATTTTTCAAGGGTCTGAGTGTGAGTGTGCTTGTGTGTGTGTGTAAAAAGCCCATGAATTCAGAAGCCCTCCAGAGATTCTGCAAGGGTATGAGTGTGAGTATGTGATTGTGTGTGTGTTTGTGTGTATAAAAAGGACACGATGACAGAAGCCCTCAAGAGATTCTGGAATTCTGTGCGAGTGTGAGTGAAAAGGACACGAAGTCAGAAGAACTCCAGGGATTATGAAAGGGTGTGAGTGTTTTTGTGTGTGTGACTAAAAAGGACACGAAGTCAGAAGCCCTCTAGAGTTTCAGTAGGGGTATGAGAGTGGGTGTGTATTTGTGTGTGTGTAAAAAGGACACGAAGTCAGAAGACCTCTAGGGATTCTGCCATGGTGTGTGTGTGTTTTTGTAAAAAGGACACGAAGTCAGAAGCTCTCTAGAGATTCTGCAAGGGCCTGAGTGTGAGTGTGTTTGTAAAAAGGACATGTAGTCAGAAGCCCTACAGAGTTTCTGCAAGTGTATGAGTGTGAGTTTGTGTGTGTGTGTAAAAAGGACACGAAGTCAGAAGACCTCCAGAGATTGTGCAAGGGTGTGTGTGTGTGTGTGAGTGTGTAAAAAGGAAAGGAAGTCCGAAGCCCTACGGATATTCTTCAAAGTTTGTGTGTGTGTGAGTTTCTAAAAAGGACACAAAAGCAGAAGCCCTCCAGAGATTCTGCAAGTGTCTGTGTGTGTAAAATGGACACAAAGTGAAAATACCTCCTGAGATTCTGCAAGGGTGCGTGCATGTGTGCATGTGTGTGTGTGTGTGTGTGTGTAAAAAAGACAGGAAACCAGAAGCCTTTTATAAATTCTGCAGGAGTGTGTGTGTGTTTTTGCTTGTAAAAAGACATTAATTCAGAAACCATCCAGAGATTCTGCAACGGTGATTGTGTGTGTGTGTGCGTGTGTGTGTGTGTGTAAAAAAAGACACGAAGTCAAAAGCCCTATAGAGATTCTGCAAAGGTCTGAGTGTGAGTGTGTGTGTGTGTGTGTTTGTAAAAAGGACATGATGTCAGAAGCAATCCAGAAATTCTGCAAGATTGTGTGTGTGTTAGTGTAAAAAGGAAAACAAATCAGTAGCCTTCTAGAGATTTGCAAGTATGTGTGTGGGTGTGAGTGTAAAGGACACGAAGTCCAAAGCTCCTAAGGGATTCTGCAAGTGAATGAGTGTGTGTCAAAAGGGCACGAAGTCAGAAGCCCTCCAGAGATTCTTCAAAGGTGTGAGTGTTTGTGAGTGAGTGTCAAAAATACATGAATTCAGAAGCCCTCCATAGATTCGGCAAGGGTGCGTGATAGTGTGTGTGTGTGTGTGTGTGTGTGTGTGTGTGTGTGTGTAAAAAGGACAGTAAATCAGAAGCCTTCTAGAGATTCTGCAATGGTGTGTATGTGTATGTGTAAAAAGGAGAGGTCAGAAGCCCTCCAGAGATTCTTCAAGGGTGCGTGTATGTGTGCATGTGTGTGTGCGAGTGTGTAAAAAGGACACGAAGTCAGAAGACCTGCAGATATACTGCAAGGCTGAGTGTGCGTGTGGGTGTAAACAGACACGAGGTCCGAAGCCCTCCAGAATTTCTGCAAGAGTGTGCGTGTGTGTGTGTGTGTAAAAAGGACATGAAGCCAGAAGCCCTCCAGAGATTCTGCAAGTGTATGAGTTTGAGTGTGTGTGGGTGTGTGTGTAAAAAGGACACGAAATCAGAAGCACTCTAGAGATTCTGCAAGGGTGTGTGTGTGTGTAAAAAGAACCAAAAGTTTGAAGCCCTCTAGGGATTCTGCGAGGGTCTGCGTGTGAGTGTGTGTGTGTGTAAAAAGGAAACAAAGTCAGAAGACTTGCAGATATTCTGCAAGGGTGTGTGTGACTGTGTGTGTACAAAAGACACGAGGTCAGAAGCCCTCCAGAGATTCTGCAAGAGTCTGAGTTTGTGTGTGTGTGTGCGTGTGTGTGTATAGAGACACGAAGTCAGAAGCCCTCCATAAATACTGCAAGTGTATGAGTGTGTGTGTGTGTGTGTGTGTGTGTGTGTAAAAAGGACCCGAAGTCAGAAGCACTCTAGAGATTCTGCAAGGGTGTGTGAGTTTGTATGTGTGTGTAAAAAGACACGAAGTCAGAATCCCTGTACAGTTTTTGCAAGAGTGTGTGTGTGTTTGTGTTTGTAAAAAGAACATTAAGTCAGACACCCTCCAGAGATTCACAAAGGGTGTGTGTGTGTGTAAAAAAGGGCACGAAGTCAGAAGCCCTCTAGAGATTCTGCAAGGGTCTGTGTGTGAGTGTCTGTGTGTTTGTTAAAAGACACAAAGTCAGAAGCCCTCCAGCGATTCCACAAGATTGTTTGTGTGTTTGTGTAAAAAGGAAACCAATTCAGAAGCCTTCTAGAGATTCAGCAAAGCTGTGTATGTGTGTGTCTGTAAAAAGGAGAAGAAGTCAGAAGCTCTCCTGAGATTCTGCAAGGGTATGAGTGTGAATATGTGTGTGTGTTTAAAAAGGACACGATATCAGAAGCCCTCTGGAAATTCTTGAAGTTTGTGTGTGCGTGTGAGTGTAAAGGACACAAAGTCAGAAGCCCTCCAGAGATTAGGAAAGGGTGTGAGTGTGACTAAAAAAACACGAATTCAGAAGATCTCCAGAGATTCTGCAAGGGTGTGTCATAGTGTGTGTGTGTGTGTGTGTGTGTGTGTGTGTGTGTAAAAAGGACACTAAATCAGAAGCCTTCCAGAGATTCTGCAATTGTGTGTATGTGTATGTGTATGTGTGTGTGTGTGAAAAGGAGAAGAATCAGAAGCCCTCCAGAGATTCTGCAAGGGTATGAGTGTGAGTATGTGTGTGTGTGTATAAAAATGACACGATGTCAGAAGCCCTCTAGAGATTCTGCAAGGGTGTGTGTGGGTGTGTGTGTAAAGGACACGAAGTCAGAAGCACTCAAGTGATTCTGCAAAGGTATAAGTGTGTGTGTGTGTGTGTGTGTGTGTAAAAAAAGAACGAAATCAGAAGCCCTCCAGAGATTCTACAAGGGTGTGAGTGTTTGTGTGTGTGTGTGTAAAAAGGACACGAAGTCAGAAGCCCTCCAGAGATTCTCCAAGGGCGTGTGTTTGTGTCCGTGTGTGTAAAAATGAAACAAAATCAGAAGCCCTCTAGTGCTTCTGGAAGGGTGTGAGTGTGTGTGTGTCCTAAAAATCACACGAAGTCAGAAGTCCTCCAGAGGTTCTGTAGGGGCATGAGAGTGTGTGTGTGTGTGTGTGTAAGTAAAACGTACAAAGTCAGAAGCCCTCTAGAGATTTTGTAAGTGTTTTTGTGTGTATGTGTGTGTAAAAAGGACATGAAATAAGACGCCCTACAGAGATTCTGCAAGGGTGCGTGTTTGTTTGTGTGTGTAAAAAGGACACGAAACCAGAAGCCTTATAGAGATTCTGTAAGTGTGTGTGTGTGTGTTTGTAAAAAGGACATTAAATCAGAAACCCTCCAGAGATTCTGAAAGTGTGTGTGTGTGTGTGTAAAAAGGACACGAAGTCAGAAGCCCTCTAGAGATTCTACCATGGTGTGTGTGTGTGTGTGTGTTTGTTTGTAAAAAAAAAAGTACACGAATTTAGAAGCCCACTAGAGATTTTTCAAGGGTCTGAGTGTGAGTGTGCTTGTGTGTGTGTGTAAAAAGCCCATGAATTCAGAAGCCCTCCAGAGATTCTGCAAGGGTATGAGTGTCAGTATGTGATTGTGTGTGTGTGTGTTTGTGTGTATAAAAAGGACACGATGACAGAAGCCCTCAAGAGATTCTGGAATTCTGTGCGAGTGTGAGTGAAAAGGACACGAAGTCAGAAGAACTCCAGGGATTATGAAAGGGTGTGAGTGTTTTTGTGTGTGTGACTAAAAAGGACACGAAGTCAGAAGCCCTCTAGAGTTTCAGTAGGGGTATGAGAGTGGGTGTGTATTTGTGTGTGTGTAAAAAGGACACGAAGTCAGAAGACCTCTAGGGATTCTGCCATGGTGTGTGTGTGTTTTTGTAAAAAGGACTCGAAGTCAGAAGCTCTCTAGAGATTCTGCAAGGGCCTGAGTGTGAGTGTGTTTGTAAAAAGGACATGTAGTCAGAAGCCCTACAGAGTTTCTGCAAGTGTATGAGTGTGAGTTTGTGTGTGTGTGTGTAAAAAGGACACGAAGTCAGAAGACCTCCAGAGATTGTGCAAGGGTGTGTGTGTGTGTGTGTGAGTGTGTAAAAAGGAAAGGAAGTCAGAAGCCCTACGGATATTCTTCAAAGTTTGTGTGTGTGTGAGTGTCTAAAAAGGACACAAAATCAGAAGCCCTCCAGAGATTCTGCAAGTGTCTGTGTGTGTAAAATGGACACAAAGTGAGAATACCTCCAGAGATTCTGCAAGGGTGCGTGCATGTGTGTGTGTGAGTGTGTAAAATTGATATGAAGTCAGAAGACCTGCAGATATTCTGCAAGAGTGTGAGTGTTTGTGTGTGTGTGTAAAAAGGACACGAAATCAGAAGCCCTCCAGAGATTCTGCAAATGTATGAGTGTGTGTGTGTGTGTGTGTGTGTGTGTGTGTGTGTTTAAAAAGGATATGAAATCAGATGCCCTTCAGAGATTCTGCAAGGGTGCGTGTATGTGTGTGTCTGTGTGTATGTGTGTGTAAAAAAGACAGGAAACCAGAAGCATTTATAAATTCTGCAGGAGTGTGTGTGTGTTATTGCTTGTAAAAAGACATAAAATCAGAAACCATCTAGAGATTCGACAACGGTGAATGTGTGTGTGTGTGAGTGTGTGTGTGTAAGAAAGACACGAAGTCAAAAGCCCTATAGAGATTCTGCAAGGGTCTGAGTGTGAGTGTGTGTGTGTGTGTGTGTGTGTTTGTAAAATGGACACGATGTCAGAAGCAATCCAGAAATTCTGCAAGATAGTGTGTGTGTTTGTGTAAAAAGGAAAACAAATCAGTAGCCTTCTAGAGATTTGCAAGGATGTGTGTGGGTGTGAGTGTAAAAAGGACAGTAAATCAGAAGCCTTCTAGAGATTCTGCAATGGTGTGTATGTGTATGTGTAAAAAGGAGAGGTCAGAAGCCCTCCAGAGATTCTGCAAGGGTGCGTGTATGTGTGCATGTGTGTGTGCGAGTGTGTAAAAAGGACACGAAGTCAGAAGACCTGCAGATATACTGCAAGGCTGAGTGAGCGTGTGTGTGTAAAAAAGACACGAGGTCAGAAGCCCTCCAGATTTTCTGCAAGAGTGTGCGTGTGTGTGTGTGTGTGTAAAAAGGACACGAAGCCAGAAGCCCTCCAGAGATTCTGCAAGTGTATGAGTTTGAGTGTGTGTGTGTGTGTGTAAAAAGGGCACGAAATCAGAAGCACTCTAGAGATTCTGCAAGGGTGTGTGTGTGTGTGCAAAAAGAACCAAAAGTTTGAAGCCCTCTAGGGATTCTGCGAGGGTCTGCGTGTGAGTGTGTGTGTGTGTAAAAAGGAAACAAAGTCAGAAGACTTGCAGATATTCTGCAAGGGTGTGTGTGACTGTGTGTGTACAAAAGACACGAGGTCAGAAGCCCTCCAGAGATTCTGCAAGAGTCTGAGTTTGTGTGTGTGTGTGTGCGTGTGTGTGTATAGAGACACGAAGTCAGAAGCCCTCCATAAATACTGCAAGTGTATGAGTGTGTGTGTGTGTGTGTGTGTAAAAAGGACCCGAAGTCAGAAGCACTCTAGAGATTCTGCAAGGGTGTGTGAGTTTGTATGTGTGTGTAAAAAGACACGAAGTCAGAATCCCTGTACAGTTTTTGCAAGAGTGTGTGAGTGTTTGTGTTTGTAAAAAGAACATTAAGTCAGACACCCTCCAGAGATTCAGAAAGGGAGTGTGTGTGTGTAAAAAAGGGCACGAAGTCAGAAGCCCTCTAGAGATTCTGCAAGGGTCTGTGTGTGAGTGTCTGTGTGTTTGTTAAAAGACACAAAGTCAGAAGCCCTCCAGCGATTCCACAAGATTGTTTGTGTGTTTGTGTAAAAAGGAAACCAATTCAGAAGCCTTCTAGAGATTCAGCAAAGGTGTGTATGTGTGTGTATGTAAAAAGGAGAAGAAGTCAGAAGCTCTCCTGAGATTCTGCAAGGGTATGAGTGTGAATATGTGTGTGTGTTTAAAAAGGACACGATATCAGAAGCCCTCTGGAAATTCTTGAAGTTTGTGTGTGCGTGTGAGTGTAAAGGACACAAAGTCAGAAGCCCTCCAGAGATTAGGAAAGGGTGTGAGTGTGACTAAAAAAACACGAATTCAGAAGATCTCCAGAGATTCTGCAAGGGTGTGTCATAGTGTGTGTGTGTGTGTGTGTGTGTGTAAAAAGGACACTAAATCAGAAGCCTTCCAGAGATTCTGCAATTGTGTGTATGTGTATGTGTGTGTGTGTGAAAAGGAGAAGAATCAGAAGCCCTCCAGAGATTCTGCAAGGGTATGAGTGTGAGTATGTGTGTGTGTGTATAAAAATGACACGATGTCAGAAGCCCTCTAGAGATTCTGCAAGGGTGTGTGTGGGTGTGTGTGTAAAGGACACGAAGTCAGAAGCACTCAAGTGATTCTGCAAAGGTATAAGTGTGTGTGTGTGTGTGTGTGTGTGTAAAAAAAGAACGAAATCAGAAGCCCTCCAGAGATTCTACAAGGGTGTGAGTGTTTGTGTGTGTGTGTGTAAAAAGGACACGAAGTCAGAAGCCCTCCAGAGATTCTCCAAGGGCGTGAGTTTGTGTCCGTGTGTGTAAAAATGAAACAAAATCAGAAGCCCTCTAGTGCTTCTGGAAGGGTGTGTGTGTGTGTCCTAAAAATCACACGAAGTCAGAAGTCCTCCAGAGGTTCTGTAGGGGCATGAGAGTGTGTGTGTGTGTGTGTGTGTGTGTAAGTAAAACGTACAAAGTCAGAAGCCCTCTAGAGATTTCGTAAGTGTTTTTGTGTGTATGTGTGTGTAAAAAGGACATGAAATAAGACGCCCTACAGAGATTCTGCAAGGGTGCGTGTTTGTTTGTGTGTGTAAAAAGGACACGAAACCAGAAGCCTTATAGAGATTCTGTGTGTGTGTGTGTGTTTGTAAAAAGGACATTAAATCAGAAACCCTCCAGAGATTCTGAAAGTGTGTGTGTGTGTGTAAAAAGGACACGAAGTCAGAAGCCCTCTAGAGATTCTACCATGGTGTGTGTGTGTGTGTGTGTTTGTTTGTAAAAAAAAAAGTACACGAATTTAGAAGCCCACTAGAGATTTTTCAAGGGTCTGAGTGTGAGTGTGCTTGTGTGTGTGTGTAAAAAGCCCATGAATTCAGAAGCCCTCCAGAGATTCTGCAAGGGTATGAGTGTGAGTATGTGATTGTGTGTGTGTGTGTTTGTGTGTATAAAAAGGACACGATGACAGAAGCCCTCAAGAGATTCTGGAATTCTGTGCGAGTGTGAGTGAAAAGGACACGAAGTCAGAAGAACTCCAGGGATTATGAAAGGGTGTGAGTGTTTTTGTGTGTGTGACTAAAAAGGACACGAAGCAGAAGCCCTCTAGAGTTTCAGTAGGGGTATGAGAGTGGGTGTGTATTTGTGTGTGTGTAAAAAGGACACGAAGTCAGAAGACCTCTAGGGATTCTGCCATGGTGTGTGTGTGTTTTTGTAAAAAGGACACGAAGTCAGAAGCTCTCTAGAGATTCTGCAAGGGCCTGAGTGTGAGTGTGTTTGTAAAAAGGACATGTAGTCAGAAGCCCTACAGAGTTTCTGCAAGTGTATGAGTGTGAGTTTGGGTGTGTGTGTAAAAAGGACACGAAGTCAGAAGACCTCCAGAGATTGTGCAAGGGTGTGTGTGTGTGTGTGAGTGTGTAAAAAGGAAAGGAAGTCCGAAGCCCTACGGATATTCTTCAAAGTTTGTGTGTGTGTGAGTTTCTAAAAAGGACACAAAAGCAGAAGCCCTCCAGAGATTCTGCAAGTGTCTGTGTGTGTAAAATGGACACAAAGTGAAAATACCTCCTGAGATTCTGCAAGGGTGCGTGCATGTGTGCATGTGTGTGTGTGTGTGTGTGTGTGTGTGTGTAAAAAAGACAGGAAACCAGAAGCCTTTTATAAATTCTGCAGGAGTGTGTGTGTGTTTTTGCTTGTAAAAAGACATTAATTCAGAAACCATCCAGAGATTCTGCAACGGTGATTGTGTGTGTGTGTGCGTGTGTGTGTGTGTGTGTGTAAAAAAAGACACGAAGTCAAAAGCCCTATAGAGATTCTGCAAAGGTCTGAGTGTGAGTGTGTGTGTGTGTGTGTTTGTAAAAAGGACATGATGTCAGAAGCAATCCAGAAATTCTGCAAGATTGTGTGTGTGTTAGTGTAAAAAGGAAAACAAATCAGTAGCCTTCTAGAGATTTGCAAGTATGTGTGTGGGTGTGAGTGTAAAGGACACGAAGTCCAAAGCTCCTAAGGGATTCTGCAAGTGAATGAGTGTGTGTCAAAAGGGCACGAAGTCAGAAGCCCTCCAGAGATTCTTCAAAGGTGTGAGTGTTTGTGAGTGAGTGTCAAAAATACATGAATTCAGAAGCCCTCCATAGATTCGGCAGGGGTGCGTGATAGTGTGTGTGTGTGTGTGTGTGTGTGTGTGTGTGTGTAAAAAGGACAGTAAATCAGAAGCCTTCTAGAGATTCTGCAATGGTGTGTATGTGTATGTGTAAAAAGGAGAGGTCAGAAGCCCTCCAGAGATTCTGCAAGGGTGCGTGTATGTGTGCATGTGTGTGTGCGAGTGTGTAAAAAGGACACGAAGTCAGAAGACCTGCAGATATACTGCAAGGCTGAGTGTGCGTGTGGGTGTAAACAGACACGAGGTCCGAAGCCCTCCAGAATTTCTGCAAGAGTGTGCGTGTGTGTGTGTGTGTAAAAAGGACATGAAGCCAGAAGCCCTCCAGAGATTCTGCAAGTGTATGAGTTTGAGTGTGTGTGGGTGTGTGTGTAAAAAGGACACGAAATCAGAAGCACTCTAGAGATTCTGCAAGGGTGTGTGTGTGTGTGTAAAAAGAACCAAAAGTTTGAAGCCCTCTAGGGATTCTGCGAGGGTCTGCGTGTGAGTGTGTGTGTGTGTGTGTAAAAAGGAAACAAAGTCAGAAGACTTGCAGATATTCTGCAAGGGTGTGTGTGACTGTGTGTGTACAAAAGACACGAGGTCAGAAGCCCTCCAGAGATTCTGCAAGAGTCTGAGTTTGTGTGTGTGTGTGCGTGTGTGTGTATAGAGACACGAAGTCAGAAGCCCTCCATAAATACTGCAAGTGTATGAGTGTGTGTGTGTGTGTGTGTGTGTAAAAAGGACCCGAAGTCAGAAGCACTCTAGAGATTCTGCAAGGGTGTGTGAGTTTGTATGTGTGTGTAAAAAGACACGAAGTCAGAATCCCTGTACAGTTTTTGCAAGAGTGTGTGTGTGTTTGTGTTTGTAAAAAGAACATTAAGTCAGACACCCTCCAGAGATTCACAAAGGGTGTGTGTGTGTGTAAAAAAGGGCACGAAGTCAGAAGCCCTCTAGAGATTCTGCAAGGGTCTGTGTGTGAGTGTCTGTGTGTTTGTTAAAAGACACAAAGTCAGAAGCCCTCCAGCGATTCCACAAGATTGTTTGTGTGTTTGTGTAAAAAGGAAACCAATTCAGAAGCCTTCTAGAGATTCAGCAAAGCTGTGTATGTGTGTGTCTGTAAAAAGGAGAAGAAGTCAGAAGCTCTCCTGAGATTCTGCAAGGGTATGAGTGTGAATATGTGTGTGTGTTTAAAAAGGACACGATATCAGAAGCCCTCTGGAAATTCTTGAAGTTTGTGTGTGCGTGTGAGTGTAAAGGACACAAAGTCAGAAGCCCTCCAGAGATTAGGAAAGGGTGTGAGTGTGACTAAAAAAACACGAATTCAGAAGATCTCCAGAGATTCTGCAAGGGTGTGTCATAGTGTGTGTGTGTGTGTGTAAAAAGGACACTAAATCAGAAGCCTTCCAGAGATTCTGCAATTGTGTGTATGTGTATGTGTGTGTGTGTGAAAAGGAGAAGAATCAGAAGCCCTCCAGAGATTCTGCAAGGGTATGAGTGTGAGTATGTGTGTGTGTGTATAAAAATGACACGATGTCAGAAGCCCTCTAGAGATTCTGCAAGGGTGTGTGTGGGTGTGTGTGTAAAGGACACGAAGTCAGAAGCACTCAAGTGATTCTGCAAAGGTATAAGTGTGTGTGTGTGTGTGTGTGTGTGTGTAAAAAAAGAACGAAATCAGAAGCCCTCCAGAGATTCTACAAGGGTGTGAGTGTTTGTGTGTGTGTGTGTAAAAAGGACACGAAGTCAGAAGCCCTCCAGAGATTCTCCAAGGGCGTGTGTTTGTGTCCGTGTGTGTAAAAATGAAACAAAATCAGAAGCCCTCTAGTGCTTCTGGAAGGGTGTGTGTGTGTGTGTGTCCTAAAAATCACACGAAGTCAGAAGTCCTCCAGAGGTTCTGTAGGGGCATGAGAGTGTGTGTGTGTGTGTGTGTAAGTAAAACGTACAAAGTCAGAAGCCCTCTAGAGATTTTGTAAGTGTTTTTGTGTGTATGTGTGTGTAAAAAGGACATGAAATAAGACGCCCTACAGAGATTCTGCAAGGGTGCGTGTTTGTTTGTGTGTGTAAAAAGGACACGAAACCAGAAGCCTTATAGAGATTCTGTAAGTGTGTGTGTGTGTGTTTGTAAAAAGGACATTAAATCAGAAACCCTCCAGAGATTCTGAAAGTGTGTGTGTGTGTGTGTAAAAAGGACACGAAGTCAGAAGCCCTCTAGAGATTCTACCATGGTGTGTGTGTGTGTGTGTGTTTGTTTGTAAAAAAAAAAAAAGTACACGAATTTAGAAGCCCACTAGAGATTTTTCAAGGGTCTGAGTGTGAGTGTGCTTGTGTGTGTGCGTAAAAAGCCCATGAATTCAGAAGCCCTCCAGAGATTCTGCAAGGGTATGAGTGTCAGTATGTGATTGTGTGTGTGTGTGTTTGTGTGTATAAAAAGGACACGATGACAGAAGCCCTCAAGAGATTCTGGAATTCTGTGCGAGTGTGAGTGAAAAGGACACGAAATCAGAACTCCAGGGATTATGCAAGGGTGTGAGTGTTTTTGTGTGTGTGACTAAAAAGGACACGAAGTCAGAAGCCCTCTAGAGTTTCAGTAGGGGTATGAGAGTGGGTGTGTATTTGTGTGTGTGTAAAAAGGACACGAAGTCAGAAGACCTCTAGGGATTCTGCCATGGTGTGTGTGTGTTTTTGTAAAAAGGACTCGAAGTCAGAAGCTCTCTAGAGATTCTGCAAGGGCCTGAGTGTGAGTGTGTTTGTAAAAAGGACATGTAGTCAGAAGCCCTACAGAGTTTCTGCAAGTGTATGAGTGTGAGTTTGTGTGTGTGTGTGTAAAAAGGACACGAAGTCAGAAGACCTCCAGAGATTGTGCAAGGGTGTGTGTGTGTGTGTGTGTGTGAGTGTGTAAAAAGGAAAGGAAGTCAGAAGCCCTACGGATATTCTTCAAAGTTTGTGTGTGTGTGAGTGTCTAAAAAGGACACAAAATCAGAAGCCCTCCAGAGATTCTGCAAGTGTCTGTGTGTGTAAAATTGACACAAAGTGAGAATACCTCCAGAGATTCTGCAAGGGTGCGTGCATGTGTGCATGTGTGTGTGTGAGTGTGTAAAATTGATATGAAGTCAGAAGACCTGCAGATATTCTGCAAGAGTGTGAGTGTTTGTGTGTGTGTGTAAAAAGGACACGAAATCAGAAGCCCTCCAGAGATTCTGCAAATGTATGAGTGTGTGTGTGTGTGTGTGTGTGTGTGTGTGTTTAAAAAGGATATGAAATCAGATGCCCTTCAGAGATTCTGCAAGGGTGCGTGTATGTGTGTGTCTGTGTGTATGTGTGTGTAAAAAAGACAGGAAACCAGAAGCATTTATAAATTCTGCAGGAGTGTGTGTGTGTTATTGCTTGTAAAAAGACGTAAAATCAGAAACCATCTAGAGATTCGACAACGGTGAATGTGTGTGTGTGTGAGTGTGTGTGTGTAAGAAAGACACGAAGTCAAAAGCCCTATAGAGATTCTGCAAGGGTCTGAGTGTGAGTGTGTGTGTGTGTGTGTGTGTGTTTGTAAAATGGACACGATGTCAGAAGCAATCCAGAAATTCTGCAAGATTGTGTGTGTGTTTGTGTAAAAAGGAAAACAAATCAGTAGCCTTCTAGAGATTTGCAAGGATGTGTGTGGGTGTGAGTGTAAAAAGGACAGTAAATCAGAAGCCTTCTAGAGATTCTGCAATGGTGTGTATGTGTATGTGTAAAAAGGAGAGGTCAGAAGCCCTCCAGAGATTCTGCAAGGGTGCGTGTATGTGTGCATGTGTGTGTGCGAGTGTGTAAAAAGGACACGAAGTCAGAAGACCTGCAGATATACTGCAAGGCTGAGTGAGCGTGTGTGTGTAAAAAAGACACGAGGTCAGAAGCCCTCCAGATTTTCTGCAAGAGTGTGCGTGTGTGTGTGTGTGTAAAAAGGACACGAAGCCAGAAGACCTCCAGAGATTCTGCAAGTGTATGAGTTTGAGTGTGTGTGGGTGTGTGTGTAAAAAGGGCACGAAATCAGAAGCACTCTAGAGATTCTGCAAGGGTGTGTGTGTGTGTGTGTAAAAAGAACCAAAAGTTTGAAGCCCTCTAGGGATTCTGCGAGGGTCTGCGTGTGAGTGTGTGTGTGTGTGTAAAAAGGAAACAAAGTCAGAAGACTTGCAGATATTCTGCAAGGGTGTGTGTGACTGTGTGTGTACAAAAGACACGAGGTCAGAAGCCCTCCAGAGATTCTGCAAGAGTCTGAGTTTGTGTGTGTGTGTGCGTATGTGTGTATAGAGACACGAAGTCAGAAGCCCTCCATAAATACTGCAAGTGTATGAGTGTGTGTGTGTGTGTGTGTAAAAAGGACCCGAAGTCAGAAGCACTCTAGAGATTCTGCAAGGGTGTGTGAGTTTGTATGTGTGTGTAAAAAGGACACGAAGTCAGAATCCCTGTACAGTTTCTGCAAGAGTGTGTGTGTGTTTGTGTTTGTAAAAAGAACATTAAGTCAGACACCCTCCAGAGATTCAGAAAGGGTGTGTGTGTGTGTAAAAAAGGGCACGAAGTCAGAAGCCCTCTAGAGATTCTGCAAGGGTCTGTGTGTGAGTGTCTGTGTGTTTGTTAAAAGACACAAAGTCAGAAGCCCTCCAGCGATTCCACAAGATTGTTTGTGTGTTTGTGTAAAAAGGAAACCAATTCAGAAGCCTTCTAGAGATTCAGCAAAGGTGTGTATGTGTGTGTCTGTAAAAAGGAGAAGAAGTCAGAAGCTCTCCTGAGATTCTGCAAGGGTATGAGTGTGAATATGTGTGTGTGTTTAAAAAGGACACGATATCAGAAGCCCTCTGGAAATTCTTGAAGTTTGTGTGTGCGTGTGAGTGTAAAGGACACAAAGTCAGAAGCCCTCCAGAGATTAGGAAAGGGTGTGAGTGTGACTAAAAAAACACGAATTCAGAAGATCTCCAGAGATTCTGCAAGGGTGTGTCATAGTGTGTGTGTGTGTGTGTGTGTGTAAAAAGGACACTAAATCAGAAGCCTTCCAGAGATTCTGCAATTGTGTGTATGTGTATGTGTGTGTGTGTGAAAAGGAGAAGAATCAGAAGCCCTCCAGAGATTCTGCAAGGGTATGAGTGTGAGTATGTGTGTGTGTGTGTATAAAAATGACACGATGTCAGAAGCCCTCTAGAGATTCTGCAAGGGTGTGTGTGGGTGTGTGTAAAGGACACGAAGTCAGAAGCACTCAAGAGATTCTGCAAAGGTATAAGTGTGTGTGTGTGTGTGTGTGTGTAAAAAAAGAACGAAATCAGAAGCCCTCCAGAGATTCTACAAGGGTGTGAGTGTTTGTGTGTGTGTGTGTAAAAAGGACACGAAGTCAGAAGCCCTCCAGAGATTCTCCAAGGGCGTGTGTTTGTGTCCGTGTGTGTAAAAATGAAACAAAATCAGAAGCCCTCTAGTGCTTCTGGAAGGGTGTGTGTGTGTGTGTGTCCTAAAAATCACACGAAGTCAGAAGTCCTCCAGAGGTTCTGTAGGGGCATGAGAGTGTGTGTGTGTGTGTGTGTAAGTAAAACGTACAAAGTCAGAAGCCCTCTAGAGATTTCGTAAGTGTTTTTGTGTGTATGTGTGTGTAAAAAGGACATGAAATAAGACGCCCTACAGAGATTCTGCAAGGGTGCGTGTTTGTTTGTGTGTGTAAAAAGGACACGAAACCAGAAGCCTTATAGAGATTCTGTGTGTGTGTGTGTGTTTGTAAAAAGGACATTAAATCAGAAACCCTCCAGAGATTCTGAAAGTGTGTGTGTGTGTGTAAAAAGGACACGAAGTCAGAAGCCCTCTAGAGATTCTACCATGGTGTGTGTGTGTGTGTGTGTGTGTGTTTGTTTGTAAAAAAAAAAAAGTACACGAATTTAGAAGCCCACTAGAGATTTTTCAAGGGTCTGAGTGTGAGTGTGCTTGTGTGTGTGTGTAAAAAGCCCATGAATTCAGAAGCCCTCCAGAGATTCTGCAAGGGTATGAGTGTGAGTATGTGATTGTGTGTGTGTGTGTTTGTGTGTATAAAAAGGACACGATGACAGAAGCCCTCAAGAGATTCTGGAATTCTGTGCGAGTGTGAGTGAAAAGGACACGAAGTCAGAAGAACTCCAGGGATTATGAAAGGGTGTGAGTGTTTTTGTGTGTGTGACTAAAAAGGACACGAAGTCAGAAGCCCTCTAGAGTTTCAGTAGGGGTATGAGAGTGGGTGTGTATTTGTGTGTGTGTAAAAAGGACACGAAGTCAGAAGACCTCTAGGGATTCTGCCATGGTGTGTGTGTGTTTTTGTAAAAAGGACACGAAGTCAGAAGCTCTCTAGAGATTCTGCAAGGGCCTGAGTGTGAGTGTGTTTGTAAAAAGGACATGTAGTCAGAAGCCCTACAGAGTTTCTGCAAGTGTATGAGTGTGAGTTTGTGTGTGTGTGTAAAAAGGACACGAAGTCAGAAGACCTCCAGAGATTGTGCAAGGGTGTGTGTGTGTGTGTGTGTGAGTGTGTAAAAAGGAAAGGAAGTCAGAAGCCCTACGGATATTCTTCAAAGTTTGTGTGTGTGTGAGTTTCTAAAAAGGACACAAAAGCAGAAGCCCTCCAGAGATTCTGCAAGTGTCTGTGTGTGTAAAATGGACACAAAGTGAAAATACCTCCAGAGATTCTGCAAGGGTGCGTGCATGTGTGCATGTGTGTGTGTGTGTGTGTGTAAAAAAGACAGGAAACCAGAAGCCTTTTATAAATTCTGCAGGAGTGTGTGTGTGTTTTTGCTTGTAAAAAGACATTAATTCAGAAACCATCCAGAGATTCTGCAACGGTGATTGTGTGTGTGTGTGCGTGTGTGTGTGTGTGTGTGTAAAAAAAGACACGAAGTCAAAAGCCCTAT